>NC_135497.1:537910720-538210720 GCF_052857255.1 Amblyomma americanum | reverse complement strand
GTATTTGTGCTTGATTATTTGGCACCAACACATTTCTCATAGGGAAGTTGACCAGCCAAGTGCAGATGTAATATGCAGATATAACTCAGATATGCGCAGCACATTGGTGTGACATCGATTAATGGTATTCTGTATTTAAAAATTAAATAACGCCGTCCTGCAGATACTGAACTTGATTAAAAGCACGGCTTAAGGAATGTATTATAAATATTGATTAAACAACCTATAAAGCATGTGCTGCATGGTTCTGGGTCTCATTGTTGCTCTGAAAAGACACCTGTGGGAGAATGGACGTTTGTTTATACTTTCTACAATGCTTGGCATACGTCAGGTATCTATGTTCAGGTAATGCCATTGCTGACATCGCCAAGGACTTCCGTGTCGGGCTGGAGACTGCACGAGAAGCGATCCACTTGACTCTTTAAGTGCTGTGGGATGATCTCGCTCCTCAGTATATGAAGGTACGTCATTTAGAATGAATACATGATGTTGTGCATTAACAGTCCACCTCTTTTTAGACCCAGGCTATTTTTCTAAGATTCTGTGATGTTATCTAGACTTACTTAAATCCTCTGGTGGCTTTTCTCTAAGGCACAACTTTTGTCAAAACTGTGTTTTAACTATTTCATGTAATTGGCATCACTTCTGTGGCTTGTACCCTTGCAGCCTCCAAATGATCAAATGTGGCGGAGCATTGCTGATGGCTTCTGGAAGAGGTGGCAGTTCCCGAACTGCCTCGGATCTGTGGATGGCAAGCATGTTCAGATTGTGGCACCAGCAAACTCTGGCAGCCTATACTACAATTATAAGGTAAATGACACATAAGTAATGAATATTTGAATGTTTTGATTTAGATGCAAAAATCGGGGTGTTGAACCTTGTACATATAGGTGCATGATTGCACGCACTCAAACATTGACAGATTCACTTACTTGAACATAAACTGTTTTTAGGCCTTTGAATTTTCTGTGTTTCAATGCTGCTTCCTACCCAATTTCTTTTTTGCTTTTTCTTGTGGCCATGTCTATCGCTCAAAAGTGCCTTTTTGTGCTTATTTGTTACAGGGCACATTTTCAATCGTCCTTATGGCTGTAGTAGACAGTGGATATCTGTTTCGTCTCGTCGACGTTGGGGCTCCTGGCCGCATAAGTGATGGAGGCGTCTTCAAACGCTCTCCAATTGGCCGAAAGCTGCATGCTGGCCTGCTGCAGCTGCCTTCACATTCACAGCTGCCTGGCTCCAACAAAACACTTCCGTTTGCCTTTATAGGGGATGAGGCTTTTCAGCTGCGAGAAGACTTTATGAGACCATTCCCTGGATCTAGGGAAGACCCAGCTGAGCGAATATTCAATTACCGTCTGAGTCGTGCACGGTGTGTATTTTTACATATCCTCTTGAAAGGAAAAGTACATCATTTTCATCTAGTGTTTATTTTGACACCGTAATTATGCTCTCATGCAAAGCAAGTTCCATGGTATGAGTGTAACAAAATGAAAACTTTGGTAAATTAGATAAATGGGCTAGTTGTGGATTCATCCGCACTAAATAAGAGGGGAGCAGTGGGCAAAAAACTTCTACAGGAGAATAGGTCACACAGATGGAATGTTCATGTTGTCTGCTCTCTTTTTGTGTGTTGTTCCCCCGCCTTTCCTCTTTTGTTCAGTATGAGAACACCGAATACCTATGCGGTAGCTTGAAAAGGTAAGTATTACTGCAAAAGCTGAGACAGAAAAAAGTTGTAGTTTCAACATTATACTATACCCCTAACCAACTCGGTACAACGAAATACCTGTTATTTTTCATTGTTTCTAATAGACGGTTAAAGACACTGTTTCCTCATTTCTTATTGCTGCCACACACTGATACTCTAATTCTGAGCTTGTTTTTTTCCCTGCTGTGCAACTTTAAATCTATTTACTTAGCGCAGCTAAAATTTATTTCCATATAAAAACCAGATTTTGTCGTTTGTACCAATCGCCTTGCTGTGAATGCATTTTCCTTTTTTTTATTTTTGCAGGAGATGTGTAGAGAATGCCTTTGGCATTCTGCGGGCACGGTTCAGAATCTTTCGTGGCCCCATCAACCTGAGTCCTGAAAATGCCAAACGGGCTGTGAAGGCAGCGTGCGTGTTGCACAATTTTTTGTGCATGGATTCCAATGGACGCTCTTCATATAGCCCCGTTGGATTTGCCGACCATGAAGATGTATATGGCAATATGATTGACGGTGCGTGGAGAGCAACAACTGACACAGATTCAGCAACATTTGGCCTGCAGCCAACGCATGCACGGAAGTGTGCTCACTCGGCATTGAAGGTACGCAAGCAGTATGCAGCGTTCTTTGCGAATGAAGGAAAAGTGCCCTGGCAGTGGAAATTACTAGAAATTGATGAACCCAATTGTGAAGAAGTGCAAGAATAGTGCCTCAATATTGTGGAACTATTTTTCTGGAAAAAGATGGGCTTCAGAAGAAAAATTGCATTGTAATAAATGTTTAACTATTTTCTTTTTTCACTGTTTGTCGAAATTCGTTTTCCAAAATACACCGACAACTCCCCGTTCTTCACTGACAGCTTTATTCGTTGTCCACATAACGAGCTGCAACTTGGAGAAGTTCCATCTCGAACTGTCCTCGCAGACGCTGTGGGCATCGTCTGTGTTTGTCCCCAATAAACAGCCCGAACAGTTCCGATGCGTCGGCTCGTTTGGAGGCCAATTCTCCTAGGATCCCTATCTCTTTCTCAAAAGCCTTATCATGGCCCCTCTTCCTTTTTTGTGGACCAGATGATGAGCTGCTGGCTGGTGATGGCCTTGATATGGGGCTGGAAAATCCAGTTCCATCATCCTGTGTAGCGGTGGTGAAGTCGGAAGCATCCAAAGTGGCTTCAGCTTCATTGATAATAGGTCCTCCAGTCTGGAGGCACTCTGTGCTCGTTTCTTCGAACAAGACAAGGTCTTTATCTATGAGGTTCCCGCTCGTCCTACATGGATAATACACATTGCAAAAGCACACTATATTTCAACATTTGTGTAAAAACGACTTCGAGTAATGTGCTTGATTCGAAAGAAATACTCACTCAGGATATTCCAGTGCATCAAGCAGAAACAGCAGCTGATTGAAATGGGGCCACCGCACATTGACGACGCTGTCCGCGCCGGCGCCACTTTTTATTGCAGTCACTTCTTTGCGTTTTTTCATAAAAGTATCCCGCAAAGATTTCCAACGTTTCATTACTTGCGTCACTGTAAAGCAGTAACAAAGTGTTAGTGTGAGCAATTGCACATATGCGCTCGCAGGAAGGTGATGCAACTAATGAAATGTGCTGCGTAAATTTATTTTCTGCAGAAAAGAAAAAACAAACTCGAGAAGCCTGCATCAGTCCACGCTAGCTTCCTACTGCTAGTATTTACTTACAGGCATATTCATGCCAATCAGATGTCAAGAAACAACGCAGCTTGCAATGATCAAACTTTTTCTCGCAAACAAAAACGCTCTCTTCCAGCGAGATAAGTACGAAAACGGGGGGGGGGGGAGGTAAACATGCCAAGTTCACACGCTTGTCGCGGCGGGCGAATGAATGTACATAGAACAAGCAGGGCAACAACATCACGTGTGCACAGATTTGGTACATACCGTCTACGCTGAGGGCAACTGCTATAGCTCGCCAAGCCTGGTCACGCTTCATATTGTTTTTATAGTCGCGGTCGCGCACGTCCCACAGGACGCGACGCCTCTCCACTTCCATTATCAGGGCCTCGTTAAATGTTGCCTTGTCCATTTTCGATGAAAACACGACACGAAGCGCGAACAAAATCACGATAGCACGTGTTTTCTTTGACTCACGCGCCAGTTCTGCCGAGAGAAAAAAAAAATTGCACCAAAGAGGCCCCGCCGAGATGCGCAGACAGCAGGGCCATCTGGTGGCAAAACCAAATAACACAGAATGCCACGTGACCAAATGCCACGTGACTTTCTGAACTCTGATTGGCGGACGCGCCGCGCGAGGCGTTTTTTTCTACTTCGAGCAGCAGCACGCGGCGGCGCGATTTCGTGTCGGACCATACTGGGCACGCGTCGAAATGACGCGCGCGTCCCACCATCCGCGCGTCAATCGCGCCGGAAATCGCGCCATGCGGTTCCGCCTTAAAAAGGGGAGCGGCGCCTTCGCGGCGCGTTTTCCGGGTTGCCAGACAATGTAACTCCCAACGACATGAATTGTCCCTGCTACCGCATATGTAATATGCCCTTAAACTTACACAACACTGCAATAGAAATAATCTAAGTGTAATTACACAACGACATTTTTTTTCCGAAGTATATTTATCAAGCTTAATTTCAAGCAGGAAGAGTGTGTGCGAAACTGCGACTATGTACTTTCTGCATGCCAAGAGGCCGCTGCTTGTTTACAACTCGACATAGAAAATGGAGTGTCGGGCGCTTACTACAGAGCAGAAGAGGCGGTCGCGTATATCCCACAGGACGCGACGCCTCTCCACTTCCGTGATAAGGGCCTCGTTGAAGACTGCTTTCTCCATTTTCGATGAACACGATGCGCGCACGAAACAGTAGCGCGTGTTTTTCACGTGCGCGCCGGTTCTGCAGAGCGAAAAAAAAATGCGCCGAAGAGGTTCCGTCGAGATGCGCAGAGAGTAGGGCCATCTAGTGGCAAAACCAAAAACCAAAAATGCCACGTGACCAAATACCACGTGACTTACTTGAAATCTGATTGGCGGACGCGCCCCGGACGCGCCGCGCGAGGCGTTTTTTTCTCCTCCGAGTAGGAGCACGCGGCGGCGCGATTTCGTGACGGATCATACTGGGCACGCGTCAAAATGACGCGCGCGTCCCACCATCCGCGCGTCAATCGCGCCATGCGGTTCCGCCTTCAGGAAATCGCGCCGCCGCGTGCTCCTACTCGGAGTAGTTCAAGTAAGTCACGTGGCATTTGGTCACGTGGCATTTTGGGTTTGTGGTTTTGCCACCAGATGGCCTTGCTCTCTGTGCATCTCGACGGAACCTCTTTGGTGCAATTTTTTTTCTCGGCTGAACTTGCGCGTGCGTGAAAGAAAATACGTGCTACCGTCATTTCGTTCGCGAATCGTGTTCACCTGAAATGGACAAAGCAACCTTCAACTAGGCCCTAATAACTTAAGTGGAGAAGCATGTTTTTGCGTGGTGCGCTCGTCGGCGACAGCCAGCTGAAATTTCTGTACAGTTCTTGCTTCCACGACATTGCGACGACCCCCAAAAGGCGCTGACCCGCGAGAAATCGCCAGCGACATAAAAGAACGCATTTGATCTCAAATTTCGCTTCATAAAGTGCTGTACAGCTTACCTACGTGCCTTGCGCATTCCGGGACGTCGTTTTACTGCTGCAGGAGCACGTGGCTATTGTCGTGCTGGTGTTCAAAGTTTTGCAGAGCCATTACGGCGACCCACATAAGGAGCGGTTTGAGAACCGCCGGCGTCGCCAGCTGAACCGCCTTCTGACAGCCACGATGAAGCTTGTCGGGCGTGCACGTTCTCAACCCCGAGGTAAGGGTTGAACAACGTTTTCGAAGTTTTCTCGTCCAGAACTCACCAAATTTCGGCGCTTGTAATGTAACTTTTTTGCAGCATCGTTTCCTGGATGCTTCTGGCAAGCCGATGCTGTCCTTATTTGCCGCGGACCGATACCACGTGTCGAGATGCCGGGGCATCGACCCCAGTGCGCCCTTGTTCCTTTGCAGTGGCAAGCCCAGGGTAAAAGTGACCAGGATAATTCTGCCACTACAATCTGCCCTTCAGTATCGCTATCAGGTGCAACGGTAAGTCCAGAAGTTCCGACTTACGCATTGCGGAAATCGCGCCTGGCCTAAGTATCCAGCATTCACCCAGTGCAGTGCAGCTTTGTTTAATTCCTTAGAGACTTCTCGCGCTTGGTCGAAATCGACGGCAGCCGTGAAAATTTACATATTAGACCTCGCTACAGCATTATCCCAGCGCAGCGCGCCTTTATTTCTTTGCGTTGGCAAGCGCTACAAGCGCGCGCCGTCTCGCGCTTTGTCCAAGTCGGCTCTAAAACTCGCGCTAGGCCTCGTTGCCTGGTTGACAAAGTGCACGGCTTTATTCCTTTCAATGGCAAGCCTCTGCCACTACAGTCGGCGGCCTTAATTTTTATGATCGCTTTCAGCTTCAACAGCAAGTCCAAGAAAATTATGACGATCGCGCGGTGTGGAAATCGGTGGTAGAGACAAAAAAGCTCGTGCTTGTAGCTACAGACTTACCCAGCTCCAGTGCGCCTTTGTTTATATCTGTAGCGACTACTCGCGCTTTGTAGAAATCGACGCCAGCCGTGAAAATTTACATATTAGGCCTCGCTACAGAATTAGCGCAGCGCGCCTTCGTTTCTTTGTGTTCTAACTTGTTTGCAGCACACATTTGTTTGCTCGTTACTTTTGTTCTTTTCAGTCGCTTCCTGAATCTGTCCAAAGAGCCGGGCTAGGTGGATGATTGTTCGCCGTCAGTGTAACCACATGGCGATCGCACTTCATACAGCACGACTTTGGTCCCTGTGTTTTTTTAAATAAAAACATCAGAATTCGAAGGTCATGGTCGTGTCCGAGGATTGCTTCGACAGCTGGGTCAAAACCATGGGGACCGCACACGCTGTGTCGTCGCTGCCAAGTGAAGAGGCACAAAACGGCTGTCAACCTTAATAAAGGCCTTCTCGGGGCCGCCTCAGTGTTTCTTGGCAGATCACACGCTTTCCACTCTGTGCACGTGTTCTCATTTCCAATTAAATAGGTCCTTCGAACCCTGCAGAAGGCTTGAATTAGGAACTGCTAATATCAAGATGGTGCATGGTACTTGAGAAACAATAGCGGCTACAATGACAAAGATGAACGGCTGGAGTTACACGCAAATAAAAAAAGATTGGAAGTACCCAGATAACAAGCTGAAATGGTTTTGGACTGGACTCCAAGTTATTCGATATAAAAGACTCAGATAAAGCATATTCAGCGTTTATCAAGGTTTTTGTAGAAATACACTCTGAGCACTTTCCCTTCAAGAACACTAAGCAGTCTAAACGAATAAGAAAACCATGGATCACGCCAGAGCTCAAAAGAATGATAAAGCGCAAAAACAAGTTGTACCATGCCTTTTTAAATAATCGCTCTCTAGAATCTCAAATCTTATTTTAAAAAAAACAAGAAATAATCTAAATGCTGAGCTTAGTCGTGCTAGGATTGTGTATCATCAAAAACAGTTCTCTGATGTTGGAATGAAAAATTCAGACGCTGTGTGAAAAGTTGTAAATAACTTGTTACGTCGCAATACGAAAAATGCGCCAGCTCAACAAATAATCTATAAGGGCTCTGAATTATCCGGTCAGGCTCTTGCTGGATATTTAAACAGCAATTTTTTAACTACCCATTTACCTATGATGCATCTACCTGAAGTTGCTTCATCTTGTAGCCCTTTCGAAAGCCTTTTCCTAGAGCCCACCAATGAGACCGAAGTATGTACAACCTTTATGAATTTGAATAATAGCAAAGCCTTAGATGTTGGCAATAATCAGATAAAACCAGTCAAATATGTAATATATTTTATTGCACCTGTGCTTGCATACATCTTCAATTTGTTAATTGAAACGGGAGTTTACCCGGAAGAAATTAAGAAAGCAAGAGTGAAAGTTGTGCTTAAAGGGGGAGATAAAGATGTAGTGTGCAATTATAGACCAATATCTGTGATTCCAGTCTTTTCAAAGGGCTTGGAAAAAGTAATCTTTTCCCGTCTAGTGAACTTCTTTAATGTAAAACAAATCCTGTCTGAGGTTCAATTGGCTTCCGAAGGGGCAAGTCGACGGAAACAGGTTTGTTATCACTTCAGGGATGTATCCTGCAAAACATTGAAGCAGGTATTCTCACTGTCGGACTCTTCATTGATTTTAGTAAGGATTTCGATTCCCTAAACCATCAAATTTTAACTCGTAAACTTTCTCAAAACGGAGTTCGTGGAACACCTTTAGACCTCATGAAATCATACCTGCAAAATCGAAAACAATCTGTCTATATCCACAACCATCAGTGTTCTTTTCTGGCGGTACGAAATGGTGTGCCTCAAGGCAGCATTCTGGGCCCGATGCTTTTTAACATCTATATAAATGAGATTGTGCATATTTATGACAAAGCGAAATTTATTATATACGCCGATGATAGCAACATACTAATCTCTGGCCACGACATAGACAAGTTAATTGAAGAGTGCAACGTAATACTTACGAAACTAGAGAACTAGTCCTCTTCTAATTGCCTCCAAATAAACCCTAGAAAGACTGAGGTAATAATTTTCCGTGCAAGGAACAAG
Organism: Amblyomma americanum; assembly: GCF_052857255.1. Lineage (NCBI taxonomy): Eukaryota > Metazoa > Arthropoda > Arachnida > Ixodida > Ixodidae > Amblyomma > Amblyomma americanum. The sequence goes on along the minus strand of NC_135497.1, from coordinate 538,202,371 downwards.
CCAGTCGAACTACAACGCGCTCCTAAATACGCAGGTCAAGAAATTCAAATTGTTGACAGCCACAAAATCCTTGAAGTTACTTTCTCGTCGCATCTCAGGTGGGATCGGCATGAGGAAAATAATTGCAAAAAGAACTTCAGTCCTTAAGCATAGAACCGCATTCCCGAAAGTAAGCCCCGGCACCATTAATCCTTTCCAAATACCTCTGAGGACTTCATACCTGTTGTACCCCCACAATTCCCTATGTTTCATTATCCCGGCATCTATTCGCCCTTTTGCTATGAGAGACTGTTCGTGCTTTTCCGTGTACATATACCCGCTGTTTACCCATACCCCGAGATATTTGTATCGGCCACTCAGGGTATTTCATGGCCTTGTATTGTAAGCTCCTGATCAGTTGTGCTGTTGAAAACCATCACACCTGACTTATTTGCGCTAGAACTGAAACCTAGAGTGTCTCCTTCGTCTCCACAGCAATTCACCAAAGTTTGCAAATCTTCCTGGCTATCTTCTAACAGTACAATATCGTCCGCATACATTAAACCCGGTAGTCATTGCTCAACAACCTTTCCGCCTAATGTGTATGACAGAACATAACCTAGATTGCTTCCTTGTAGCCTTCTTTCCATACTTATCGTATAAAGTATGAACAGCAGCGGTGATAGAGGACAACCTTGCCTTAATCCTTTGTGTATCTGGACAGTTGTTGTACTCTTAATTCCTTCCCATGTTATTTCAACTTCATTTTCTCGATATATTTCCTGTAGAAAATTAATTACCTCATGACTGACACCTTCACCTTTTAATATGTTCCACAGGAGTTCCCTGTTCACTTTGTCGTATGCACCGCTTATGTCCAAGAAGGCTAAATACAGAGGTCTGTTTTCCGCCTTAGTTATTTCTATGCACTGGGTAAGCACGAACAGGCAATCATCTAAGCGCCTACCACTTCTGAACCCGTTCTGAAGTTCTCCGAGTATTCTATTACTTTCTACCCATGACTGCATTTTTATTTTCACCGCCTGCATCGCCAGCCTGTATGTAACTGATGTTATCGTAATCGGTCGGAAGGATTTTATGTTCGTCTTATTGCCTTTTCCTTTATAAATCAAATTCATTTAACTCTCTTTCCAGCTGTGCGGAATTTGCTGATTCGTTATGACTGCCTCCAATACTGTTATCAAGCGTTTCCTTGCCTCTTGGGCCAAGTTCATTAATTAGCTTGATTGGAATTTCGTCGATCCCTGCTGACGTACATCTTGGAATATTTGCTTCCGCCTTTTTCCAGTTAAGATTCGTCAGTTCCACGCTGTTTTCTATTGTGCGTTCCTGTGTTGCTCCCTCATTTGGGGTGATTACTCCATCGTCTTTCTTAAATGACTCAGCTATAACTGATGAAATGTAGTTCACAGCGTCATCTCTCTCTAAACATTTTCCCTCGGCATCGTGAATCTGTTCCTGCTTTCTGTGATTCGCTTTGCCCAGCCAGCTTATATGGTTCCAAAATTTTCTTGGCCCCCCTTTAGTTGCATCGCGAACTTCAGCCAGCCAGCGATCAGAGGACTGCTTTATTTTAGCCTGGACGAGGACCTGCACTTGCTGTTTCTTTTGTCGATAAGATTCCCATTTTGGGCCTATTTCCTCTTCAGATAACTGCGCCCTCTTTGCTTCTCTGTGTTTCCGTGATGCCAACCGTCGTTGTTCGATGGCCTCCCTAATTTCCTTATTCCACCAACTTCGTGGCTTCCTCTTTCCTCTCCAGCGGTTTACTCCTTTTACCTGTTTTATTTTTGTACTAATGAGGAGTTCTAACTTATTATAATCCCACTTTTCCATCGGATGTGTCTCTATTGCTTCCTCTATGCACGCCGCTATTAGCGCTATTTGTTCGTCATTTAATTTTCGCTTTTTTTTACTTCCCTGCATTTCTCTTTTGAGCAGGACTCCCAACTGTAGGCTAATACGCTTATGATCACTACCGAGGCTGTACTTCCCCTCTTCGTCTATTTCCATCATTGCGAGCTTGCTATACATCCGCTGCGAGGTTAAGCAGTAGTCAATGGTAGTTTGCTTGTTACGGGATTCCCACGTGATTTGATCCTCACACTTAGTTTCTCTATTTACAATAACTGGGTTGTGTCGCTCACAGAAGTCTAGCATCAACTTCCCGTTATAATCTGAGAATCCATCCAGATCCTCGATGTGGCCATTCATGTTCCCCAACAGAATAATATTGGCGCCTTCTCCAAACTGCTTTATATCGTCATTGAGACACTTAACTAGATCCGTGTTCTCTTGCCTGCATTTGTCCCCTGTCCCTAAATAAACTACTCCTAGCCATGTCCTTTTGCCGGAAATTGTACCCGATACGCAGACATGTTCTTTGCAAGTTGACTTCATTCTGGGGCAATTTGTGCCTTGATGTATCAGCATACCTACTCCTCCTCCCTTCCTCTCCGTTGTTGTTCTGTTGCTCCCTTCCCAGACGTAGCCATCAATGAACGGCGGATCTTCTAGATCCCTGAGATGTGTCTCGCATAGCGCGTATACACATACTTCTTCGTCCTTCAACTGCTGTTCTATCTCTAACCACTTCGCTCTCTTTCTACCGCCTTGCATGTTTATGTACCTGATCCTAGTGTTAAATTTCTTTTTTGTAGTTTTCTTCCTGGACCTCCTAGTGGCCATTTTATTGGGGTCAGTCTCCATTGCTACACTTTCTACTTTGCTTCTTCCTACCCCTAAGCCTTGATCCGCAGTGGACCCCCTAAAAAAGCTACTGTCCGGCCTGCCAGGCGCCACCCGATCTCGGCTCCTAGCCTTCTATTAAGTGGATGCCATCTCGTGTAAAGCCTCCGCCAAAGCCTGCTCTATACACGTCCCTGTTTATGTCTGCCACTTCAAAGCCTTTCTCCTGGCTTAACTTCCATATCTCCCGATTAACAGCCACAACATCCTTCGCAATTTCTTTGTTCCGTCCTTGCACTTCCGGCACTGTTCACACCACGATCTGGACTTGCTGTGCTATCGCCCTTAAATCGTCAACTCCCTCCGCTAATCTTTCCGCTACTTTTGCGGCTTCACCATTCAAGACATCATTTAGTCCCGCCGCTATCACTACCAAATTGCGCTCTTCAACATTCTTTGAAAGTTCGTTTTTTGTTTCGCTCAGTACTGCGTCCACTTTTCTGCCTGGGAATGCCCCGACTGCAACCCGCTTATCACCCTTTACATGCTCCATATAGTTCTTTTGCACCTACTCATATTTCAGTCACCACCGATAAGTACTTGGGTACTCGCTTCCTCCATCCTAACTTCCGGTTTATTATTCCGCCTCTTATCTGTGGCTGCGACCTCATTCCTGGAAGTTATCTTGTTACCGTTCTCTCCATCTCCAACAGACTTCCTAGCTGCCACGTGTGCGTAGCTGTTCCTGTCTGAACCCGCCTGACCTAACTCCTTATCGGTGTCCATACCAGCGCAGGCCCCATCCACGTGGCTGGCGCTGGAATGTCCGCCAATGTCACTTCGCTTGGCGGTGTCACCACCTCGCGCACTTTTGCGTGCGCTCCCAGACACCCTTAGAGCGTGTGGGGGTAGCGGTCTCGGTCACAAAGGAGATGCCCTCGACTCAGCGTGGCAAGCTCAGCCGGAGACCAGCTACCAAGTGACAAGGGGGTTGGTCGTTTGGTTCCCAGCTTTCGCCGGTCGCAAGCCAGAGAATGGGCGGAGCCAAAGGTTCACAAAACAAAACAGTTTATACAGCGAAGAGACGATACAAAGGATTGTGCTATCACTCGTACGAGCACATACAAAGTGATTCACCAATACCATGCAACACTTGCAAGGTAACACTTGAGAGAGAAAACAATTCAACAAAATCTTTGCACCTAAAGTGCACTAACACAGGGAGAGACAAATAAACATAGCACAATTGTTCACCGGGCACTGCGACAGTCCGACGACTTCAGGAGCACGACGGGCCGATCCGCAGACTGGCGCACATTGTCTCGCTGGTCCAGGCTGGGCGAGAGGTGTTCTCCCGGGAGTCGAGCGGGCGCGCTTCTCGTAAGCTTGAACGGCGGCTCGGGCTGACAGACGTAGTAGTGGATGGATGAAAAGGGAAGAGGAAAGGAAAATGCACGGGCCTGTGACTGGTGTTAAAACACCACCACCACTGCCGGCGTGCAGATAGAGAGAAGGATAGGTAGGGTTTCAGAGGAAGAAGGAAGAACGCGCGCGCAGGGGCGCGCGCCCCCTCCGCTGACAGACGGCAGTTGCAGCCTCTCATTTATAGGCTCGGACCGCGCCTGTTTGTTCTTCGCGCCAAGGCAGGCGCGCACATATACGCAGCTTTAACCGCACAAACTCCTTCTCCTTCTTGCGCCGGGCGCGCGACCCCATTGGTCGAACGCGGAAACCACCTTCTAGAACAATCTAGGTCATTCGCGGCACGCTGAGTCATCGGTGCCGGAGCGAAGGGGCTGGGAGGGTAACCTTTGGCGCGAAAGGTTACCCCCTTTCCGTCGACAACAAGCAAAAACTTCTCCAACATTCGATAAGAATCGACGCCACGCGCGGCCATGCCCCCCGTGCCACCGCGCCGGCGAGCTAAGTGGAAAGTTACAACCGCCGCTGTTTTTTTTGGTTTTATTTTACCGTGCGCGGGCGCGATTGCTTACGCGCAGCGCCGGATTTTTTCGAATATGCGCCGAATTTTGTGACAGGCGGTGTCAGCCATTTTTGCGTTCAACAACTCACTAAGCTGCTCTTGGAGTTTGCACTTCTCTGCCCTCTCTACCTGCAGCTCTTTTTCTAGGGCATCCATACGTAGCGCTAAGGCGGAACCGCATGGCGCGATTGACGCGCGGATACTGGGACGCGCGCGTCGTTTTGACGCGTGCCCAGCACGAAATCGCGCCGCCGCGTGCTGCTGCTCGGAGTAGAAAAAAACGCCTCGCGCGGCGCGTCCGGGGCGTGTCCGCCAATCAGATTTCAAGTAAGTCACGTGGTATTTGGTCACGTGGCATTTTTGGTTTTTGGTTTTGCCACTAGATGGCCCTACTCTCTGCGCATCTCGACGGAACCTCTTCGGCGCATTTTTTTTTCGCTCTGCAGAACCGGCGCGCACGTGAAAAACACGTGCTACTGTTTCGTGCGCGCATCGTGTTCATCGAAAATGGAGAAAGCAGTCTTCAACGAGGCCCTTATCACGGAAGTGCAGAGGCGTCGCGTCCTGTGGGATATACGCAACCGCCTCTTCTGCTCTGTAGTAAGCGCCCGACTCTCCATTTTCTACGTCGAGTTGTAAACAAGCAGCGGCCTCTTGGCAGGCAGAAAGTACATAGTCGCAGTTTCGCACACACTCTTCCTGCTTGAAATTAAGCTTGATAAATATACTTCGAAAAAAAATGTCGTTGTGTAATTACACTAAGATTATTTCTATTGCAGTGTTGTGTAAGTTTAAGGGCATATTACATATGCGGTAGCAGGGACAATTCATGTCGTTGGGAGTTACGTTATCTGGCAACCCGGAAAACGCGCCGCGAAGGCGCCGCTCCCTTTTTTCGCGCGGGTGCTCGCGCGTGGACGGCAACGCGGGCGTCCAGCGCGCGTCGCGTTTTTCGCTCGCGGAAAACGCGCCATGCGGTTCCGCCTCTAGGCTGGTGTTTGCTTCGTCAGCCCTGTCCAGGCGTGGACCTAATACGCAGCATTTGCACGTAAAATTTGCGCCTTCGGCTTCCTCTACAGATTCGAACCGCGTTTCTTTCAGATTCATCAACGTCTCACACTCCTTGCATTTAACCTTCAGTTGCTTGACCATCTTAGCAGCACTCTATTATTCCTACCACAAAATGCTAGGGAAGAAAAAAAACCACTTGCAACCACGTGCTCAAATAAAATTCTGCCTACCGCTAAAGCCAATCACCTATAAAGGAATACTAACTACCTATCTTCTACTATAGCTAAAGGAATACTAACTACCTGGCTCACAAGTGAGCCCTGCAGATCTATAGCTGTCAGCCGTAAAAGGCCCGGCCGTTAGGTCACTGACCTGCTCTTTCGCGAGCACTTCACCTAACTAGCAAAGATCTAAAACTAGCCTAAATCTAAGCTCTCAAAATATTAAAGGAAATAACTCATTGATTTGTCGTAGTCACGCGCTCTCGCAGTCGTCCGTCCGTCAGGTCCCGGTCACCACGCGTAATCCGAAGAGCACCGAGACAAGCGCCCGCACCGCAAGGCTGTCAACTGTCAACAATCACACCTGCTAGCTGCAGCGCCTAGGGTGCCTGGATGCGCGCCCTCGCCCCCGCTCCGTTCAGGGTGAGGACAACCGCGTCGTCTGCTACGGCGTCCGCCATTGCATAGCCCTCTCTCAGGGAGCGCGCTGCAAGCATACGACTATGCCCCTAGTTTCTCGCCCGCGTGCACGTTTCGTGCTGATAAAATTACTTGAAGAGGGGGCAGGACAAAACAATAGACCAAGGAAGCTAACTTTTTCATGGTACAGTTTTGCTCAACCCATGCTGCGACATGATATCGTTCACGAATCAGCGTGTTTTGCTTCGAAACACAGTGCAGTAGTTGTTCGCTTAGAAAGTATGCGACGTGAATCGCTCTGTTCTCGCGGTATGGCAGATGCTGTAGTTCACTGATTTTTACTGGCGTGGTGTGAGCTTCTCTTTAGCCTATGCGAGCTCTAGGTGTTGCACCTTCCCAAGGCAAGGCGGGCTGACAAAATTTTATTTTTGCTAAACTGTCATTATGGTACATAAATTAAGATATGAACTTCAATTGCTGAAAGAATGAATGGAAGTAACCTAATGAACGAAAACTCTGGCATTTATGTAAGACTTGGGGAATAAATTTAAGCAGCGAATTTCACACTAGCTTCGAATACACAGTTTAAAACAGACACGTTGAACACACCGAGCAAACTTTTGAAGGATTTTATTCGGATGCTGTTGTAGTATGAAGGGGAAAATGAGCTCTGCAGCGTAAAAATACAAGGTAATACACTACAGAACACAATTAAAAATGCAGGTCGAGATGGTATTGAAGAAAGGAGCAAAAAAAAATACCACTGTTACTAAGGTAATATGAAAGGGGATATGTTGCGGCGATGTACAGGGCACTGCAGGGCAATTTCAGAGTTCACGGCAGGCTTGCTCCTGCACATGTCTTACTTGCGTTTCCACTGACTTTTCTTGCTCCAACCTTACGAAGGTGTATGCGCAGCCGTAGCCGTGCGTAGCTTGAGATCAGCATCTTCTGGACGGCTTCCTTGTGCTGCTCGCAAGTTTCGAGATTGGGTCGCAACATTTTGTTCAGATATGCAGTTACGACCTGCACTGGCGATTTCATGGTGAGCGCGTTATCCGTCCAAGTGGTGATTCCCCTGAAATGCTCCTCACAAGACTGTAGAGTGCTCATGACTGCATTGCTCGGATAGTGAAGGTTGTTGCCATCGCAAACATATTCCTTGAGCGCAGTTAAATATGCATGCTCGCTGCTGCTGGACCCCAAGACTGCGGCCTTGCACTGGCCACACGAGTTAACCGCTTTGATGATGCTTTTTACCAGAAAGCCACCAATGTGAAACAGGATGGCACAATCAGCTGATGATAGCGCCTCAATGAAAGGTATTTCCGCGTCGTCAATGTCTTCCACTTCGGCTTCGGTGTGCTCCTTCAGGCCTTTCGACAGCATGTCAACAAGGTATTGGCCATCGTCGACTTCATAGTTCGTTGTCGTTGGTGTGTGCAAAAACTGACTCACGCAAATAAGCTTCAACGCACACTTCATATCATACGCATTCGGAACCGGCTTCCTTATGCGTACGACAGAAAATAGGTTTTCGAGGCAGTTCTGCAGAATCCTGCTAGTTATAAAAACTTATAGCCTTCGCTCTTTAGGAGAGTATCGTGAACTCGAACAACGACTGTTGTTGATATTACGAGGCCTGCTTGAGACGGTTTCCACTGAGGCGTGCTACCTGCTTTCATACCTTGAAAGGTTTCAAGCGCCAACATAAGTGTGCCGATGGCTGAATGGTATTTCTCCATGTTTTCAAGGCTTAGAGCGGTTGATGGGTGTCGTGAAGACATAATTGTGTACCACTTAGATACCAGTTCGAGGAACCATGCGGTAGTCTCCGCTTCTGGACCCAGAATTTGATGCCTCACCAAATGTCGGATTGCGGCAGGAGCCTCCCTGAAGAACTGCACAGCTACTCCCACTTTCATTTTGGTGAAGTGACCCCCAGTAACATGCGCCTCTGAGAGCTTTGGCGCGACTTTTAGCTCTTTGTCACGGTCGTACTCTACTACAGCACGTACATGACCCATTCTTACTTCGTTAGATGACAAGCCATGTTGACATACAGTTGCATCACTAAGAGTAAAAACAGATGAATTCAGAAGCTGGCCCCTGATATTCTTCAGCACGTGTGCTGCGTCCGCAGTAAAAAATAGCTCTTTACCTTCAAGGAAAGGATGTTGTATTGAGCAAAGTGTTTGAGAATTTCTGTGACTCGTAAATCCAAGATCTCGCCACATCGCCCGGTTTGAAGCTCCCATGTCCGAAGTCACGACGCGGATTCTCAGAGAAATGTTGGCACAAAGTTCAACAATCTGCAGAACGCACTCCTTGAGGGTCGGACCATCTACGTGACTACCAGTGAAATGGTATGCAATTACTTGCTTCCATCTCTGAGTTAGGCCGCCCACCATGAATACCAGGGCATGGCGAGCAGGCTCATCTGGCTTTAGAGGCAAGGTTTTCCCCCCATACACAGCGTCTCCAGCCCGATCGAGCTCATATCATTGAGCGATCTCCATTTCATCGAGGAATAAGGCACAGTCTTTCTCGACATCCTGCATGCCTTCTGCTTTCCTCTTTAGCAATTCAACCACCTCAGTTAGGATCCCCGGCGTAAAACTCAGGCCTTGGAGGTGACGCGCAAGAGTCCTATTGGATGGAAGTGGGTATCCGAGTTTCCTGATTGTTTCGTAAGCCCAGGTCCCGCATGAGAATTTTATCTGCAGTGCTTGCCGGATTGTTTTTGGTGACCATGTGTTGCCTTGGTTGCTATTTCGAGAAAGTGCTTCCACTTGATCTTTGTTCAAGAATTTCACGTGCTTTCCAAGATTTTCTAAATTACGCTCTAGCTTTTGCACCTTTTTTTTAAGGCATTGAATTGTTGCATTTGCCTTGCTGTGCGCGTCACGGAGTTGATTGTACTTCCTCTTCATATCTGCGAGTTGCTTATTTAGCTCTGCGTGCGAGATATTAGCAGATTGTAGATCATCTTCTCCAGACAGTGCAGCAGGGGACCAACCTTGCATTCGTTGCGCATTGCTTCCATCACTTGGCGAATGGCTGAGGCTGCCTGCTTCTGGGCAGCAGTCCTCTTCTAGAGGCAGATCGATGTTGCTGGTCAGTAACCCCGAGGCTGGATCCTTGCTTTTATCCCATGAGACTCCAGCTGTTACAGAAGCATCATCTTCACACGGCGGCACGCTTTCTCCTTCACATGCCCCAGATGGCACCGGAGGTCCCATCCTTTCTTTTGGTGGCTTCCTTTTCTGGGGCAAAGCTGCAATAACAAAACAAAATAAGTTGGTGGTACAAACAAGAATGGCCGTTGTCGTAATTAGATCTATGCAAGCGATTGCAAGCTCGAATGCATTAGTGCCGGTGAAGTTCTTCAAAATAATGCAGAGGCGAGTATTTGGTGCATGCAACGATGATACGAATTATTGGCGGTACTTACCGCGAAAGGGAAACACAGTTGGTACAGCATTTGGTTTCCGCTTTTTCCAGCCGTCGGCACGATTTTGCTCGAAGTTGTTCTCTTCAAAGTTGACCTGCAGGCAATGTCACAACCACAAAAAAAAGCGTGAAGCTTGTAATACCTTTATAAAGGAGCGAAACCGGGAGCATCAACGCATAATTTTTTAAGCGCTGGACTTACGTCTAATGCGTTTTAGAACCATATAAAAATGCTGGCATCGTACAGTTTGATGATGAAGGCACGGAACACTGGCTCGTGTCACATGGCAGTATTTCTACTGCTTCTGAGCACACTTTTGCACACTACAAAATGATGGACTCCGAGCACGGTTATTACGTGCACGGCAGTATGTTTTAAATACAAAAGCGAAGCTCATAATACTCACATTGCACACGCATGATCCCTTCGTCGGCTGCCACTTATCACGCTTGACTTTTGCGATCCACAGAAGTCTTCTCTTCGGCTCTGTAGGAAAGTGATACATCTTCCAGCCATTTCTAGAATGGTTGGTGCATAACGGCACGCAGCATCCAGGCATTCCGTGCCGAAAACCACGGCCAGGCGGACGCGCGAAGTTCACACGTGCTGGCTCCGTGGAGAGTGGGCTAGGCAATGGCGGACAGCGGCTACGAAAACCGGTCGAGGCGGCAACAGGTCCTTCAAAGAATGTCCCCACCCTGAACGGAGAGGGGGCGAGGCGCTCATCCAGGCACCCTAGCAGCGCCGTACTCGCAGCGCCGCCGTGCGGCAGACGCGAGCGGTGGCGCTGCCGGCGGCCGACGGCCTGGCACAGAAAGTATAGAGGAGGCACTGAACTGGCTGAACCAAGACCTACTGAACTAGAGACCTGCACATTTGGCGGGGTCCTATGGGACTGCGTGCGCCAACTTTCGTTAACTTTTGGCCGCTGAGGGCGCTCGGTTGACCTGTGTGTTTCTGGAAACATCTAAATGCAATGAGTAATAAGACTAGGTATAACAAAGGTTTATTGTTACAGATGAGGGTATTCAACTAGAAGGGGATGAAGCAATAAAACACATAGGAACAAAGATGACAGAAAAATTTACAGAAAGGAACGTTGTGCATAATCTATCGAAGGAGGATAGACCGGTTACAGCAATAGCTTCACTTGAGCAAGGATAGTGGGAAAGGGCAGAGAAGAAGGTTACTAGTGGCACATCAACAGGACCAGATGGTATCCCGATTATTTTGATAAAGAAGCTAGGACCAAAATCCAAGAAAACATTAATACATACAGGTAGTGAACAAAATGAGAGTGGATGAGAAAGTCCCTGATGAATGGCGAATAAGTAGAATTAACGTGATATATAAGGGAAAGGGGGACAAAGCAGACGTAAGTAACTATCGCCCCATAAAAGTGACATCTATGGTTTACAGGGTGGTGATGCAGATTATAAAGGACAGACTGCAGGCTTGGGTGGAGAACGAGGGGGTGCTAGGGGAACTACAAAATGGGTTCCGGAAACAAAGGAGGTTGGAGGACGATCTATTTTCATTGACGCAGTGTATAGAGATTGCTGAAAAGGAACACAGGCCCCTATGGCTAGCATTTCTGGATATTAGGGGAGCCTATGACAATGTTATTCAGGAGTATTTGTGGGACATACTGGGCACATTGGATGTGGAAGATGGAGTAATTAATCTTTTAAAAGATATATATAAAGGTAACAGAGTGCTCATAAAATGGAAAAAAATGTATCAGGGCCTATAGAGATACAGCGGGGGCTTAGGCAAGGATGCCCTCTATCCCCTTTGTTGTTCATGTTGTACCTGCAAGGGTTGGAGACCAAGCTAGAGGGGAGCGGACTAGGCTTCAACCTTTCTTTTTTCAAGCAAGAGGAATGGATTAAACAGTCATTACCGGGACTAATATACGCGGATGATATAGTGCTAATGGCTGACAACAAGGAAGACTTGCAGAAGTTGATAGACGTATGCGGTACAGAGGGATATAGATTAGGTTTCAAGTATAGTAAGGAAAAATCTGCAGTCATGACATTTAATGAAGAGGGCAGCGAGCATAGAATACAGAAGTTCATGCTAGAGGTAGTGGATGAGTACAAGTATCTTGGGGTGTGGATAAATAACAGTGCTGAGTATCTGACAGAGCATGAAAAATATGTAATGAATAAAGCTAGTAGGAATGCAGATGTCATGAAAAATAGGGCACTGTGGAATTACAATAGGTACGAAGTGGTAAGAGGGATCTGGAAAGGGGTGATGGTCCCTAGCCTGACTTTCGGTAATGCGGTCTTGTGCATGAGACCAGAAGTTCAAGCAAGGTTAGAAATTAAACGGGAAGTAGGGAGGTTAGCTTTGGGAGCACATGGCAATACACCAAATCAGGGGGTACAGGGTGATATGGGATGGGCGTCTTTCGAGAGCAGAGAGGCTAGCAGTAAGATAGCAATTGAGGAACGATTGAGAAAAATGGGGGAAAAGCAGTGGGCTAGGATAGTTTTCAGATACCTGTATACAAAGAATGTTGACACGAAATGGTGAAAGCGAACTAGAAAATTAACAAGCAAATATCTGGACAGCAGTAAGGGGGCAAATCAGCAATTATCGGTTAAGAAAAAGGTTAAATAAACAGAGAGAGCTCTGTGGAAAACAGGAATGCTGACGAAATCGGCACTGGGAACATACCGGACCTTTAAACAGGAAATTGCCAAAGAAAATATCTATGATAATTGTAGGGGAAGCTCTTTGTTGTTTGAGGCCAGGACTGGAGTTTTGCGGACTAAGACGTATAGAGTCAGGTACCACGAGATAGACACGTTGTGCATTGCGTGCGGAGAGGAGGAGGAAACGGCTGAACACTTGATACTTTTCTGTAAAGGGCTTCACCCCACAGTGGAAAGCAGCGGGGCTGATTTACCCAAGGCATTGGGGTTTAAGGATAGTGATAGGAAAGTAGATTTTAAGTGGGTAGAAGTAACCAAGCGCAGGTTATACGATTGGTGGCTAAAAGCAAGACAGGAGTAAAATTTCACAAGACATGGCTAGGTGGCTTGAGCTACCGCCCGATTTAAATGGTTCAGCCGTATTCATCCATCCATCCATCCATGGTCTATTACATTCTTCTCGGCAGCTGAGAAAAATGTGTTCTATATAACGTGCACAAATTGGCTTGAAATTTGCAAGAGATAGAAAACACAGAGAGGTATCCGCACTGCACAAGTTTAAAACCATGCAACCAGCAGGGAGCAACATATCCGAAGGAAACTTACAATCTCTCTGGTACATTCCAGTACTGCCGTAATTCAACAGGATAGATAAGCGGGCGAGTTGGTGATACATAATGCAAAAAAAACAGCGCGAACAAACGGGGACTAGACGAAGAATACACAGGAACAAGCGCTGACTCTCAACTAAAGTTTAAAGATTAAACTTTAGTTGAGAGTCAGCGCTTGTTCCTGTGTATTCTTCGTCTAGTCCCCGTTTGTTCGCGCTGTTTTTTTTTGCATTTTCTGCCGTAATTATTTTAAAATGTCTTGCACGCGCTAAGACGTTTTCTGAGTGCTTCATGTCGCCGCTTTATCCTTTCTTTCACCCTGTCCCTCCACCCCAACCCGAGCTTTCCCCCTTCGGTCTACTTTTTTGTTTGCTCTCTTTGTTTACTTTCTCGTTCTACTTTTTCCTTATGCCCTGAAGCTCTTGCTGTAATTTCTCAGGAACCCTTGACTTCCGCAATCCTTCCCCTTCCTTTCGCGATTTCTCTATTCTCGCCCCCATTCTCTCTTTTTCCTCTAATTCATTTTTTCCCCCGCACTTTGCTCTGCCATGCTGCTTCATTTATTCATCAGTGTCTTACTTTCCGGCGTCCGACTCCCAACACGGGGTGGGGCTGTTGTTGTGCTTTTATTATTATGGTTTTTATTATTTTATTCTGATTTGCTTTTGCGTTTAAGGTTTTGACTGTTTTTGCGTCGAATGCATGACACTGCTTTTGCTACGATTGAGTGACACTTCTATTGCTAAGATTTTGTTTGGTTTATCTTTCTATTATAACCTAGTGCTTTGTGCAATCTTTACATAAGCTAGGGGTTTAAGCGAATTGTAGATAAGCCTTCTGCGTTTTGTTTTTAATCTTGTAATTTGCATAATACTTAATTGTTACTGGTGTGTGAGCGATAGAACGGTGAATGAGGGTTATAAATGTGCCTCTTTTGTTCCAATAAACAGTTGGTAGTGTGCGCATGTGTTGTCTTTTTCTTCCTTCGGTTGTCTTCATTGCGGCGAAGTTTTTTCAGTCATGCATCAACTCGCGCCCCACAGCTGGCCGTCATTAAGTGACAGCGTACTTTTGCGTGGCGCACTCTGTGCTGCTCGCAGACGTCAAGCTGAACGAAACAATTCCCAGCACTGTTTGAAAGGAGTGTTTGTCTTACCCATCTGCTGAAAGCACAGATCCGAGCTTGGAGAGTAACGCCGGGTGTGCTATAAACGCGCATTCAAAGTTGGCGCTGCAGGTGGTACGGAGATTCTGGGGCCGTTATATTTTGACGGCAGCAGCAAAGCGGCGCTTCACAAACTTCAGTTTCGGTTTCGGCTGTCTTTTTTTTTTTTGCTACCACGGCTTGTTTGCACTAGAACAAACTGCGATTTGAAATAAAATAAAAATAGACACAAATTGTTCGTTCAGGGGGATTCGAACCCTCGTCTTCCGCGTGGGAAGCGAGTTCACTAACCACTACGCCACGCAGCGCGCTGGTTCTGCCGTTCTTAAAAAGGCACCTAGGGAAGAATAACGTTCGCAGCGATCCTAGCGGAAATTACCCTCTTTTCGCCTCAATTTTGATACACAGGCGACATAGGCGTTTGACACACTCTATCTTCTAGTAAAGTGACCTAGAACTAATATTCTAGTACACTTTACTTCTAGTTCACTCTAATCGCGTGGTACCTGACTCTACCGCAAAACTCCCGTCCTGGCCTCAAACAACAAAGAGCTTCCCCTACAATTATCATAGATATTTTCTGTGCTGATTTCGTCAGCATCCCTGTTTTCCACAGAGCTCTCTCTGTTTCTTTAACCTTTTTAATCGATAATTGCTAAAAAAAGGGGAAAAAAGGTTAATTGCTGATATTTGCGAGTGCAAGACATACACTGTGTTGTGCCCTGGACCGCCTCGATCCTCGCCCATTAATAGAGCAAGCGATCCTCGGTCCGTGGCCACAGCAGTCAACTGCCCTCAAGGCATAAAACACACTCTTTGCCTACTTGAGTGCGACTGGATTGAGTGACAAATTGTGACAGCGTTGCGCCTTTCCCCCCTTCTCTCTTCCTCCTTTCAGTCCCATAATTCCTCTTCCCCAGTGCAGGGTAGCCCACCGGAACCCCTTTCTGGTTAACATTCCTGCCTTTCCCTTCTCCTCTTTAACTATCTATAATTGCTGATTTGCCCTCCTACTACTGTCCAGATATTTGCTTGTCAATTTTCTAGTTCGCTTTCTCGGATGGATGGATGGGTGGATGGATACGGCTGAACCGTTTAAGTCGGGCGGTGGCTCAAGCCACCGAGCCATGACTTGTGAAATTTTACTCTTCTCTTGATTTTAGCCACCAATCGAATAACCTTCGGCGTGGCTCATCTTTTAGCGCAGCCTAGCGGCCAGTCTGCGCAATTGCGAGGTGACGTCGGGGCCCATTGAAACCAAACAGGCATGTTCTTCAGGAGGCATTGCCTTTTTGCACAGGTCATGTGACCATGACGCTGTTTCCTCAGATCGTCAGACCTGTCAGTCATTTGTGACGTCATCGTATGTTGGCATTCTGAAAATGGCGACGCTAATGGAAACGTTCGAGCAGCAGTATGCATCGTTAACAGCTGATATCACGTCAAAATCGAGCCGAATACTGAATCTGCCTCCAGGTGAGTGCTGCCACGCGTCCCGAGATTTATTTCGTTAGAACGCAGGGATTGGCTGTCGTACTGAACCGCGCGACGTCTTGCAGATGAAAAGACTGCGATGGTCGCCGAAGTTGAGAGACATCTGGAAGAAGCTAATGAGCTTGTAAGTTCTTGCAGATGTTGTGATTGTGGGCTGAAGCTTACAGTTTGTTTTTTCTCATTGCTAGCTGGAACAGATGGAGCTTGAAGTGCGTACGCTGTCTGTCGGCGCTCGACCTAAGTATCAAAACAGGGTCAAGAGTTATCAGGCGGAACTCGCACGATTACGGAAAGAATTTGTAAGCAGCTACGTCTTCTTTGAATGCCTAGTTTTAACAGTGGTACCCGATTTTCAGTTGTTTTAACCACGCTTATCCGGCTTACTTTCAGCAGAGAGCTAGGGTAGCCTTCAGCGACGAGCTCAAGTATCGAGAGGAACTCTTGTCAAACGACGACAACTGTGCGACCGACGATCAGGTTGGGCCTCATTTTTGTTGCCGTGTTTTGTGTGGATTAGCGAACTGCGTTAAAAAGAGTCCTTTTTATGAACGGAATAGAGGCAATGGTTGCTGGACAACACCGAAAGGATGGAAAGATCGACGAGGCTTTTGAAAGGAGGCTACAAGCTGGCGCTTGAAACAGGTGTGCGAGAGAATATTTGGCTCGCCGCGAACTCATCGTTCCCGCACTAGAACCGGGTTGTCTTTGCAGAGAAAGTTGGAGCCGCTATACTGTCCGACCTCAGCTCGCAGCGAGAGACAATAACCAGGGCTCGGGAAAAGGTATTATTGGCCTTTCACACCCGGAAATGCATTGACATTCCCAGTGCATATGTTTTTATTTCACGCCTTTATGGTTACAAGCAATGCAGTTGAAAGCGATTTACGCTAGTTTAAATACTCATTTTTTTTTTACTTTGCTGTTCTGTGCAGGTCAAAGAGACCGACTACGACATCGGGAAGAGTTCCCATGTACTGAGCGGGATGATGCGTCGAGCTATGCAGAACAGAGCAGTCCTCTATCTGGTTGCAACTCTTGTTCTAGTCACCATAGTGTTTGGGATTTATTACACGGTTCGAAGGCATGTGTGACTGAACATTGCTTGTCTTCTGTGTGGTGCCAGTGATGAGTGTGCATGCCTATCAGACGAGGTCCAAGTGTGAGCATTTAATTTTGCCTTTGCCATGTGTAAGCACTGTTGTTGAAAGATCACTTGCAACATTGTCTGCTTTGGGAACAGGGAGCATTTCAGTTTGCCTTTGCAGATAGTCCAGAACACCTTTTTAGTTGCACTTGGCACAGGTGTTCACATTCTGAAAGCCAACTGTACTAGCATAAAGCATTCACTGAAATGATGGCTTCCTCTTTTGATGCAAAATCTGTTTGTGGAAAACTTGTCGATGTTCTAAGTAGCAAAGCTTTTTTTTTGTGCTTGCAGGAAGCTTCGTGCTGTGTTTTGATTCATTGTATATACAGTGCAACTTATTAAAGGTCAAGTGTGTTTAACATTTTGTGCTTTTTAGTCTACCTGAGCTAGGTTTTTCATCAGCAAATTTATTTCATTATGAAGCAGCAGTGCCCCATCATTTACTACATTGAATTGGAATTTAGTGTGCAAGGTAATGTTATACCATCTTTCATGCTATAGAGTATTAATCAGTGCAGAATTTGTTGTACCCTGTTAAGCGATGGAACAGTTTTTTTGATAGAAGTCATTCATATCGTGCTATGTGTGTACTGTGCACTGGCAAAAAGGCATATTGCATTCAAATGTAATCTGCCTTTGTGTATTCTAGCCTACTAAAGATCTGACCACTTGTCCTGTGTGCAACGGTCATTTGAACGAACGATCCTTGCACATTGTATGTGGAGTTACAGTACACTTGTTCTTACATAGCTGCTACATTGGGTGTACAGACAAAGGTGCAGCTATGCAGTTTTGGTGGTGCAAGTTACACAAGAGTGTTGATGGAAACGGCTGAACAGTGCTCACAGATAGGATGGAAGAAAAGAACACAGGACCAACTGAGCCCTCTTCTTGAATACAAAGAGTGTATTTTAAGTTCTGCCTCCTTAACCGCAAACGTGCCGCAGTGGTGACTCAGGTTATGGTGCCCGGCTGCTTGCCCCAAAGACGTGGGTTCGATCCCGGTTGCAGCGGTCTCATTTTGATGGAGGAGAAATGCTAGAGGCCTATATATTGTGCGATGTTGGTGCACGCTAAAAAACCCCAGATTGTCTAAATTAACCGCAGGCCTCCACTACAGCATCTCTTGTAGCCAGGGTTTCTTTGGGACGACAAATTTCATAAATGATGGGATCATCCATAAAATGATGGATTTAGAGGGACACTGAGGGCAACTGTGTAAAATGTTTGTTCACAGTAAAATAGATTCTGTGACTATTTCTGGGTGCATCTATGTGTTTTCGGCAGCAAAAGACTCTGTGTGTTACTGAAAAAATTCATTAAAAATATTCTTTACTTAATTAAAATTAAATCTATAGCAACATATTAGCTGTGGCTTAACTATTGTTGAATGTGGTTTGAGAGCGAAAGCTGTGGTGTGTCGGGCAGCTAGATGTGGCTTGGCGTCTAATGTTGAGTGTGTTCCGGACAACTGCCAGAACCGGAGCTCAACGTAAGTGACTGAGTCTTCATACCCATCCATGTCGACGCCTTAGGTGCCTTTTCAACGCACCGATTGACATTTTGCTAAGTCACCTGACTTACATTGCATTATACCATATATGACTTGATCCGTTCACCCATTGTTATTCTTGCATTTCGCTAAATTCTTTTCAAGGCCAAGCTGAAGGTCACTTCACGTGTTTAGCACTTGTAGCTATCCGTTACTATAGCAACATACACATCAATATATTGTGTTATTATCTAGTGCTACTTAAGTAGCCTACACATCCCCTTTCCGATGATGCGTTACATGTGGACATTCTTATGTTATAATGGTTAGCCACACTAACTAGTACACGCCTATATACTATCGTAGTGTAGTCATCCAGTGAGATTAGCGCAGCGACCACCTGTTTCTAGACTCGGATCCAGGTGCTAGGGACGCTGTTGCTAACCACCTGCTACTCCATTCCAGGCTCCGGAAACATGTAGCGAAACTGGTTCGGACTGGCATAGTAGAGCTTTCGGTCTAAAATGACCATGATTGTTGGAAAGTAAATGATAGTGTAGCCTGGCCTTTGGGGTCTGCACCCAAAAAACTCAACACACTGCAGATTTTCACAGATTCCTTCCCTTATATATCCCTTAAATATCAAATAACCAGAATGAACATGATGGCTTTCCCAGAGGGATAGGAAAGCCATCAAGAGCTTTCCCAATCATTTTGCTCACTACCTCTCAATGTTTTCTGGGATTTTGGTTCTAGCTTCTTTATTAACATACTCATAATACCATCTGGTCCTATTGACATGCTACTAGGAACCTTCTCTGCCCTGGGTGGAGGCAACAAAGCGCTGCCTTGAGGACTGGTGGCATAACCAAGAAGCCTGTTGAGCATGCTGATGAGATACTCGCGGCCGCTTAGAGACCCCCTCCCTTTTTTACTTATCTGACGAATTCGTAGCATTTGGTCCAGTTTTTTCTACTGTTTTTTTCCCTATATTTGTTAAATCTAGGCTCAATTCGGAACTCTGTGATGTAAATATTCATCTTCTGTGGCGGGTACACAGAGGCCAAGTCTGGCCAATGTTGGAGTGTGTATGCGTGCCTGCACGTACGCCATTGTGTGACATACCGGCTCCCATTGCAACCATGCGTGGGAGGTGCACATTACACATGTCTTTGCATATTTTCTATTTGTAAATATTGCTGCCCTATCCCTTCTCCCTATCGCTCCCTTCTTTCTCCTTCACTCTCTTCTTCCTGTCCTTTTACTCACGCCTTCAGGTATCGATGCATTCAGGTGGCTGGCAACATCTTTTTACTTCCGTTTCCACTCCCCTACAGCGGGGAATATGGTCGCACCAGCAGCAGCATCGTAGAGGGGGCAGAGGAGTGGTATTGGTCCTTCACTTCCCAGCCCAAATTAAAAGTGCCCAGCAGATTCTGGGGTAGCACCAGTCACCCTTCGCCTCCCCTTGGTGCTGTCGCAATGAGGCTGGCGGAGCTTCTCCATCTTTGCTGAATGTCTTTATAGATAGTTTTCACGGGTGCCATCTTGGGGTACTGCGGCTAGTTTCCACAGTGTACACGAGAACCGGTTGGCGATGGGCGGGTTAACAGAACGCCAAGGCTTTCGCTGAGTTTTCTGGACCCAGAGATGGTGGATGCTATGACGTCTGTGAAAACTGTCTAATGAAGTACTGAGATTCAGAAGTAAAGTCGTGCTGCACGTTTTGGAAATACGGCCAGCATGCTGTGAAAAACTAACTTTGGAGCATTGCACTATGAATGCTTGCGCAAGTACTCAGTCTAAACCAAAAGTTCGTCATCATGCCATGTGGCTTAAGTATAATTTTGAACATTGGGGCCTCGAGCAGCATGAAAGAACATGCATGAATACATCAGTGGACTGGATGGGTGCTGATTTGTTTTCATAAATGTTCTTTTGTGCTGCTTTTTAAACACCGAAGATGCTCCACCCATCACAGACCAAACTTTCAGTGGACGTTCCCCTTGCTCTGAAGTACCTCTAAAACACCATGTGGCCTGACAATTGCCACAGGCATGTCTCCAGGGGCAGCGTGCACTAGAGCAAAGCAATTGCTGGACTTTGTAGTTGATGCAAGTGCTTCTGGGGGCACAGAGGCAGTCCTGCAACGATGATTACCGGCTGACCAGGTGCACATGTGGCAAACAAATGGGTCAAGGTCTGCATAGACCAACACAAGCAAGATGCAGTAGTGGTGCTGTCTTCCGGCGGGAGCAGCAGCTCAGAGTATAGCTGATAAGAATGCACGTAAAAAAAAGTATTCAAAGTAGTTTTCCAATTTCACAGTGCACCTACGAGATCATCCCTTCTCTAACAAAAGTTGAGTAAATCTTAGAAGGGACTGTAAGATCATGGGGTCTCAATTTGAAGCTAATGCATATTTAAAACATAATACATGTGTGGCAGTTACCCTCTAGATTGCGGCACTGTGCAACCCATAGAAACTGATGTAAACCCCACTTTCAAAAAATTTTCTTATCTCGAAGTGCACCTATGAAGGCAGCTATTTGGCAACAGGTGGCAAGTACTTTTAAGAAGAGCATATGAACATGTATGCAACATCATCTAGAAGCTACCTCTTGATATGCCACAGTAAATGTGTGTTATGATGCCAGACATACCTACCACAATGTGTAGGTGCTCAATCAGCAGGGTCCTTCTCCAAATCAAACAAGCTTCTTTTGTCTGACATGCTGCAATGTGCAGTAGTCATTCATACCACATAGAAAGCTGTTATCAACTGTGCACAAATCAACGATGCCTCCCGCACCTGTGAGTGCCCCTATGTTTTTAAACATGACGTTGGTCCAGCAGTGTGCACTGGCTGGCTGAAACAGTGCAAGCCACTGCTGCAGCAGTCAGTTGCAACACAAAGTGCAATGCATGCACTGCTATTGTATGACAACTCCGTCGCTTACTTTGCGGCTTCCAAGAGTGTACTAAGAGCAACAATTTATTCAGCCTCAAAGCCACACTGCTCTCGTGGTCTGAATGCGCTGATATGGTTGACAGCAATAATTGCCAAATGGATTTTATCAGGACATGATTTCATTCTAAACTGTGCAGTGTTTATAGTAAAAAAAAAAAAACCACAGCATGCTCTGCTCCAGGCTTTCGGCCACATGAAAAATATGTCAACAGTGCGAGTGTGCTTTCGTTCGCACCCGAGCTGATGCAACTGTTTATGCTGCTTCAGCCGACCTATGCAGCACACTGCCAGGGATCAATCCTTGTGGGGTTCAAAGTTATGTTCATTCTGCCACTGCAACATTTCAGGCAATCCAAGAGCAAGCATCGGTAGCCGAGAGGGAAACTGGTGTGATATCGTTTTTTTCTTGTGAAATCCTCGCAAATGTGCACTTGTCTTTCTTTCTCTAGCAAGTCCCACCTGCTTTGCGCAAAAATTTTCCCTGCATGGATTGTTCACCAAATGGCCAAACAACCTGCACTACTCAACTTGACTGCTAATGCAAAGAACAGCCGTAGGTGGAGATGATGTTATAAAATTTAGTGGTTTCTTTTGTGCCCTGCTCTCAATACAAGAGTAGCTATGCCGCTGTGGTGTTCGCCTACTGTCCCGAAAGAGACAGATTTGATCCCGGCCGCAGCCTGTGTACTGTGCAATGTCAGTGCACATCAATGTACCCCAGGTGGTCGAAAATTATCCGGAGCCCTCTGCTTGGTGTCTGTCGTAGTAGCTATGACACACAGATCACCTTGCTCTTGTTTGACCACAGGAAGTGTTGCACTTTTTCCAAAGATATGTTCTGGTACTCACCACTGCTATGTCAGCTGCATCTTCAATTCCCATGCAGTGTTGGAGGATATGTGAGAAAGATACACAATGTGCAAAAGTTGGCTTTGTATCGCTACTGCTTGTACCAGAACAGTGCAGGAAAAGGCCAGAAAGGTACTACATGTGACACATCCCTGGAATCTTCCAAGTGATGCACGCACAGACAGGCTTGATTTCAGAGTCCACTGCTGCAGGTGTCACATGAGAGGGCGCCGCCGAATGTACTTGTGGTACCACAGGAAGCAAGTGGCAATGCTCAGCGAGTACCTGCAGCAGCACAGTGAGAGAATATGCAAACATTTTTCAGTGCAATTACAGTCCACACAACAAAATGGCTTTTGTGGTGCCACTGCAGCACCCTTGAGAACCCTAGTATGTAAACACATGCTAAGCTTCACAGTAGGACTATCACAGCAGGAGTATGTGGCATCAAGTACTGGCACTCAAGCAGCCTAATGGCCCACATACCTGAACCTCATGCAAATGAAATGAATGTTCACTTTCTTACAGGGGCTGCCTGCAGTACTTCCAGTGAAGCTGTCTCTCCTTCCTTCATCGAGCAGCAAATAAGCACTTTCATTTCACTCTTTCTCCTGGCACTGTCTCGTGGCTAGTGAAATATGAAGGCATTAGCTAGGAGCAGACATTCACAGCAATGTCAACAGCTGCCCACTTCCTGCATGTGGAGCGGGAAGAAAACAGACCATTTTAAACTTTAATCCGCCACTAAATCATAAGCAACAATGAAAATGGCTCAGTAGCTGGTTGTGTTTTCCGTCCCCTCAAGAGCACAGCAACCTTGATCAAGCAACCTTTCACCTACCAATTAGCTGATCACAATTCTTTTTTTCAACTGCCCAGTCAGCTTCTGTCACGCGAGTCAAGTGTTGTGTCTGAGGGCATTTTCTGAGCTCAAGCAGCACAGGTAGTGAGCGCAGTCAATGCATGCAACTCAAAAGATTGCAAAGATGAGAATCATGACCCTGTAATGCTAGCATGTCCATTGTTGTCGCAGCTCTAAAACACTATCAGGTGTGAAGCACACAACCCTGCAGTGACATGCATGCACTGTAGTTCTATGCTGGACATCTGGCTGTTCAAGTAGTACTTGATGCCAACTATTCTTGCTGTCTCACCGAGCATCAGCTGGGATCACTCGATCATGCTGCTTTCCAACAAGAAAATGCTCTTTGAGGAAAGACCACTAATGGATGCAGCAACAATCTGAAGGCAGGAACTCACCATGTCACAATATATGAGAAGTGCTCGTTTCGTAGAGTCACTATGGTTTGACCTCCTATTGGTCCTCCCTCTACTGAGCTGTCTGCAATGCGTGTAAGAAACAGAAATAGTATCACACAGGTGGAAAACCACCGCCACAATAAGATGACGACTGGATGAACAAGTGGCAGGAACGTTGCAACACCCGACTCGTCCTGGGGCAATTTCTGTTTCGCTGCCACCTATGAAGATCAGACCGCCTCCCTACTTCCACTGACCTCCAATTATCCCCACAACCTCTTCCACTCACCACCTAGTGCAGGGGTTCTCAAGCTTGATTTTTGAATGAAAGAAACCTTTAGTACACTGCTAAAATATTTCTGAAGGGCTTTCTTGACTCCATCCCTGAGAAAGCATAAGAGAACACCGAGTGTCTAATTTATGAACATTTTTCACAGCACAGTTTATGCCTTCCCGCTCCATTACCATCAATCTCTTTTCTCTGGAACAAACAAAAATTTCATTTTGACAACAAAGAAAGCAGCCTACAGTAACATTCTTCCATCACTTTGGGGGCTGAAATAAGCAGCCAACTGCAAGCAGAGCTCACCAGAATCGGCGTCAAGCAGGATGGGTGCAGCTCCACAGGCATCAGCCATCTGTCCCACATCCTTGTAATGCCAGAACGGGCCATTACTTGGCTTCTTGGGTCCAAGGGGGGGCCTCTGAGATGGCAAAAGCAGACAGAGACTGAACTCTCAGTTGGTTGCTGCAGGTTCACAGAAAACATGGCCAGTAGCACTTCTTATACAGGTAATGCAGTACCCTCTACATTTGAAAGGGTGTAACTATGCAAATACAATTTTCAGCGGCTAACACCTTTTTTGGCTATAATAACGTTGGGAAGGGGGCTTTCAAGTTGCCTCTTGTGCAGCGCTGAGGGAGCTCTATTGCTGTGTTTCATGAGATGATGGCACACAACCTTCACAAGGACTGCCCCAGAATTTTGCCCCGAAATAAATGTCTTCCACACGGAACATCGCGCAGAAAGGGAATGCACCAATTGTCTTGGTCCGCACAGTTGAATGCTGCGTGGCCAAGTTGCGATGCTTGCTAGACAGTGCCTTGCCAAGAGGCTCTTAAACTCACAACTGTCGGACCTGCTCCAGCCACTGCCACACATACCAGTTAAATTTATGGCAAGAGAGAGAATTCTTTGCAGCCACAGTTGTGGACACAATTGTGCATGACTGCTCAGGGCCACTGCTGGTTTCCATTTGAGATCTTCCAAGCTGAATTTTAAGTGAAAGCAATGAGGGTTAGCCATGCAGTTTCTGGGAGATAACGGTGGCGTACTGTGACCGCCACCCCAGCCAAGCTGGCACCAACAAAGCTTCAAACGGCGCCAGTTAAACAGTATGCAAAGGCATACGGCCAAACATTAAACGTTTAGTTGCAAGCTGCGTTTCAGCTGCATGTTTGCACCATCTTTTCATGCCGTCCTAATACCATGTAAGCTGATGCGCTGTTTACATCACGTGTTTCATCGTTCCCAAAAAGACAATGCTCTGGACGATCATGTTCAATCTACCATGCATTACATGCAACTGCCCAAATTCGGTACACTTATCAGCAACTTCCAGTGCACCAGCACATGGCAAGCATGCTGTAGCTAAAATTCACCATTTGTCACCGCAGATTTTTCACAACTGGTGCACCAGGTTTCAAGGGGTGCCTTTAGCTTTGACGTGGCTATGACACAACAGATTAGCTTTGGTCTTTGGTTCGCACCAGGAGCAGATGCTGCACACCCCAAACCTTCCCTTCCCACATGAAACTTATGCAAGGGTACACTGCCTTTGCACACAGTGCACCATTAGTGCCACCTGCTAGCTATGTTAGCAAGCTATGTGCAGAATGCTCCTCCTCTTGTTAGGCTTAGAGAACTTGATGCATGTAGCCGGAACAGGTCAGTCCACACTCTTTGGCACAGTGACCTTACCTTGTACTTCAGAGGGCACCTACTGCATTGGTGTTCTGAAATTCTCATATTTCTCCATATTTTCTGTGAGTATTCTGATCAAAACTTCCTGACAGAACCACCACACTCAAGTGTGTTTTGGAAGCCAAAGCAGTGGCATGGTAATGTAGTATGTAGCTGACGCAGTAGCAGTCAAATGGTTGCCTACACAAAATTTTAACACTAATCAAAGCACTGATAGCGTTAATGGGTAGCCGCAGAGGTCTGGGGTCTTCTTTGCATATCACTTCACAGACACGGTAATTCTCGACTTCATTCATAGATCACTAGGAGCCCTCATAACACTTCTGGAACAGTGGTGGCGCGGTTTAAGTGATGCACCACTACCCTACGATGGCAAGTGCTCCCAGTGGTGGGTTTTGTGCAGCCCAAGTTCTTCTCCCCGAGGAACCTCTCATGACCAAGCATTAATTTAACTGCCACGGTAGGCAGTTTGCTCACACTCTGGTGGGCAGGTTGCCACCTGCCACTTTGAGCAGGTTCTGATATGACAAGGTCATGTGACCAAGGTGGCAGGTGAGCCACCCACCACCAGATTTTCTTCAGAATGGGAGCCGTAATGCTATTGCGCTAAATGTATATACTTTGGCAATGGGATGGCAGAAAAATTGGGTAGTGTCAACAGGTGGCAACAAAGCAAAGACATGGGCAGTTTCTCTTGTGTCCGATGTTAGTTTAAACTGAAATGGTTTATTTGCCATGCCTCTCAGCATGGGCAGCTAGGGGCATTCAGCTGTGCTCGTGAGTTGAATGCTTATGGTTTTTGTGCCATGGTCACACTTTGCCACCTGCCACGGTTGGCAGCTGGTGAAGCGAGAGAAATCCCCTCTCCTCCTCTTCTAGGGGAGAGGAGGGAGAACCCACAGGGTGGCTACCGTGGGTGGAGGAGGCTCTGATGCAGGCGGAGGAAATGCGGCACCCGAGGGTGAATCAGCCAATGTGAATGAGCTTTTGCTGATTAATGCATGAAGCCTTAGCTCTTCAAGCAAGGAGAAGACCAAATGGTGCCGCACTGTAAGACTGAGAGTAGATTAAGATGGGAGGTGTTACAGGACCGCATATGACATGTGATAGATGTTGCATTTATACATCTTGTGTGGCGGGATTTGCATGGTATGTATCACCATGCATGGCAGCCTGTGACGAGGCTCTTACACTAGTGGCAATTAGATGCCCTCCCCGTTTTTGTTAAAAAGTGTGCTCTCTGGCTATTTTCTCCCATTTGGTGCTGCATGCATCAGAAACAGATGGTTACCTTCTCAGTCTTTCTCACAACTCCAACCAGCTCTACTTGGCCTTCTATCTGAAAAGGAGGGAGAAATGGACCATATTTACAATGCTTGACTAGGTTACAGCCACAGTGCAGAGCTCTGCCAGCACCAGCACAAAGTACAGACCAGACGGCTAAACTGGCGCCCTAAGAGTGTGTGGATATAAGTTACTGGATATGTCTGCATCATTCACAGTGGTGGCAGGCATGAAGTTCGCACAAAGCGCCTTTTGTTCTGCCTTACTTGCCCTTGAGGTCGCTGGTGGGGAGCCGTCTTGGACTTGGGGACCCAGCCACGGTTCACCAGAATTGTCAAGCTTGCAAAGTAAATGAAAGGACGGGAAGGAGAGGTTAAGATGCACAGCTTTCTCTGTCTTTGTTTCAGGTGAACTGAACAGCTGTGCACTCCATGGAACAATGAGATCACAGCCATTGGCCTCTGAGAAATGCCTAGAATTTAGCTGGCTGAAAGCTGCCCGTGGTGCGTTGGAATGAGTGCGTTCCTCCCAACCACAGCTGTTGCAAGGGGCTGTCAACAGTGGGTTTCCTGAAATGGGCTATGAGGGACACTGTGGCAGAAAGCTCCAGACAAACTACAGACTGCAGCTGCTGCATGCAGGTCAGGCAGTGGACACACAAAGGTGCAGACAGGACAATCAAGTGCCTGTCCCATCTCCCTGTGTAGGTAATGCAAAGGTGGCAGAATGTAGGAGTTGAGGGTGAACATGAGGTTGGAGGTTAAATGAGAACACGAGACAAAACCGAAATGCTTCAAAGGGTCGGTGACGATAACATTACCGTGAAAATGGCAACCCTTTGGAACACACTTCAATGAGTTCCCAAGTTTTTTTGTTTGTGTTTTACCTTTCTGCGTGAGCGTTAGTTGCCTTCATTCTGTATAAAGTTGGCAGCACCGTTGAGGCAAATACAGTAAAACCTCGTTACTACGAACCTCAGATTAACGAAATTTTCAGATTTACGAATTTTTTTAAAATCCCCGCCAAAATGCCTATATTTTAAATGTAAAAAACTTTCACTACTACGAATTTCAAATTACCGAATATTTCAGAATAATGTATGTAATTTAATCTTGCAATCATCGCAGGACGCTTCGTTATTGCGAAGTTCCGTAAAAGTTTCGTACCAAATCCCTGAAGCTGACGCCTATCATCATCATCCAAAGCAGCAGCTATGCACTGGGGAACCCGTTGCAACGGATACAGCCCCAGCGGCATCGGGATCAACGCTAGTGTCACGCGGTTCCTCCGTTTAGCCCTACGCACGTTGAATGAATATAGGCTAGGCGGCGCAAGCTGCCGCCCGATACAAAGGGTAAGGCCATTATCATCCATCCAGCGTGTGGTCGCATACTGCGCCGTAGTCTTAAGCCTATTCAGTGCAGTGTCACCACGTCGACAGCGAACGGTAGGATCTGCAAAGTTATCGGCGCTGTGATTGTGTTGTGCATTAGCTTTGCTGACAATGAGTTCTCCTGGCCCCCGCGTTAAAAAGAAGCGACGCCAGTTTTCGCTTAAAGAAAAAGCGGACATTCTGTTGCAGCTGAATGTTGGAAAAAAGCAAGTGGACTTGTGCAGGGAGCTTGACACCACACAGTCAACAAATACAACGACGCTCAAAGATCGGGACAAGATCATAAAACTACATCGAGAGTCGCTCCCTAAAGAAAACGTCTGCGGCTGGGCAACTACCGTGGACAGCGACTTTCGAATTATGTGGACAGCGACAGCGTGGCGGCTACATCCGCGGAGCTCACCGCCGAAGACATCGTGAATCAAGTGCATGAGCAAGAAGAATGTAGTAGCGACGAAGACGATGCCGACACTGGATCAGCGCACGAAGAGGAAGAGATTGTTTCCGGCTCGGATGTCCTAGTCTTTCTAGAAAAGACCCAATCATTCCTCGGGCGCTGAAAAGATGTCCCCGGTGACGTGCACAGGAAGGTCGAGGATGTGGAGGCGTTCGTCCTGCAGCGCTTGTCTACTCGCCAGAAGAAGATAACAGACTTCTTCAAGCAATAAATTGTAATTAAACTGTGCCCAGCGTTATCGTTTATTATTTACTTGCCAATACATAAATCTGCTGCAAAGGTACGTAATTTTAGTTCTTGTGGTGCATTACTGACATGAAATAAAGGTTTTTCAGTACTACGATATTTCAAAACAACGAATTAAATTCGGCGGTCCCGTGAAGTTCGTTGTAACGAGATTCTACTGTATGCAAAACGCAGGCTAAGTGTGCACTAAAAGCCGGTGGAAATTAGTCCTCGAAAGCGAAGTGGGTTAGATTTCATTGGTCCTCATTTTCGCCAATAACTGATTTGACTAAACCAGTGAGCCATGCCCATGCATCAAGTAAGCCTCCTTGAGTGTGGGGAGCGATGACTGAAACCAGCTGTTGGCGTACGCCACAATTTCGAGGAAAAGTGGCCATTTGCAATAACATGTACAAGTCAAACCTCAATATAACAAAGTCATACTTGCACCGGAAAACTTCATTAAATTGTCAATTTCATTAAGTTGGAGTTCCTATGTTTTTGAGCAGCCGAAATAACGTTATAGGTTCTTAGAACAATACTGATAGATGGCACCTTATAAATACATTACAATCTCGATGACAAGAGAAAGGCTGATCCAAATTTCACGACGATAGAAGTCTAAAAAAAGTATTGGCTAGAATGCATTAAACAAAATACGTTACATTTCGAGATGATGGAGTATACGAACACGCGAACCACCAAGTGCCTGCCAGCGTGTGCACAGCGATGATGATGCCGTTCAAAAAGGACTATTTGGTGAGATATCGAGGGCAAAAAGTTCCAAACAAGCACTGCGGACTTTTCCAGCTGAAAACAGCTGAGCCGAAACAAGAACGGATATATCGAACCCCCACCACTAAGCGATAACTGTGCCCATAGCTGGCAGCCGGCTTCACCGCATTGCTTAAGTGGCTGGTGGTGGAGCATGCTCACCAGGGGTTTCATATTTATACGGCAGATGG
Organism: Amblyomma americanum; assembly: GCF_052857255.1. Classification (NCBI taxonomy): domain Eukaryota; kingdom Metazoa; phylum Arthropoda; class Arachnida; order Ixodida; family Ixodidae; genus Amblyomma; species Amblyomma americanum. The sequence goes on along the minus strand of NC_135497.1, from coordinate 538,172,630 downwards.
TACAGCAGCAAACACTTGCGCATGCAAATCGCGGTCTGTCTCGGCTAAAGTTTTCACTTCCTTGTCAGGAGGCTCCTGATGTGTGCATGCGATGCGCGTGGACTTTCTTAAATCGAAAATGCAGTGTAAAATTCCTTTGTTAAATGGCAAAAAAAAAAATACATGGCTTTCAATGGGAAACAAAATGCCCCACTTTGTGAATTTCGTTAAAGTGAGGTTCATTAATACAATAGTGTAGTTTGGTACAGTACATGCAGCATTTCGATCACTGTGTATATACAAGGAAAAGGTGGTGATTTGCACACAAGCACAATAATGGTTATGAAGTGGCCCGCATGGCATATGCCGAAGAGAACGAGGCTCAAAACGCTCTGGGACTTTCGCCTTGGCCGGACGCTGCTACTGCCGATCGCTATGTTGCCAAGTCTTCATGGCTTCAATAAATTTGCCCTCCTAGGTGATCTCCACACTCACAATATAATCATAGCGCACAAAAAAAAAAATATGACCACAGCAATGCATGTGCACTTAATCCAAGGCTGCAGCATTATCAACAAACCTTGTGTGCTTCATTTAAATATGGCTTGCAGGAGTGAAGGCATGGGCTAGCTGGTGACCAACAGCGCAGAAAAAAATAATGAAGCCACGTGCAGACACCACAGCACCAATGCATTCGCTTGAAACCATGTTTTCAGGAGAGATACACTTCTATTTAGCACACAGCTGAAATACGAGAATGAGACGAAGTAACTACAGAGGAAAAATTCACAAAGAGGAATGTGTAAACAAAGAAAAGGCTAAAAATTTAGCAGTCCAATCTATGGTATGCCTAGATTGCCCAACTGCAGGAATGCGTGCAAGGTGTTCAATGTTTCAGCATATTTATAGTCATTTTATACATGTGACAAGCCAACCAGACACACCTAAAGTATCACACTTGAACAGAGAAACACAGACACATAAAGCATGCGCAAGGGAAAGCTCCGAGCATGTGCTTGAACACAACAGAAAACACTCTGCACATTCCAAAAGCACAAAAAGCTGCAGTTTTCAAGGAGTCCCTCATTAGTCATCCCGTGAAGACACTATGCATTTATAGGCAGATAAAATTTCTCTAGTACAGTGCCTTTTATATAAAATCTTTGCTTTACTCACTGCGCTTTGGTGTGTATGTAGTGCAGCACAGCATTGCACGCATCTTTTTCGTATCTCTGCTCACTTTTGCACTGTTATTCAAGTGGCTTTGCTGTTACCAAGATGAGCCACCTGATGACACAGTGATCCATGAGCTACGGTCATGAAACATCCAATGTTCTCTTGATTTCTCTATCAGCCTGTCATTACACCCTACCAATTGTGGCATTCATGAAAAATCACCTACAGCCGCAGCTTCTGCAATGGAAGACAAGTTGTCAACTAGTGCTAATGCTGTTGAAATGCTCTCGCAGCTGACGCAGGGGCATATTTGGGGTCACCCTTGGAAGGAGCAGTGCAAATAAACTTTTTTGTACCTTTTTTGTCGAAAAAAAAAAATGGGGCTCAGCAAGGTTTTCCTATGTAAGATTTCTCGCCTGGGGGAGGGGGAAAATTCCTCCCCTTAAATGTGCGCCTGCATTTAAGCAGTATCCAATTTGCTCATGGACCATACCTTTTGCACAATGCATCAAGTCGCGCCCATGTCTTATCTCCTAAGTGCAGCTCTTTACTTGCCAACTTATCTGCAAGTTCACGCTGCTATGGAAAGACGAATTCCTTTTCTCAAGTAACTAGCTTACTTTCTGTCTTTCAGCTTGAAAGGGGTGATGACAAGGTTTCCGGTTTGCCCTGGGGCACTGATGAGGCCGCCGCTCCTTTTGGGAGAGGCCTCTGCCGACGACCCATCCACTGGCTCAATTCGAGACCTTGGGCCCACGTACATTTCCCGCTGGTGATCAAAGGTGCCAGTCACCCTCACTCGCAAGTACTCCATGTCATTCAGCTCATTGAGGCTGCAGGGAACGGCAGACAAGCAAACTCGCAAACTGCAGCTGGAGACTCCTCTTTCTGCTTGCACTGCTTATAAGGACCAGGAGCTGCAGTATAATTGCTTCAAAGAGAGTTATACATAAAGCTTTCCCCGAGTCGAAAAACAAAAAGGACATTGGACTTCTACTATCACAACACAATACAGTAGGATCTCGGTGATACGAATTCGTAAAATGCCCTGGCCACAGTGCATTGTGTGCGATGACAGAAAATTGAATTTACGAACAACCTAGTGCGGATGATGTGAACACGCGAACTGTCATCGCACCCTTGAGCACCAAGTGCTTGCTGCCCGTACATTGCTGACACCGGGATCACCAGTCGCTACGCACTGCGAGTGGCCTGTACTTCGCTAATGCAGTGAAAGCCAGTCGCGCAGTGCTGCTGCGAGCGGCCAATGTCACAGTCAGCGGTTGCGTGCGACCTAAGTAAAGCCCTTCAGCCGAAAACAGATTTATGTAAATTCTTCACAATATGAATTTGGTTCGTTTTATATGGTACCAGATTCAGATGACACAAATACTTTTTGTGACCCCGTGAAATTTGTATGCTCGAGATTCTACTGTACCAGCAAGCAACAAAGTCAGAATTCTGCTGCTCCTACCTCCAAGCTCAAAAAGAATTACCTCTTATTACAATGGAGCCAGGGCACCATCAGCTCTATGCATGCAATTACAAAATGCAAGAAAGCCAAGCTGACTCTTAGACCTGCTTTAAATCACACCGGAAGAAAGCAGACAGTTCGGCAATCGAATGCAAAGCACAACATCCTGAAGCTGGTCTGTGCACCACAAAAGACTCTGTAGCACAGCACATCCGAAGCTGCCACAGACAAAAAGTTTGAGGGCAGACTCCATTACAGTCAGCATACTGAAAGTTAGAATCAAAGCAGAGCCTTTGAATCCACCCATCTACAAGGCACATTTCGGCTCCCTGGACACAGCTACTAAGATCATGGGTCAAGAAGCAGTGTATGCAAAAGACGGCTCTCATACCAAGAACAAAGAAAACCAGCACCAGCACATTAGGGGCTATGTTTTACCTTCTGTTTGAGTGAAGCTGAAAAGAATGGCAGCTTTTTTGCTTTTGAGATTCTCCAAACAGGGACTACAGAGAAAGACAGCTACTTTTAAGCATTACTCTGTGAGTTTGTACACAGTATTTTTTCCCCCACTGAAATGATTGCACTGCAACATTATCCTTCCCCGGAGAGGAGAAGAAAACATTGCAACAAAATGAACTTCAGCACAACACGCGGCACAGGATATGAATGTGCTGGTCAATTGCACTGGAATGAATTTACCTGGTGAGAGGACACTTTCTCTTTAGGCGCTAACAGTGCAGCTAACCTAACCCAAGAGGGCTCCATTAAGCCAATGCAAACCTTGGCTTCAGCAATGCACATCCACAGATGAGACCACAGCAGGCTTATTTGGGGTGTACTTCAGTGGATTTCCACAGTTTTCATTAGTAACAGGCTAGGTGGCACTTGCGGAAAACAAAAGCATTTCCAATGAAATCTCTACTGTAAATCAAGAAAATATATGACTGGTGATGAAGTAGCGTATGCAGTGGTCAACAAAGCGTGCAAACGTTTCAGTCTTCCAATGTTAAAGTGCTGAGGTGTAAACGGCTCCAAAATGATTTCATGTACAAAAGTAGCTTCCAGCATGGCTATAGAGCAGCCACCCTAGCTTCATTCAGTGAACTGCAATGGGTGAGCAAAAACTTGGCAGTGGTTGGGTAGCAACAGCACAAAGAGATGAAAATTCCAATCACAATCATGGCCCAGCAGACAACACAGTGGCACTTATGCCTGCATGGCCAACATAAATTATGGCCTGCTATGCTCAAGTCACGGAGGCTTTCAACTTATGAGAACGGCAGTACTTCTCTGGAAACTCGACAGGAGGCATTGCTGTCTTCTTGGTAAGGTCATCAATGAGCTGCAGCTTCCATCGGCGCCTCTGCACCTGCCAAGTCCCCAAGGCAAAAGTCGCTACAGGGATGGCCTGCAAATAAGCACGCCACACAAGACGTACTGCAGCTTGCCACCAATGTACACAAAGACGCAGTGTATGGACACTATGGTTTCAAGAGTGCCGGAAAAAGCTACAGTGAAGGCGCTTGCCTTGAGCAGACTACTACTGCAGCTGCTGAGCATTGCGCGAGCCACAGCTTAACTGAGCCCTCTCTAGAACATGGATGCTAAGCCACTCTTCCATACCATGGAGTAAAGTATGTCGCAATGCAAACGCAGTGGCATTCAGCATTTATAGGCTGGTTATTCCAAGCCATATATTGTTTAAACATTATACAGTAGAACCTCGATGACACGATCAGGGTTGATTCAATTCCCTGGCCGAAGTGCAGAATTTCGGACGTTCCGAACACTCTCCCATGCCACTAAAACAAACGTGTCAGCTGAGATCATACTGTTATGACCGGGCCTGCAGATGACCATGAGACGCCATTCGCCACATAGGCATCGAACTTATGATAGCAGTACTGAACGTGCAATAGCGTGACAAGAAAAGCGCATTGGTGGGAACTGCTTGTCGGTGCGAAGCATGACATGAAATGCTCGCAAAGGAGTAGACTGCATTCTCCTTCACCATCAGCCGGCTTGGACCTAGGTACTATTCATAGGGACACTGGGGGAGTGTGTCTGTCTGCGATCTATGCTTATGTAACTACTGGTACTTCTTCCTTCCCACTAAGAGGAGATCTCTGAGCACACGTTCCTCGGACACAGAGCTAGCTGGGTCCCAGTCTCAACCCAACGCAAATCTGAGCACACTCGAGCACTCAGTGCTGGCAGGACATCGCCGACGCTGCTATCACTGTTTGCACTGCAAGCAGTGAGCACTGGCGCGTGACCCACACATGGCCGATGTCGCGAGTGAGCAGTGTGGCATGGCCGTAAATAAAACCACCAACAGATCTGAGTGAAGCTGCTTTCTGTGCTGCTATATTTGTGTGAAAGCACTCATACGCTCACCAACACCGACCAAGAGCCTTGTCACTTGGACTGTTCTTGTGCCATTGCCCGGCAACAGCTACAGCATGCTAAGTTAAAAGAAAGCATAACAACCAGTTACCTCCAAATTTGGCCTGGGCCAGAGCTGAAATTTGACCTTGGCAGCTTTGGACCAAAAGTGATGTCTAGCCATAACTGACTGTGTCCAACATGACGGTGACCTCTAAATCTGGCCTACCCCCAAAATCTGACCTTGACTGATTGGACCAAAATCGATGCCCAACCATTATTGAGCGTGCTTGACACGGTGGCAGCTTCCAAATCTGGCCCAGGCCATTGCCAAAATTTGATCCTGACAATTTAGGAATGCTTTCGCACTACAATAGATTTAACCGAGTTAACATTTTTTTCCCCCCGAGATTCGCATCACCGAGATTCCACTTACAAGCATTTGCACCCAAGCATGATACAAGAAGAGGTGTTGGAGTCAGTGGCACCTGAAAAGGGAAACAACTGTGCACATTTCAAAGCCACCATTGCTGCACTTAATTACGTGGTGGCACTGTCAGGTGTCATCATCATCCCAGCCCCTGAACCCATGCACTGTTAACTGAGTATGCTTGCTCTTTCACAAAAGCACGTTGGGCAGGGAGGATATGTTCTGGTCTGAGAAACACCCAACTAGAATGCATGGTGCTGCCAGGTCAGAGATGCCACGGCACTCGATCAGCAGCTGCTGAATTACCACACTGCCGCCATTGCACAAACAAGTTTGCCCAACAAACAAACAGTTTGCTTTTCAAGATGGCTGTGCTCAATACTATACACCTTAGGTCAGTTTGTGAGGGGAGCTGCATTCATTTGGCCTTGGTGCTGTTTCATCTTTACACACAGTCTATATTGGCAACTTATGGCTCAGCATAATTTAAAATCAAACTTTTCACACTGTACATGGAAAGTGATTGCAATAGTACGTAAATCTGAGCATTTTTCATGATCACGAACAGGATGTCTCTTGAGCAAAAGCACACCACAAGCTCAAGGAGGCACACAGCTTTCTCCGCATTACTCCTGCCCAGTGGCTCAGCAAATACAAGCAAGGCCAGGTGGTGCCTGTGGTCACTTGCCTTCGGACACAAAATACAAAGTGGAAACTCACCAGAAGAGAGTAGCCACCAATGCCAATGTCCTGTGGCAACTTGATACTGCCACTGAACTGCTGCTGTTGGCGCTGCTGCTCGGGTTTCGGTCGCCATCGCAGCCTCAGCAGAGGCCGAACCGTCCGCCCAAACTGCACACATTTATACATGGATTATACCTACTTTCACCCCATTCTGGCAGCACCCGATGGCTAACTTTTCAGAGAGTGTAGTTTGCCAGAGCACAAAGCACATGGAAATTAGTGCATAGCTTGTGTTTTCATTTAACGCCTGTCATGTCACAACCTGAAGATAACTCAAAAACATCATGTTTTAGGCCCGAAAGGACAAAATACCAGTACTGACCAGATGCTTTATTGGCATCACTATCAGGTGCTACCCCCACTAAGAACGTCCTGCTCCAAAGCTCCTGCACATTTAAAATGGCCACTATGATGTTACATGAATGTTCTTGCAATGCACAAAGGCAGGCACATCTTGTACACACACATCAGCGCTACACATGGAAATGCTCAAGTGCCCAATGAAATCGTGAGGGCGAAAGGAACACTACCTGACATGGTAAACAGTTTCTGAAAGCAACCTGTCATTTTTAGATTTTTTTATGAAAATCATGAACTAAAGATACATTATCTTAGGTCGTGCACAAAAACAAGTTGTACAGTCAATTACTTTTTGCTGCAAAAAGTAGCCCAATAAAATCCGCACTGCCATGCCTTTTGTTAAACGACCCAATTTGTACCCAAATTTGAGCAACAACATGGGGCCCGATTTGTATTAAATAATGAAACCCAGAGACGAAGGGCCCTATTGGTGAAGGTCACCCAAGTACAGCGAGATTCTGTCATGGAACACTCCGTGCCCACTTTTTACAGGCACCAGGAGAAGGCTGCAAATGTTGACCTTGCTTTGAAGCTCAGTAATTCATAGTCTCATGTGCCCTGTACATTAGTAAAAACTGTAATTTTTCTGAAAGATGGGCATGCATATCCTTGCACAGCTATGCTCAGTCAAAGCAATGACAAGGGCACAAAGACACATTAAATCATGCAAACCTAACAAATAGCTGAATTGGAAAACTTCGACACTCACTGCCATTACATGCAACAGCAATGTAATGGCAAGCTTCCTTTTATGACAAAGGGTTTTTATTTGCTACCCCTTCTGTTTTGACGCATCCTCAAAGCTGCCATAATAGAGGTCACCTAGCAGAACACCAATTCATTGCAGTGGTCATCACCCTACATCACTGGGGAGCTATGCAGCACTAACTTTGCAACAACAACAAAAACACCGCAAAAGGCTCCTTCCACTCCAAAAAGACAGGCAAGGAACAACTACCATGATTCTGCAAAGCTCACAAAACAAGCAGTGCCCCAATGTCACAGATGGGTGAGCAGTACTTGCATTAAACTGCACTGATATTTCTATGCCCTCACTAACTCTTTGAAGCAAGCATCAGCTAAATTTAAATTTTCTCAATTATAAATTAAAATTTTGCATTTTATTCAAACACATTGGCCAGCCTCTGCCTGTATCTGCACTCAGCAACTGTTCAGCTTTGATTAGGAGCTCTGAAACATAACAGATTGCAAGCAGTGCGGTTACATTTAAAGACACAACAACACACATTACAATGCAGCACAGCTTTGAAGCTAAAAGCGATATAATTACTCGGCACCCACGGACAACGTCGTCCATGGGCAGCAAAAAAGGATGCCAGAACTTCGAGCTCCCAGCTCATCACAACTGCTCTTGGACAGGGTTCATATGGGATGGTCAACTGCCCCGTGTCATTTTCCTATTGTGGACACTGTGTGTGGCATGTATGTACAGTATCAAACAAATGTATCAAAACAGTCACTCCCCAGTTCAAGTTCACCCTCCAGAAAAACTTAGCTCTGGCATATTTCCTTCCTGAAGAGCACATCAGCGTAACAATGCAAACTGCAGCAGTGAAAAGATTTGGGGTTGTTGGTCCGACATTCTAGAAACACAATTAGTCTGGCACTACCGTTTCTTTGCCTGCACCAAATCTGTTTCTAGCAGCGAAATACCCGAAAAGTAAGGATTTCTCAGCTGTCTGTACTTGAAGAAGTTCCCAGAAGCATGCATAGCCACAGCATCGATTCCACAAATGCAGCTGTGGTGGCTTTGGCTGCTCATCCCCGAGTTGTGGCTCATTTTGATGGGCACGAAAGATAACGACGCCTGTGTGCTAGCTGTGCACTGCCATTAAACAACCCCCAGCGGTCTACATAAATTTGAAGCCCTTCACTATGGCATCCCTCATAGCTCCCTGTGTTCAGGATGATTTTATTCAGAAATGTCAGAGCCAATCTTGGCCGCAGTTTGCTAAAAGATGATTCAAGGGTAAACTTGGGCTACTAGGTTATAATGCACAAAAATTAACTAAGCAAAGTACAAGAATACTATGTCGGTGTGGGTGGCCTTGAGTTGGCGATCTACCTTGTCAACGACCACAACTTGAGCGTGTGCAAGGAGAAGCATTACCACTTGTCCCATGTGGCACAGCCAGTGCACATTAAACAACTGCAGCTTCATGTCAAAGTTTGTTCAGTACTTTGCATAAAGTAGCCAGAGAACATAGTATTATGACTGTGTAACGACAAAAATTTTGCTTGAGATGATCTGGCGCTTTTTCTTAGACGACGTGGTTAATTAGTCGCACTTGTCAAGTGCTGCTAAGTTATGATATCTCTGATGTGGCAATAAGTGTTTATTAGAGAGAAGAGTACATCTACAATTGTTTCATTCGACAATTAGGTTGGCACATATGCGTCACAAACTGCACATTATGAGGGGACCTTGCTCTTTTATTTGTACAGCTCGACTTGTTCTATATCTAATCAGAGGTAAGTATTTCACAACGTGCAGGAGAAATGTATTGTAAAGAATCCTGGGAGTCTCACTAGCACCGTAATCGTTCAATCTAAGTAAGAATTTGCAAATTTTGATACAGTCGGCGCCACTATGTGCTGGAATTCACTCAAAGACACGGTTCATGAAGCAGTAATGAAGAATTGCTGAATCCTTATGCAACATAAACACAGTTCAAATTATGACACGCAATAAAGGCACAAACTGATTTGGAAGCTCAGAGACATGAAACGTGAATAAATTCACAGTGAATATCTATCAATGTGTGTCAAAAGCTATTTCACTGCATTTCATTTATTGAAGCTTTATGGGCCCATGGGCATTACATAATATATCGAGACCAGTTCAACAATAACAAGCAAAGGAACGAGCCAAAGCAAAAAATTATCATAAGGAGACAATAGCACGGGATCAGATTAGTTGGTAGGCGACAAACATGTAAAACACAGGCGACTCCCTGGCTTAGTGGGAAAAATTGCTCGATCTGTGCGCAAAGCAATAACAGGCAGGGCATTCCATCGGGCTATAGCAACTGGGAAGAATGAATCATTCATCGCTGACATGCGGCCTTTCATGAGAGCTATTAGGTGACCATGGTTTAGGCGAAGGGATATTCTTAATGGGGCCTGTAGCAAAGGGTGCCTGTTATTAGGGAGGTAGAAAAAGGAATGGAGGGCAGACGCTAGATACGATGCGACGTGATTGAAGACTTGGGAGGGAAGGGGCTTGTTTTACGCGAGTACTGTGACATGGTAAACAGCGCAGCTCGGTTTTCAACTCCTTCTAATTCATTGGTAAGGTATGCAATTGTGAAGGGTGCCAGATGGATGAAGCATATTCGAGCTTCGGGCGCATGTCGTACAGGTTCTGATAAGCCAGTTGTTTCCGATTTCAGGTGGTGCTGATTTTAGGTTTCGTCGTAAATAATCAAGAGTGCACAAGGCCTGGGAGCGTGCTGAATTAATATAAGTAACCCATGATACGGATGATGTCACGCGAACGCCAAGGTATTTGCAAGATGAAGTTCAGGCAATGGGCGTTGAATTAAATGGTATGTGCTGTTAACACAGGTTTGTTTACGAGAGAAGGACATGAGCTGGGATTTGCTTAGGATAAGCGGCATGTGCCATTTTTCACACCATGATACAATTGTGCCATATTGTCAAGAAATCGAAGGCAATATGCGCATGCATGATTTGAGCTTCAGCGAAAGCTATCACAGCTCTCGCTGAATTTCCGACAATGTTTAAACATGTTTCAAGACAGGTGGCCACGATGCAAATTTCGCCATGTGAAAACATTGGCAGTACGAATGTAAAAGACTGCGGTGACAAGACATTTGTCGTCATCTCCAGAGTGCTCGGAAGTTCCGAGCAGGCAGCGCAATGCTTGGCGCTGCCGATCGGCCGAGCAAACCATGCGTGAATAAAATAGCCGTCGCGCCTCGTATTCAGCGTAACGAACCAAACGACTGCAACCAAAGAAGCCCGGCTGCAATCAAGAGTAAAAAACAAAAAAAAATCTCTACGAAAGACAAATTTTTCACTCCGAAACATTCCACTCACGCAAGCATTTCCCTGCATTTTGCTGTTCAGCTGTTTTGCCGTCGATGAGCGGCCAAGCGGCTAATTGAAATTTTTTAGCGGAATTTTCGAACTTGGCCAATTTAATCAGACTTCGTATCGGAGCTCTCTGATGATAATTAAGACCTTGTTTAATTTTATTCTCGTTTGGTTTTTGTATTGTGTTACTGTTGTCATTTTACGTACGAGACTATGGATAAACATTTTTTTTTCTGAACTTCAAAAATGGCGCTGTCGGGATGAGGGGCCGCATCGGTAGCATCGGCAGCATACGTGGATTGCTCGTGAGCATATGGAGCGCCGTCACGTTCATCGGGCATCGTGATATGACACCGGCATCGAATGTACTGCTACTGTGAAACGCGGAAGCGACCGACATCTCGGCTTGTGTGAAAGGCGGTTTGGTAAGGGGCGTCGTTGTGTGCCTGCCTTATCCACCGTGTGTTGCTGTCATGCAAGATAGGAACGTATCTTGTGGACATGCTACTCGCAGGCGGCAGCGTATTTGGCGAATTGCATTTTTTTTTTTTACAAACGAGGGTCGCTGCTCTGCTTGTGGTGCGGGCGCACGAGATTCGTCCTCGATCTCAGTATCATGCGGCGCGTGAAATCCATTCGAAATTGGTGCTAGCGGTTCGTAAGTATGTAGTACCTAGTCCGGCCAGCGTTAATGTGGTTCATCGTCTCAACTAACTAGGTCACTTCGCTGAGATCGATCCGTACGTCGAAGATAAAAACTAAAGCCATTTCATATCATATCACCACTGCGATTCTAGAGGTGCAATCTGTGCTTTACTGGGGCGCGTTGATTTTGGCAGAACCACGGTAACTTGTGCTTCCTTTTGATGATCGGACACGAAACGAAAGTTGTTTGCTTAACGGTAAGATGCTTCTGGGGTCCCTTGGAATGGCGCTCACGTTGCATGGCGTGCGGTTGTAGTACCCCATGTTAACTGGTTCTTGGTTTACGAGGGTTTAACGTCCCAAAGCGACTCGGGCTATGATGGACACCGTAGTGAAGGACTCCGGTAATTTAGACCGCCTGGGGTTCTTTAACGTGCACTGACATCGCCCAGTACACGGGCCTCTAGAATTTCGCCTCAATCGAAATTCGACCGCCGCGGCCGAGATCGAACCCACGTCTTTCGGGTTAGCAGCCGAGCGCCATAACCACTGAGCCACCGCGGTGGCCTGGAACTGAAACCTTGCATTGCACCTTCATGTTCTGGTGGCACTCCGGCCAGTGCCGGGTTTCTGCAGTCAGAGACAGAGGATGGGTGTTGGGTTAGCACCGAAATGTTTAATATTGGTATGCACGGCTGCAGGTTGATGCCTAGTGTTTAAAAGACTGCCTCTCCTGGCAAGTCCGGCTTTTAGAAAATGAATGTCACTAAAATATTTTCTGCCCACATTTTGGCATGGTAATTTATCAAAACAGCAGATAAGCATGGTTATGCCATGACCCATTCTGTGCCTTAATATATTTATTTGTTGAATAGTGGTGCTTAAGTTGTCAGCGTCGGCAAGAACTTTGCTTGCATAAAAGGCTGCTAATTCATAATAATGAAGGATTACTGCTTCTGGATAAATTTTCTGCAACTTTTGTAATGTTCTGTGTGTATGTGCTTGAGGAAAAGGCTGTTAATTCTGCCAGATGTAAAATATTTGTTTTTGTGGAACTATGGTAGTGTGACGTTCCTTGTGTGTGCTACGAGCGTCCGCGTTCGACGGCGCGGCGTAGACTGAGCCCCCAGTGGCGGCGAAAGCACAACCGGAAGAATGACCCCCTTTCATGTTTCTACTGTATATGGCTGCAAGCAACTTGAGTGGGATTGCTTTCGGGCCTGCCGCCGTGGACCGCACGGAGACGACCAGAACGAAGGGGTTTAAGCACAACCGGACCCCCTTTCCATAGTGTCGGCACGAGTCGAACGCCGCCGCCGCCGCGGGGAGACGGGCGTTATCTTCCCCAATTGCCGTGGCCGTTCCAAGGGGGCCTCGTTTCGGCGGGCATCATCAATCAACCCTCCCGAGCACATCCCAGGACAAGGGACCACTTTCCCGGCCTTTTAGTGACCTCGCGTTCCGGCCTTGAGGGGCGAGTGTCATTTGATGGAGAACGGAGGCCGGTGACCCGCGGGAACCGACAGCGGGCCAGAGCGCGCCTTACCACAGCTGACGCTATGCGCTACCTCGACGACAACCTTCTTTCCCTCGGACTCAACACGTGAGGGGGGCGAGACCATAAGTGCGGTGGTGTGTTTGTGCGCCCAAGTGAAAGCCCTAGGCCCCCCCCCACTCCGGCGTGGGTGACCTCACCCTAGGGAGTGTGGGGATAAGAGGATATAAAAGTCGACAAGGAGTACCGAAGAAGCGACGCTCAGGACGACATCGTTCGCCAAGGGGGCCTTCAGCGCCGAAGCCCGACGGCGTGCAGCTTCTGCCAGCAACCGTTCGAGCTCAACTCCGGAGCCCCTCCATCGTCCCCATGAAGTCGTCGGCACGTAAGCTCGGACGCCCCAGCCTCTGATGTATAATCTTAATCATGTGTAATTATTGAATATATCTGTTTGTTTAAACTGAGCCATACGGTGTCTCTTTGCCTCTCCGTCCCGTGTGGACCTGCGCATTATGGGGGGTCATCACAGTAGTAAAAGAGGAGTGCTTAATTTGCTGTTCTTGATTTTGTGTGTAGCTGAGTAGACATACTATGGTACTCTTGGTATTTTTTCTGATAACTTTATGGGCCTCCGCAGTGGCTCAGTGGCTATGGTGCTTGGCTGCTGACCCGAAAGATGCAAGTTCCAACCCGGCCGCAGCGGTCAAATTTCGATGGAGGCGAAATTCTAGAGGCCCGTGTGCTGTACGATGTCAGTGCATGTAAAAGAACCCCAGGTGGTCGAAATTTCCGGAGCCTTTCACTATGGCATCCCTCATAGCCTGATTTGCTTTGGGATGTTAAACCCCCATAAACTATGATAACTTCGTATGTGCACTTTCATAGCCATCTGTGATTTGTATCATCTTGCATAGAGCATTGCATTTTACAGAATTGTACTTCTGTTCTTTTCTCGACATGCTACTGATAGAAGTTGGGGCCCTTTTCAGCTTGACAGCACCAGTGCTGAATCAAGCAACTCTGACCCATGTTTTTTGATTCAGTAATTGTGGTAGTGTATTACATTGCCTTCAGTTCCTTCACCCTATGTTACACCCATTTCAGTTGCATGTTACACCCAGTTTATAGACCGGGTGTAGCATGCTTGCTGGGATATTCAGATTATTACTTTCAATTTCATATTTTGGAGCATGACGGTTCATGGGGAACTTAGTTTGTTTAGAGAAATTTTGTACGCAGCAAATGGAAGCTCTGCCTTTTTAGTTGTCGTTGCTGACATTTTTCATCTTTTCTTCATTGCTATGTACACCTTTTACAAAATATTTTTCACCATCTCAGTGCAAGAAGGTGGGGTGAATTGCTTCTGTTTATGCATACAGTGGCAGACTGTTTGCCCCGATGACGGGGTTTAATTTTCCTCCATCAGGTGCGCTCTGCCTTGTTCAGGGAATAATAATAATAATAATTGGTTTTTGGGGGGAAAGGAAATGGCGCAGTATCTGTCTCATATATGGACACCTGAATTGCCTTCCTAAGGGAAGGGATAAAGGGGGGAGTGAAAGAAGAAAGGAAAAAAGAGGTGCCGTAGTGGAGGGCTCCAGAATAATTTCGACCACCTGGGGATCTTTAACGTGATGTCAGTGTGCACTGACATCGCGCAGCACACGGGCGCCTTAGCTTTTTTCCTCCATAAAAACGCAGCCGCCGCGGTCGGGTTCGAACCCGGGAACTCCGGATCAGTAGTCGAGCGCCCTAGGAAGTCCGGCTGTCTTTCCGTGATTGAGCCAGCATCGCATTCTCGAGCAATCTCTGCACTACATGTTGGTCATTGTGCTCTGCTAGGCATGGAAGTAACTATGAAACAGAGCTGTTATGAACAAGAGTGCAGTGGCTTGTTTGAGTGTGGCTCGTATATTAGAAGTCATAGTCTTTTGGAAAGTTGGGAGACCCTGTGAAACTTTACTCATCTGCCAGCTATATCACAGTGCTAACAGCTAAATTTTTGCTTCTGCTTCCCTTTTTGATAAATTTTAGATGCCAGTGACTATTTTCCTGGCATACAAGCATGTTTCACCATGCTCTGGCATCTCAGAAATGCTGCATTTTTAGGTAGCTGCAGTATTTTGGTTGTGTTTTCAGTCATAAGCAATGATGTTAAAGTGGGCAAAACAAGTAGAGTCTTTGGGTGAAAAAGCCATGGTGTGTATGTGAAGCGTCCGCGCTTTCAGGCACCACCTTCACACTCAAAGACTCTGTGGGCAGTGTACAACTAATACTGCTAATACAGATTTGTCGTACATTCCTGTTTGCATTGTTTTTTACTGTTAAAACGTTTAGATGCTGCTAATCATCTTTCTTCATTTGGTGTGTGACACTGAGATTGTGAAATAGCTGCAGCCCCACCACACATGTGGCTCAGATAAGGTGGCATACCTTCTCTGAGCCACATGCATTGAGCTGTGCCCTCAGTGTCAAAAGTGGTGTACAGTTGAACTTACTCATGTCCGAAGGATAAAGCGGAGATTAGTATGTCCCGTAGTCCTGTGTAGCAGCCCTGTTTTCTGAGGTGTACACAGATGTGGAAGCTCATGAAGGCAGGTGATGTGTGGGCAGTGCATCCTTGACTTGTGCATTCATAGAATTTGGAAGGATGCTAAAGGAAGCACTTGGACAGTGCAGTTCTTTTTGTGTGATGCTTTCAGTTGTTCACATGGCCAACATTGCACTTTGCAGTCTGTTGACAAAATGCTTGCAAATTAAGCCGTTTACAGTTAATGTTAACGTCTTTTTTATGCCCCTGCCACACGGCAAATTTAATGTAATTCCCATCAAATGACATTAGCACCTAATGTCATTAATCGGCTGCTACACGGGAACATTTAAAGTCATGAGGTTGGAATGACATTCGCCATCGAACGAGTTTGGGGACAAACTCATTCGCATTCGACCGCAACCGAATGTGTACTCTGGACACCAGATACGCAGCAGAAACAAGCGACGCGAAAAAATAGCATGCGCACTGCCAACGTTAAAAATTTTATTTATTTAGTTCTGCTAAACAAATGTTAATTTTGGTGCGAACTTCTTGACACTAGAAGCTGTCGTGGATAGCTGTTACTCTCGGTCCCAGCAGCAGCCAACGGCAGCGGCCGACCTTAAAGCAGGGCCTTTCCCGCGACCGTCGATCATTTTGAGTTGCGTGTTTCTTGCTGGTTGGCGTTCCATGTTCGTTTAGCTCGCAAGTACTTATAGATGTAACTGAGTACTTCACCTTTTGAGCACTTCACTTCACCTCCGCGCGCCGCTGCGTCAGCCATTTTGTTTATATATAGAGGCTAGACGGTTTGACTAGTGTCGTGAACGCGCCAGCGGAGAGGAAATAATTTGCAATGACGGTTCACAGATGGCGCTGCAGCTAGCAGGTGTGTTGTGCGCGCGCTCGGCAGCAATGCCGGGAAACGCATTTCGCTGCGCACGTCTTGCTGTAACGGCTGCGATATTCGTCTGGCCAAAGCACAAAATATAATGCGAGTGTTCATATGTTCTGCGGTGCATGCGGTGTCGGTCAGCAGCGGTATTCTCAGCAAACCACTTTCGAAGCTACTGCTTCAGGTGGGCATAGACTGTTGAAGCCGCGAGCGCTTATATTTTTGCTTGTTTATGCTTTGGTTAACACATTTTCGCGGGAAAAGGAACAAGGAAAAGGTGCACAACAAGACACTGACGAAGGGAAATGAACGAGCACAACACGACATGCGTAGAAACAAGAAAGGCTCGTCATCCAAGAGATCGAGCGCGTCTTGTATATAACGAATGAGCGAAATTACGGCCTCACGTGTGGAAGGCACCATTCACGGATGGTCGTTACAGCCCCGAATGCATTAATGTAATCACATAAATAAGGGAACAGAACATATTAACGCAATGTTTATTTACAGGAACATTTCACTGATGCAGTTTCACCGGCATCGCCTCAGTTTGAGCAGTTTTAATTTTGCTTCTCGCGATTGGACGCCTATCTTTGCTCATTGCTTTAGTAAAAAAATGCAACCTCGTCAAACATAACACTTAATCACATCGCTTGTAAGAGCGCGGGAGTGCTCGTTGCAGCCGACTTCTTGGAGTTCATGCCCTTGTAGAAAATGTAAAAACGACATCATGCTCCCAGCATGCAGCTCGTTTCTGCTGAAAAAGGCAGTGAATGAATTTTCTAGTTTAGTTACTAGCACTTCAATGCGCTTTGGAGCGTACAACAATCTAGATCTCATTTTTATCAGCCTGTAGGGGCAAATTAAATAGCCAAGGCAGATGCACATGCGGGGCATGGGAATCTTTTCAGTGATTTCCTGACAACGTAGCCACGGCATAGAAAATGAGTCGGCTGTTGCTTTTCTTTTCTATGCTGCCTTTATGGTCAAACATGCTGTCCTGCTCTTGCAGCACTGCTGAAGCATGTGCCAGGTTTCTCTCATCCAACAGGTCATCAATTAGGCTTGCTATCTGTGCCGCCTTTTCTTTCCTTGCATCACAGGGCTGCAGAAGAGAAATTACAACCTCAGCTGGTGAATTTCCGTTCTTTGGCGGCTTTGCCAATTATTGTAGAAGGCAAGGTTATTACTATAAGCAAAAACTGCTCTGGAGAGGGGTGGTCATTGCAGCCGAATGATTGTCTTACAATTCCAAATGAATTCTTTAATTTGTCTTGGCTCAAATTGGCTGTCAGGAAATAATTGTATTTTAGTGATGACATCACATAATTCACAAGTGACAGTGTGCTTTTCAGCGTCACTAAGTCCGAAGGCAGTCCCTGCACTATGAAAATCCACCGCCGTGCTGAGCGGCATACCGTTCTCATTCATTCAAGAAGGTTAGAAATTCTTCTAGAAATCTCGCACTTGCTGACTCTGGGCGAAGCCCTTTGGAGAGCACCCTTGATGTCATGACAAATATCAAGCGTTCCATGAGCTTCACAAATCGTTCTGTTGGCTCAGTTGTACGAAAAATTTTGTCTAGCTTATCCTTGTAAAAAAAAAGTCCTTTCATAACCTCATCACTTAACAGCTGGAAGGCAAGGTAGACACGCATTTTGTCAAATGCATTCGGCTGCAAATGGGATAAAGTTAAATGTGGCATGACTTTCAATGTAAGCGCGTCTTTGTCAAACTTCCACGCTTCTTTGATAACGCCGATGTATGCATTACCACCTAGGATGGACTCCCTTAGAAGTAAATGCATTCCTTATACATTTTACGATGTTAGGAAATTCAGAAATGAAATGAAGGTTCCTTGTTTTGTCCACGGGACGTTGAACCTTGCACTTGATTTCCTAGGCTGATGCTGGAAAGATAAAAATGCGCTTCGATTAACACAATAAACAATATTGTGGTCACAATGCAGACGCAGATTAGCGAAGCGGAAGCGCACCACAAAGCCGCGCTTTCACTCGACGAGCGACACGAGGAGCTGCGGCAGCGGCATCGGCTTTTCTGCTCGCCTAACTCGCCTGCCGCGAACAGCGCCACCTACGCTAGCATCGAAACAGGCTTCGGCGCGGCGGCTGGCGAGGGCGCCTGCTCACGACACGAGTCAAAACTTCTAGCCTCTATAGTTTATATACGTTTATCGGATATGTGGTTGACTTTGTACTTGGCTTGGCTTTTTATGTCTAAAGTGCTGGAGAATAATAATATAATAATAATAATTGATTTTTGGGGAAAGGAAATGGCGCAGTATCTGTCTGGTATATCGTTGGACACCTGAACAGGGCCGTAAGGGAAGGGATAAAGGAGGGAGTGAAAGAAAGGAAGAAAGTGGTGCCGTAGTGGAGGGCTCCGGAATAATTTCGACCACCTGGGGATCTTTAACGTGCACTGATGTGCACTGACATCGCATAGCACACGGGCGCCTTAGCGTTTTTCCTCCATAAAAACGCAGCCGCCGCGGTCGGGTTTGGAGAATTGCCGGAAATAATGTTTTTAGCTTATATTATTGTGCAGAAATGTTCTCACCCGCTTCTGAAACACTATGTAACAATTTTAAAAATCTTTTATGCGCCCTGATGTCTTTCAATTGTACTATTTTTTTTTTCACTGATTGTCACTGCCATCATTTTCGAATGACATTATTTTTTACCGTGTAGCACCGAAGGAGACCGAATGACATTCGATGCATTGAATGACATTTGGTTGGAATGGCATTAAATTTGCCGTGTTGAATGTTGAACAGATGTTTTTCAGGATGTAGTGAAACAAAAGATATTTGCACTGCCTTGAATAGAATAGCCGAGCCTGTAGGGCTGCGCAAGTGTTGTTGAATGTTCCCACGCCATCCGTTTGCTTTTACTCCTCTGGGGTGATGTCTAAACCAACCATTCCTTCCAAACTGCAGAAACTTACAACTGGCCAGGCAACACTGATTTCTGACATACAGGACATTAAGACACAGCTCAAAACAACTGACACAACCCTATCCAATTTAAGCAAGCCCATGATAGCTCTCGAATCACACCGTACTACCCTTTCTGCAATTCCCAATTGTACAGCCTGAAAACTTTAACCACTCTACTCATTCACCAAATCGTGAAACTAGAAGCACGTGTAGATTATGCCGAAAATCGCTCCCGCTTAACAACCTCATATTTTGCTGTGTTCCCGACACTAATCCTTCTGAGAGTTTTGCGAATTCGGAAGAAACAGTCATTCGCCACAGCTCTATGCGTCTAGATTTTACCATTGACCGTAATCTAATTGAGCATGCTCACCATCTTGGGCGTCACTCGACAGATCGCAGCAAGCCAATCATAGTAAAGTTCACATCCTTCAAAACTGAAGAAAGCATTCTTTCTTGTGGGGAAAAAAACTTAAATGAACAGATTATAACATTGGCGTACTTTTATCCTGCAGTTCATAATGCTTGAAAACAGGTAGTTGCCTATGCACGGTCAAAAACAGATAAATTCGATTTGCGTTCAAAACTTTACTCATAGGTCCAAAACGTTGCACATTCAACGAGGCATCGCAAACTGTAAAAGAAATACAATAGCAACCATCCTGTCAACAACTTTCCGCGCACCGTTTGAAACGTGCACTGCAACCCACACTTTCCTTGTCAGTGATTTTCATCAATGTCTGTAGTTTCATATCAAAGTGAGACATCGTTTCTAATTTGGTCTCATCATCTCTTACTAATCTTGACAGAAACATGGCTCAACACTGACATCTCTAGCAGTGAAATTTTCACCGACTTGCCAAATTTCAGTGTTTTTGTAAAGATAGGAGGGGAGGAGGAGGAGTACTTATTGCAACCAGACAGGAGCCATCATGCACAGCCGTAAATCCTTCATCAGACATTGAAATATGATGGGTCTTGTTCCACTCTTCACCATAGTCAATTCTCGTTGGCGTTTGCTATAAGCCCCCTAATACCAGTCCAGATTTTTCTTGTAACTTTCATAATGCACTGAATGAAATGAAAATTAAGCACCCCAATGCAGGTTACTCTTTGGTGATTTCAATTTTCCTAGAATCAGTTGGCAGAATTAAACCACTTTGAGTAACAGTGATGCTAGTGAATTTTTTCATGTTTGCCTTGATTTCAACCTAGTACAAGTAATATCATAACCAGCTCGTATGACTCGGAGACTGCATTAACACCCTGTATCTAATATTAATGAATCTTCCAGAATGCTTCCATTCTATCACTTATCTTTCAAGTGTTAGTGATCACAAACTAATACATGCATGCTTTGCCACTAAACTGTTCTCCCGTATAACCAATGGAAAAAATTACCTGAATATATGATAAAGGAAACCATGTTGCCATTAATAATGAACTTCGCGGCTTTGTACCCTTTTTTGAATCTAATATTCATCAAGAATGATTCACGATAACTAGTCTTTATTTGATTGGACATAACTTCAGTGCGAAAAAAGACAACCACATAGGAAAGAAAACTTGCAAAACACGGACAGTCGCTGCTATGGTCTTTATTCAAAGGGAAATGATGAATTGGTTAAAAAATTTATTCAAAAAATAATTGTACGAAATAACCAGAAAAACCCATGGTTTATCAGTTTGAAACATCTGGAAAAACAAAAAGAAGTGCCTTTTCTGCTCTGCAAAATTTTATCAAAGTCAGAACACATGCAACATGTGTTACACGGCTGAGAAAGCATACTTAAACTAAATTCATGACGCCAAACGCATCTTTTTTCATTGCGATTTGTCTAAAAAGCTGATCACTAACCCCTGTAAGTTTTGGCAATTGATCAACCTGCAGCACACATGTACCATTTCCCTCGCCGATCCATCAGGCGAACCTATTTCTGATACAGACTGCGCCAACATATTTAATGAAGCATTCTCATCCGTGTTCACTAAGGAAACTGACCCATCATGATGTCTATTCAGGACTGTATGCCTCCCCTAATGTTCTTTCTAACTGGAATCTTATCATTCATAGAAAACATGAAACTTTCATCCACCACCGGCATCGACAGTGTCAACGCCTACAAAAAACACGAAGGAAACATCTGTCATTTTTTGTGACTGTTGTTCACTGAGTCACTCCTTATAAGCCAACTCCCCAACGATTAGAAACTTGGGAAGGTCGTTCCGGTCCACAAATCGGGTAACAAGAACTCTCCCTTAAATTACCGTCCTATTTATTTAACTAGTGTACCCTGCAAAATCATGGACATTCTATACCCATATCATGGCATTTTTTTATTCTAACAACTTTTTTCATCCCATACAGCATGGATTTTGTAGGGGCTACCCAACTGGCTGTTTCTTACATGTTCTTCACATGAACCTTAATGCTAATCACTAACTAGACTGACGTCATACTTTTAGATTTTGCTAAAGCCTTTGACAAGGTACCCCATAAACGCTCATTGATAGAACTTTCCCGGTTAAATTTGCATCCCAACATTTTGAAATGGATTGAAAGGTTCCTAATTAACCATTCTCAGTATGTTTCTGTTAACAACAAGGACTCTAATTTCCTCCCAGTAACTTCAGGTGTTCCTCAGGGATCTGTACTCAGCCCACTACTTTTTCTAACATGCATCAGTGACTTGCTGACAAATGTAACCTCTGACATGTGCATGTTTGCTGACGATTGTGTTACTTATTGTGCCATTACTGCCCCCACTGATCAACCATCACTTCAAAGCAATCTTAAGGCTATCCAAAAATGGCGGAACCATTGGCTAATGGAACTTCACCGAAATAAATGTAAGCTCTTGTCCTTCCTTAGTCGCCATAATTACAGTATCTTTTCCGACGTAATCTCTGACGTGCTCATAGAACCAGCTCAGTCATATAAGTATTTAGGAGTAACTCTTTCTAGTGATCTTTCCTGGACTTTGCATGTCGTTAATATGATATCATCAGCCAATAAAGAACATTAGGATTCTTAAAACATCATCTACACCATGCTTCTCAACATGTTATTAGCCTATAAGCCATTTGTCAGGCCAAACTAGTATTCGCATCACCAATTTAGAATCCTCATCAAGCTTGTCATATTAATTGTCTCGAATCCGTTCAAAATCATGGTGCCAAGTTCGGTCTTGCATCATATTGTTACTACGTCAGTGTTTCTGCCTTAAAAGTAGTTTCCGGTTAATCGCCCTTATCACTCCGGCGTTGCGCTTCCAGCCTATCTTTATTCCATAAAATTTTTAACAGCACCCTGCACGCCTCACCTTATATCCTTCCCCAAGCATGCATAACACCCTGCACCAGTGATCAGCTACACTGCGGCCGTCCGCTCTCATGCACTGCCAGTTTTTCCAATGTCTTTTTTTTCCCCGCACAGCTGCTGACGAACGACCTTCCAAGCGATATTGCTGTCATCACCTGCTCATCTGAGTTCATTGAAAATGCAAAAAAATATGTACTCTCATAGCAATGTTAACCCAATACTCTCACCCCTTTTGTAATAACCCTTCCCTGGGGCCGTTAAGGTAATGAAATGAAATGAAAAAGTGAACGTAGAAACATAAAAGAGTGTCTGTGTACTGGTTCACAAATATTTTTCTCATTTTGGTCTAGTCCAGTAATACCTTCGTGCAACGAGTACTTGCTGAAGTGTATCAGAAGAAATTCTCTTTGCGGTTTACCAGCATATTGGAAGTGACATGAGTTGCCTTTAGGTACCTATCATTGGTTTGCCAAGCCCTGTGTTGTGTGTTGATAACCGCTGTATTTTACATTAATATGCATGCACAAAGTCAAGACTAGCTGTAAATTGATTTCATGGTTGTGCAATTCCGTGGTTATCGTAATCATGTAACAGTCCCCGAGTTTATTTCGCATCATCTCTGATCAGGTCCACTATGGTGAACCAAATGCACTTGGCTGTGCTTAGAGTGCACTGGTGAGATGGGAATGGTTTTTCTTTCCCTCCCTCCTTTATCCCTTCACTTACATGCAGTTCCGGTGTCCATGGAGACATCCCAGACAGTTACTGGGCCAGTTCCTTTCCTCAAAAACCAAACAATGAGACGGGAATGGCAGTCAAGAGTTTGGAAAGTTTAATTAAACTCTAAAGCTTGATTCGTGGATATGGCATCAATGGATATGACCCCTGCTAACTTTTTTGCCTCCATAAAGCACGGCAGTGTGTCTGGACTCATTAGCTCTGCTCTGTGGTAGCACTTAGAACTGGGCATGACAAAGTGACTCTTGAGATAGGTGAGATAGTGTGTTTGTTGGCTGATGTGCTTCTTGACCATGATGGCTCTTTGTGCACTGCGCAGTTTGGCTTTTTTGAGTGTTTCTACCAGAAATGTTTGCTGCAGATGTCCACCTATCTTTTAGCACTGGGTTTGTTCTGCTTGGACGTGTTGCTATCTCTTTTGTTCCATTGTGGGCAGCTTGTCTGTCCATTCCTTGTTTTGATGCATTCTACTGCAGTGTTGCTACAGCTACTGCAGTGGTCTCCATTCAGGATGATTAATGTAGATACTGTAAGCACAGTGTGTGACCTTTACCTTTATCTGTAAATATTCACCATCATCGCACATCGTCATCTTCGGAGAAGTGGCCGTTATACTTGCAGTGGCAGCAAAGCTCACTCAGTCCTCTGTCTCACAGTACTAACACTTGGCCGGAGCTGTTCCTTTTGTCTCAAAGGGTGAATGATACTTGGAGTTTTGTGTGTGAAAACTAAGCCTTGAAAACACGAAGTGTGGTTAGCTCTAGGCCAGCTGCATTGAGTTTGAGATGATGATTGACATGGTCCTGTGTGAGGCCACATGCACTATCTATGCATACTATCTGGCGTACTATCTGTGCATGGCGTACAATAAAAATATTTTGTCAAAAATATTCACCGAGTATGTGGAAGCCCAGCTTACACATTTGAAGAGAACTAATTAATTAAACACTAGCACTAAGTCCAAAAACGAAAACGGTACGGAAACAAAAATGGGTACCAACAGGTTGTGAAAGATTTGTGTGGTGTGATTTGTAACAGCTGTGGCATTTACAGCGACAGCTAATTGGTGAGCATGCAGTGACTTCACACACGACATCACAACAACATGGCACGCTTTGTAGAGTGACAGCACAATGATGTTACGCACGTTGTGCCAGAGAAGACAGTAGTGGGTAAGGAATACCATATTCACCACCAAAAACGGCTATCTCTAAACCTCATTTTGCACAGTGGCATCTGGCCTGCGAGTTTTTTTACAAGCTCTTCACATATACAAGAAAACAAGTTGGTCCAACTGGTTTGGTGAAGGTGTAGGAAACCAGAGTTTCACATCTCCAAGGGTGAATCGCTGTGTGAGAATACACCTCTTTCTAAGAGTGCATTTAATATTGGTAAGAGCAAAGAGCTGCATTGCCACAGGACAGCACAGGGAGGCCGTTTTCAGTCAGTCTTGGCACTGAGTAGTTACCACTGCCAGAGCTATGGTAACTGCACAATGGGGACTGAAGTAATTGTTGCATAATTATGCATGTTCATGGGCAGGAACCATGTTAACTGCCACCTGTCACATCTGTCTCTTTGTGCACCATAATGTTAAATTGTTGCTGGCGCATCTGTGTAAGTAGATAAGTGATAAGGAATTTTATTTGTAGTCTTTCTGCAAAAAAGTGCACCAAATAGAAGTTGGGTTGATGTGAAGTGCAGTGTGATGAAAAAGATATCAAATACAATAAATAATGCAGTAGTATTTATTGAATGCCAGGTATGAATTTCAACGTGGGAGTTGCTGATGAGCAGTGACCAATAATTTTTGGTGGTTCTGGTTTCTCTGTCCCGTATTAACCTGTGGCTGTCAACAGTGGCGTGATGTCACCAAGTGGCACCTCGTGCCATTAATGTGTGTGCGCTTTTGTAATGTATAGATGTACTACTCTGACTTGATGGCAGCCGTGTTGATATTCATTTTACTGTCACCAATCGGTGCATCTCCTGTGAGCTCAAAGCCTTCCAACCGAATGGAGCTTGACAATATTGAAATGTCAAGTGTTTTGCAGCAGCCAGCAAAAATGCATCTGCCATAGCTTTTAGAGCTCTAGAAGCTCCTTATGTGAGGCTGCAGTATGTATAAATAATTAATATAGTGATTCTTGACTGTTTTCTGCCACTATGCAGTTGACACTCAGTGGGCACTGCATTCACTCGCATTCTATTTGACTTGCGATATGATGCTGTACTCACAGCAGTTGGGAACTGCAGCAGTTATCACACAAGACTTCCTAGTGAATCCACACTGTACCAGTATTTACTCGCATAGTGAACACACCCCTTTCTTTTGGCGTGCAGCCTGCTGATGGTGATAGTGAATGCTAGCAGGCATACTTTCTGTAGGATGAACAGAAGCATGTTAAAAGGACAAGGAGCTGTTTTCACTGATGATGTTGCTTTCAGCAGAATCGTTGTCAAAGAGAGAAGAAATTTTCGTGTCTGCCACGTGCAGGTTGGTGCTGTCCTCTTGACAGAGCAGTGGCTTTTCAAGGTGTGGCAAGATGCTGACTGTTTTCAAGAAGCTGGTGGGCAACAGTGGCGGTGATGGCGGTGGAGGGTGCGCTGCCACAGGTGGAGGGAAGCACCAGCCCCCGTCGGGCATGCAAGCCATGGAGCAGAGCCTGCAGAAGCGCTTCGCTCGAGGAGTCCAGTATAACATGAAGATTGTCATCAAGGGGGACCGCAACGTGGGAAAGTCTTGCCTCCTGCTCCGCCTGCAGGGACAGCCTTTCAAGGAGGAGTACCTGCCCAGTGACGAGATCCAGGTGGGTGGGTGCAATGCACTCGGCCGACTGGCCACTGTTTTGAGGTGAGGCCATTCTGGATGAAATATTTTCCAATAATCTTATACCCCTGTCACACGGGCACTTGTAAGGCCTTAGGAATTAAAGTCCTTTGCCCCAAAGGCGCGTGACGCGCATCTACACGGCAAAGCGTCGAGACCTTTGCGAAAAAGGTCCGTAGCCGCAAAGGTGGCCGTCAGCGGCCTTAAAGTTGCTTAAAGGAGCAACCCAGACGGCAGCGCCAGCTAGCGAGCTCAAAGAATAAAAAATTGACGCAATTTCTAGTTTTGAAAACGTAAAAAAATATCTAATTTATCTTATTTAATGGTTAATTTTGCAGTACAGTGCACTTAGCCGTATAGGAGGCTATGACTTAAGACATCTACACTACTAAGAAAGGACTTGAACGCTTTTCAGCAGCCGCATCGACACACACGTGCTTGCGCTTCTCGCTTTGCTGTTTTTTCTTCGTTTGCTATTCATGGCAATTACACACTTCGTTCTAACATCTTGCGGTTCGTCGCTCATGATTACGGCAGCACCCTAACTGGGCACAACCTAATTTCTTTGAAATACACACAAGGACATAAGCAACAAAGCACGCTTTTCACACACAACGAGGAGCCGAACGGAAAAGTGCGCCTACCGTGGTCGGACCGGGAACGACGAAAAAAAACCAAAAAAACTTTCGTTTCAAAATATCCGTTCCTCACCGTCAGACTGCTCGTCTATTATCGTGATAGCTACTTTTTCAAACATACACGAAAGCACTCTCAGCTGAAGTGCTACCGTCTGCTTTAATTTCATAATGTTACTAGCGCCGCTGCACACACAGCAGTGACTTTTGGCATTCACGGAGGCCGCATTCTAGCTCCTTTGGATTTGCCGTGTAGCAGCGCCGCTGCTCCTTTTCGGTTTTCCTCCTTTAGTGCAGTAAGACAACTTTACGGCAAAGGCCGTGAAGAAGTCCCGTGTGGGAGGGGTATTAGTGTTGATGAACTAAATGGAAATTTCACGACCAGTATCATTGTGGCTGTATGCTTAGCTATTCTTCAGTCATCAGGAATTGTACCACAAAATAACAAGGTCTGGGGAGTTTTCTGAATATACCGAACACGTGAAAACCACAGTTTTTAATTACAAAGGCGAAAGCAAAAGCACGGCAGCAGTGGCCTAGTGGTTCGAGCACTCGCCTCGCATGCGGGAGGTGCGGGGTTCAATCCTCAGTGCCGCCGGGTGCCCACCGGTGATACAATGGGTACAAGCTTTCCCCTGGCCTGGTGCTTGGCTTATTCAGGGCGAAATGCTTTGGAAATGGGTCTTTGACCCCACCTTGAGCAAAAAATGAAAATGCCTTGTGCAATGGTGCTCTTTGGCCGCAGATGCCCTTGCGCCAGAAAAAAAATTCACCATCACATCCGTCGCAGTGCTGAAAAAATTTCCTGAAAAACTATGTATCATCCATGAATAGTTCAATTACAGAAAAAAAAACGTGAGAACAAATTCGTAAACTTAATGGCAGCTTTTCAAGAACGCAGCTGAAAAAAACGACTGCTGACGAGTGGCAGTACAAACAAACCTGAAAATCAGCAAATTTTTTTTTTTTAAGCGAAATTTATTGCCCCAGGGCATCAATGATGGGTGAAGGTGTGATGAATGATGTAGTAGAGATTAAATGAATGGAAAAACGTTAGCTGATGCGATGAAGTCCAGTAGAGAACGATGGTACGGTCCTTGCGTCCAGGCAATGTATGAAGCAGGGTTACTTGGTGAAAGACTTGCTACCATCAGGTGCCGCATCCTTGTAGGCTTGAGAGCTGGGCAGTCCCACAGTAAGTGATGAATGTCGGCCTCAATGTCCTCGTGTCCACTGGCCGAGGAAACAATTCTCGGTACTGAGGCCACTTCCGAGTGACGGCTGGTGTGAGGGCAACCCCTACCCGGATCCTCCTAAGCGCAACCTCCTCTGCTCTGGTAAACCTGCGTGGGAGGGTTACCGCACATGGAGGGGTGAGAGCGCGTGTGCGGCGGCGGAGGAGTTCCTTTCTTGATGAAAGGAGGCTAAAGTTGTCCAAATGAAGGAGCCGAGGCGGTGATGAGTTTGTATTCGCAAGGTGGGTCGCTAAATCTGCCTGGCTTTGAGAGATCAGCAGATCTCGTGGGACCCACTCAATATCTACTGGCTGCGGGATGCGTGCCGCGAGCCGGTGGATGTCTTGACATATTGTGGGACAGCGGCTAACATGTTGTAGCAACCGGACAACTTGAAGGGAATCAGTGAGGATGACAACGCGGGCCACGGGAGCATAGTTATGTCGGCCACGGAGCAGAGTGCTTCTTGAACCGCAACGAGCTCAGCACAAAAGGACGAAGGGGGTTCCGTAAGCTGAAACCAAGAGGTTTGATTCAGGGCAGGTCTGCACGGGCAGTAGATAGCTGTTGTTGCTTTGCAGTCTTGTATGCTTGCGTCTACGTAGACAACAATGGATCCTTCAGGCAGGCAAGCATCTTGTTCCTCAAATTTCTGGCGAAGCAACGATGCCGAATTAACAGATGTTGGCCGGCGATTATCTGTTGGCTTGTTGTCGCAAAATCAGCTCATTTCACTGCAAGAAATCCGTACAGTACTGTCTGCCAGTAAACAGACAGCACCCAGCCCTAATGAAATACATTATCAAATGCCTTCCCACGTCTCCGAAGCTGCTGTAGAGGCTTTTTTGAAATTCTTGAATAATGAAAATTGGCAAAAATACCGGAGGCGTGGTCATGATAGTGCCATTCTTGAGATCAGGAAGACCACCAACCTCGGCTGTTAGTTACAGGCCAATAGCTCTCACGCATTGTCTTACCAAATCTTTTGAAAGTGTGCTGAATATTAGTCGAATGTTTATTCTTAAACCGCGTGAACTTCTTGACGTCCACCAATGTGGATTTAAAAAAGCATGTTCTGCAAATAACCACCTCATTTGCTTTGAAAACAGTCTTTGAAGCGTTCATACACAAGCAACTGTCTGTCAGTATTCTTTTATGTGGAATAGGCTTACAATACCATCTGGAGGTTTGGGATTCTTCGCGACCTAGTGGACATATGTATCTGTGGCAGGATGCCTACGATATTTACGTGATTGTAAGTCGTCTAGAATGTAAGTCGACCCCCCCCTCATCACCGTTCTGGAAAAAAAAAAACCTTGGGGTCGTTTACGCTTGGCCTTTAGTAATAGAATGCGATAGCACTATCCTGCGGCTTCCGCTTATCGCCAACCCGTGTCAGCTGCCGCGCGCGGGCACGCCTGTGGGCACATTCCAAAATGAAAATGTATTAGTCACTGGACTGCTCGTTCACACTTGCGCCATCATCCTTACTAGCACTGCCGTTGTGATCGCTGCTGCGATCCCACAGCTCATCGTTCTAACATCTACGTGCAGTGAAATTCCGCACTTTGCAAACAGCCACATCATGATATCACGTGGAACAGCTGAAAATTTTGCCTCGCTGCAGCTGCTACACCTGTATCGCCTGTTGTGAACGTTGAACTTGCAGCCCAGCGTGCAGTTGTTCATTTCTTTGGCGTAAAGAATGACAGCCATATTGAATGTAGCTGTGAACGAATGCCAGTTGTTTACCGGACCCGGAGCACAAATCACGAATGACGAATCACTACATTAAAAACGTTGGAACGCGACCGGCAGTAGCCTAATGCATCAGAGCCAAAGAGTGGCGTCGGCTCTTCCGTCTCTTATGATTGGAACAGTGACCCTTACATCAACTATCGACGCTTCCTTTAGTGCTGAGTGCCCAGTTGAAAGTAAGCAAAAAAAAAACTTGTATGACGCCTATTAAGAGTAGAACGCGAATGTGTCATCGGGCCGCCGCCACTTTTCAGCAGCCGCAATCTGCGGCCATGTCTGGGGAGTGGGCTGGTGCTGGTTTGCTGCTTATCGGCAGCCACCATCAGCCGCCTCGCGCGGGGTGGGGATGCTGGTTCTGCGCGTTGACATAGCAGCTGCTCAAGGCCAGCACCAAGAGCGATGCGACGGAGCCACGCAGCAAAAATGCAACCATGCTGTAGCATGCCTGATATCTCGTTTGTCTCTCCTTTATTTACGGTGCGATGCTTTGGTTTTGATTTTAAGCCCCCCCCCCCCCCCTTCAAAATATGAAAAATAGGTCGAAATCGTGTAGCTACGGTAATTGCTTGAAAAATTTTATTTTGATTCTTCATTTCATGTATGCCTATGTTCCATCCTTTCGAGGAAATTTATTCATGAAAATGGGCTACCCCTGGGGTGTATTCTAAGTACCACAATCAGGTTCGATCCCAGCCACGGCAGTTGAATTTCAATGTGGGTGAAATGCTGGTGGCCTGTGTACTGTGCGACGTCAGTGCATGTTAAAGAACCGCAGGTGTTCAAAATTATTTCGAGCTCTCCACTAAAGCATCCCTCATGGCCTGAGTCGCTTGGAACATTAAACCACATACTAAAACCAAACCTTTGTTGCAAAAATGAATTCCATATCTAAAATAATTCTGCAGTCCGTTATGCATTCTGTCTGCGTCGGTGACTTTAAAATTGCATGCACATCCTCCAGCTTAGGTATCAACATGCAAGAGTCAGATGCAACTCATATTAAACAAAGTAGCGATCTGGGCAGACAGAAATTAATTCAGGTTTTCACCATAATAACTGGTTGCTGTTCTTTTCTCACTCAAAAGGGGCTTTCAGATTGATCCACCGTGCGCCTAAACAAAGCCATACTTCCAGTAAAGCGAGTGCATAAAATTTTAAGCACAACTTTTCACAGAAAGCTCACATTTCTTCCTCATATAAACACCCACAAAAAAAGAGCTTCCTGATCCCTCAATGTAGTAAAAGTACTCTCACGAAAACATTGGGGGTCCAGTAGGACGTGCCTTTTACAGATATACCACTTCGTAATACGTTCTTCCTTAGGCTATGGATGTGTAGTGTAGGGATCATCATACCTTAAAGAACTACGGTTAAAACTCGGTCTAACGAAAACTGATTTTATGAAGCTCCTGATTTAATGAACAAAGTTTAATGCCCCGGCAGGTACCCATAGGGTTCAGTGCTCTCATTAACACGAACTAATGAAACTAACGTGACCATCAAACCTGAGTTAAAAAGTTTTTCCCGGGAGATTTGCGTAAAAAAAAGAGGTAATTTCTACTTATTTTGCTCACAGTGTCTCGCATAGTAGCGTGCAAGGAACAATTCTGGGTACGCTCAAGTTATCTTAACAATGTAATGCGGTAGCTTGTGGCTGCCCTTGCTGACGCAGATGAGGACTTGACTGAGGCCGTAAATGACAAATGTATTGTTCAGCTTTTTACCGGTGCACAAGAGCAGTCGTAACATGTGGATGATGCGGAAGATGCTGAAGCTCCCATGCCCACACCAAGCAGGGTGATGGACGCCTTCGGCCTCTTAGCGGCTGGGGCCCATGACTGAACAGAGGGCGCTATGAAAGCGATTGTGTGCTTTGAGAAGTGTGTGCACCCACTGCTGGTGAAGTGCATGCAGCTGAAGATCACGGGTTTCTTCACAGCAAAATACTCTCCAAAACGCCAACGTCTTGTTTTTGGACGCGCAGGTGCGGGTCGCAACAAATACGATGCCGTGGTATCTTTTGGGTGTCACTACTTTGGGTGTCACTAATTTTAGATTTCTTAGGCCCAAAAAATGCCATTGTCAATTTTGCAAATTTCCCGATTTACCGAAATAATTGGAGCCTGCTCATCACTTTGTTAGCAAGTGTTGTCAATCTAGTTGGTTAGATTAATTCATTTGCCATGACAGGTTGTTTGCGCAAAAAAAGACGACAAATACACAAGACCACAGGACGAGTGCAATCCTATGACAAGGTCGCTGAGGATTGCAACACATATTGCAGGACAAGATTTCACTTGCCTTGTAGTCTTGTCTTTGTGCCGCAAAAAACCTGTCATGGCAAATGAAGAATCAGTTCGTTAAATGGGGTTTCAACTGTAGATCAAGTGCAAAACCTGTGTGTCTCTCATGTGGCGCATAGAGAACATTTCCCATCAATAGCTTTCCACATTTCCTGTAAATGTGGAAACAAGTGAACCTACCCGTGGAAGCAGGAGAACCATGTGGACATGCTCACATGTCCTGAAAATGCTGTCCTTACTGATACATCCGTGTTTTCCCATAGTTACCAAGTTCACCTCCAGAATGCTGTTCAACAATAGACTAATAATCAGACCTTCGAGGATAGTTGCCAAAATTTACAAATACTGCATACCCTTCCCGATGTCGCCTCAAGGCATGACCCGTTGCTGTCATGGTACAGCCTCCCCTCTGTATGTGACTGCACATTAGCACACTTTGATAAAAAACAGACATTGTAGAAATTCGTGGTAGTAGGGAAGAAACATGCATAGGACAGCTAAAAAAGAGCAGATTATGTCGCAAGCGCAGTAGTGTGAGGAAACTGGCAGAAAATAGCAGGGCTGTCTCTGTAGCTTTAGGCAGTATTAATAGATGACAGTATTGAAAACAGCATAATCTGCACAGATTCGCTTATTCACCGGTAAACTTATTGGCTCAGTGGTGTGGTTTGCAGTTGTGAATTTCAGTACATATAACCGGTGAGCTGGATCAGTCTCATCACTACACGGCTGGATTTGGGAAGGCCCATTATTGTTAGAGGCTGGTTGTGTCAGCCAGGTAGTTTAACTCTCTCCTGGATTAGTCTTAGTCACAGGGGCTGTGGAATACTGTGGTGTTCCCATACTTACCGTTTAGATTCTGGCGGTCTCTCAGTAGTGGCAGAAATGTTGTTGCCTGGTGTTAGTCGCAAAAAATTCTAGTACAACTTGCAGCTTGAGTCTTGGATTCAGGCCTACTGTCCAGAGGCATATTTGGCTACAAATTGCTCAGAAGGTAATGCATAAAGTAGGAAGATGGGATTTTCTTGTGTCGTTCGTGCTGTGCGTGTGGACCAAGTTGTGGTGGCCTCTTTGTCCTGCCCCAGGTGGCCAGCATCCAGTGGAGCTACAAGGCCACTGACGACATAGTCAAGGTGGAAGTATGGGATGTGGTGGACAAGGGCAAAAAGCGAAAGCCCATCAAAGGCCTCAAGCTGGACAACACAGTTGCTGATGCTCAAGGGGTGAGTGTCTGGCATGTTACGCTAACGTGACATACACCACATGTGATATGTAATGACACTTCATAAGTAACTGCTCTGTACAACTTTCCTAAGGTTAGCCTGAGGAAATAATAGTTTAGCTTGACCGCTGCAGCTGGGATCAATCCCGGCTGCGGCAGTCGAATTTCGATGGAGGCGAAATTCTAGAGGCCCGTGTACTGTGCGATGTCAGTGCATGTTAAAGAACTCCAGGTGGTTGGAATTTCCGGAGCCCTTCACTACGGCGTCCTTCATAGCCTGAGTCGTTTTGGGACATTAAACCCTTATAAACTTAACTATTAATTCCCCAGGCTGACAAATGGACTGAATTGCCTATCCCGCCTATGACAAGTCACTTCACTTGAGAGGGATTTTCATTGTGCTTCGAGGTCTCTATTGTCAGGCCTATATGAGAATGAGTATTCTAAGTTGACCGGTGCTGATTAATGCAGTCTTAGTATATTTTATTTCATCTCCTCAGTTTATGGGCCACCAGGCCCTCCTTTAGAGGCTGCATTGTAATGCCATCTGGCAGCAGCTATCGGAGGTCGAGACAGTTGTGTCGGCGTCCCATTTTATCAGTAAGCATGTCAGTTAGTTCGGCTTGATGCATCGCGCCTAAACGCTCCAACACGATGAAAGTCGTGTGAGTGGTGCTTTTGTTCATATTTTTGTTTTCACTGCACAGTTGAGATACGGCAAGGCAACCAGTGCATGACTGGTGCTTGCTGCGCTGCGATATTGCTAGCATAAATGTCGTTCGCGTGATGCTAAGTCGACGAACAAAATGCCATGCCTGTGGTGTCCAGTTTTAATTCAGGGTTAACAGGTACGGTACTGCTGCGGCACCGCTTGGCATTTCACCGAGAAGTAGCGCAACGCACCGAATGGAGTCAGCTGACATGCTTGCAGATAAGATGGGTCCCCCTTGAGCTGTCTCGGCCCGTGTCACTGTAGCTAGATGGTGTTTTGCAACCGGCTGCATGTTGTGTATCACTTTTGCTCATGACTGTACCTAGCAGGTGTTTGTACAGAACTTGTTTTGGCCAGCGGTCACAACTGAGGTTCAGGTGACTTAGCAATAATCATTCTTGCTGGAATTAATTAATACAGTAGAATCTCGATGATACGATCCCGGTTGATACGAATTTGTGAAATGCCTTGCCAGAGTGCATTGTGTGCAGTGGGCAGAAATTCGGATGTTATGAACAACCTCCACTGCGGATGATATGAATGCATGGACTGCCATCGCACCCACGAGCACCAAGTACTTGCTGCGCGTATATTGCCAGTCGCATACCGGGAGCAATGAGCAGCAGCATGTGGCTTGTGCATCCCTGATGTCGAGAGTTAGCGATGGTGTGTGGCCGCAAGTAAACCCCGTCAGCTGAAAACAGTTTTGTGTAAATACTGCATATGAATTTTGTTTAAGATGCTACGAATTTTGGATGATGCGAATATTGTTCGTGACCTCGTGAGACTTGTATTATCAAGATTCTGCTGGAAATGTTTGGACTGTAGCTGTAGTTACGTGGGTTCGCGCGTGCAGTCACTCAGACTCTTTTGGACTCGTACTTGTGTCTGCGTCTGAGCTCTAGTGAATTTTGGTGAGTCCGAGTCTGAGTTCAAAGGACTTCTGAGGGAGCTCAAGCAAGTCTATACCTACTGTGAATCTGAGCATGTGTAGAACAGATTTTAGATGGGCAAATTTAGTGCCACCTTCTGTGACTGCACTTCAGCATGCAAAGTGTCACTTTGGCAGCATTGGGCTGTCTGAGGAAGGAAAATGCCATTTTGAATTGACACCGCTGACAAACCTAATATAAAGAGAGTTCTGTATTTATACATCTGGATCAAAAAAAAATTCTTGTGCGCCAACTAGTACTGGTCTAATTGAGAGCAAACATCGCTCACAAGGCAGCATATTATTGTCTGTGTTCTTTGAGATGTAATTGAACATCGAAACTTGCCTGATTTTTTTAGTAATTACTGAAATATTGGTGTTGCCTATGGCAGTTTTCGGAAAGACTGGCTGAGCAGCTCAACAAGTGCCCTATTTAGCCAATTAAAAAGCTGTGTTGTGACATGATGCCACCAACAACAATCCCTGATTGTGTGATCAGCAGCTAAGCTGACAGGTGAATGGCGATGTGTGCGACAATCTCATGTTCTCTGCGGCTGCAACCGCAGAGACGTGCTTTGATCTCCTGTGTCTTGAATCCGTTGTGCATTTGACTACTGCAAGGAATGCATACATTTACCACATACAGTGAAGCCTCGATTATGCGTCCCCCGTTCTTGCGATGACCCGCATTTTACGGCGAATTGGTGTGGGCCTGCCGAATCTCCCAGAGGATTAATGCATTAAAAGCCTCGATTATACAGTGGAAAAATATTCACGGCCCATTTCATACGATGGCCGGCTGGAACCGCCCAGAATGAGACTCTGGCGGAGCACTTTATTGTCAAATTTGACGTCAACCAAGTTGGTTCCAGATTGGAGTCCAGATTGGAATCAAGACTTAGATGTGCACATAACGATGTGATCGAGAGCACAACAGCTTGTAATTACTGTTCTGCCGATGGCTCGGACTCCGCGCGTGTGACCCGCGGCCATTGGTGCAAGGCAGCTCGCCTGGCCCGTTTTTCCGCGCTCTTCGCTGAAGAAGGCGTTCAGAAAATTGACTGTGCGTTCATGCCAACATTCAATTATTGTAGAGGTGGCAACAAGATTAGACATTTCTGCGATTATTGGTGGTTAGTTTGAAAGCGTATTCTGCTGCGGGTTCATTGCGGAGCACGCTAGGCCTAGTGATACTGAGCGAGCCTGGAGCAAGCGGCGCACTGTCACCCAGCAGGCTGCACATCACTGCAGAAAGCGCACTGCCAGCGCATTCGCATCGCAGGTGAACATCGTGCTTTTTTTTTTTCCTTAATGATGCGAATTCTTAGTACAGACACTGCTGCCTGCTGCCGCGGTGTGACAGCGGTTCTGGAGGAAGTCTGAACAGAAAGACATGTCCCTGCATCCATATTTCTGGCGCGTCTTCCAAGTCATCGTTTTCGAGGAACATGCCACATTTTAATGCACAGGCACGGGAGCGCTCGCGCACCTCGTCTATACTCCGTCTCACAAGATGTTTGCAGCACTACGAAAAGCAGAGCTCTCTCGTCCAATAAGGATGGCGTGCACTACATGACTATGTTCCTACGCGCCTGTTGCCCTGCCAATTAGTGTCAGGTGGCCTCATCCATATGAAAGAGGGTGCACTAGTAGTTACCTTCTTTCTATCCCTAGTAAGTGGTGCTTGATGTCTTTTTATTCTTTCTTTTGTTTGTTTTTGGACAGGCAGACGCCCGTTCCAAAAGGACTTACCCCACTTTTTTTTGTCACCACCTGTGCGTATCAGTTCCTGTGTTGTGAAGTCACAGTTATCTTCAGTGTTCCTGTCATGCATTTATAAATTTGTTTATAATAAACTGCACATCTCCAACCAAAAATTTTCATTTTAACCCAACGTTTCGAAGCCGACTCGGCTCCTTCATCAGGGGTGACTGAGGGCAGTAGCTAGCGTCTTTTAAGTATGGAGGGGAGGGGGCGGTCAAAGGAACGACAGCTGTGATGCGAAAGGCGTGGGGGAGGGGGAGGGGCAGGGGGGTTAAGGCTGCGCACAAGCCCACAAACACTGTTGCGCTTTGCCTACCTGTCCCCAAAGACCAGCCGCGGAGAGAAAGAGCCCAAGGCATTGTCTACAAAATTCCTTGCGCCGACTGCGACGCAAGCTACATCGGCAAAACCAAAAATCTCAAAGGAAGATTTCGGCAACATAAAAACGATGGCCGCAAATTCGCAAGAGAGCGCAATCCAGTAGCCGAACATTCCGAGGACCCCGACCATAGAATCAACTTCGAAGAAACCCGCATCCTCGGAACCGAAACAAATTACCACAAAAGGCTCCTTCTGGAATCCTGGCACATCCAAACCACCCCGAACAACATCAACCAAATAAAAGGAAAGCTGATCGCAGTATATGACCAGGGACTTCGCTCTTCAACTCAACGAAAAAAAGTTGCCATTGACCGCCTCCCCGCAGTGCGACGACATGACTAACAGCCTCAGCCCATCCCCCTCCCCGACACCTTTCTCATCACAGCTGCCGTTCCTTTGACCCCCTCCTCCCCTCCAGACTTAAAAGACGCTAGCTACTGCCCTCAGTCACCCCTGGTGAAGGAGCGAGTCGGCTTCGAAACGTTGGGTTAAAATTAAAATTTTTGGTTGGAGATGTGCGGTTTATTAAAAATCTTCAAACCCAACCAGACAGGCAAATCTGTCAAAATGTTTAGTTTTCAATAAATATATTTACTGTAGCATGGTTAGTAAGCTCGGTCGAATGTAGGCTGGGGCAGCTGAATGTCGATGGTGGCGAAATGCAAAACCAGCCCATGTACTGTGCGAAAGTCAATGTACAAAGCGGTCAAAGTTAATCCGGAGCCAACCATTATGGCGTCTTCCATATCTCATCAGAGACGATGTCGTTCGCATTTTCGTTACTCTCGCTGCGACAGTACTGAATAGTCCTGGCTTGTGCACACTCATTTAAAGGGGCCATGACATGGTCGTTCTTCATATTGCAGTTTTGTGCTTCAGTAACTGATGTAAGAGCTTATGATTCAATTTCCTAAATTTGGCTGCCCTGGACGCTCTGTATTTTCTAAAAAATACGATCGAAATTGAGACTGGGAGACTCCTCCTACCGGCAGCAACCGCCATATTGAAAGCTCTCGTGACGTCGCTACGGCATGCACGGAGCAACGTCATCTGCTCTCGTTGCTGCAATATGCGCAGCGAGGTCTCATTCCCTCCTGTACTTTCACGGGCGATTGAAGTAGCAGTCGTCCCCCATATATGAATGACTGGTACCGCAAAAGCGATAATAACAGTAACGCAGTTTTTCTTCGGTATAGGTAGGGTCCGGTCACACTATTGGCCGATCGGCGATGAATGGTCGGTGGGCTGATCGCTACGCAAATGCCGTCGCTGACGCACTGGTCTGTCACTCTAGACCGACGACGACACCAGCACGATCAACGGTCACGTATCGTAGTAATTAATGTTAAAGAGTCAGCTTAGTGGGAACCAGAAGAGAGTGGTAGGGGACTAGTTGGTATGACATTCTATAAATTTAAGAATTATTAAACTTGTTGGACCTCATGCTATAGCCACGACGACATATGCGATGTGCGTGCACCAGCGATGTGCTTTCATTCGGTGCCTGCGCATAAAACCGATTGGCGAGGCAAGCGACACGGGCAGAAAATGCCGCATGATGGTGCCGCTCGCCGCCGTGGCCTGGGCTTGTGCGGCCGAGCGAAAGCTTCGCGCCCGGTGAGGTAACGGCCGGAAAAACCGCTTGTGTACCTTATCCGTATCAAAAAAAAGTGAAACAAGCGGCTTCATATGATATCTTCACACTTTGTTACTAATCAGTGAGAAACTTTTCCCATATTCTTGAATTTCGGTTGACGGTGGACCGCCGGCCCCTTTTGTGACGAGGCCTAGCGAGTACGCAGGATTCGTGTTTGCGATTTCGGTGATTGCGGAGAGCGAATTCAGAAGTTTTAGCGCCTGCAAATAGCTGTCAAGCGTAGTTTTGGCTACAGTGCCCTCAAAGCGATGACTGCCTACATCGCAGGACGTGAGTACAATAAGGGGGAAGTTCCGATATATGTGACCCGGTGAGGATAGCATGTGCAGAAGACAGCCGGCAGCAGCCGTTGGCGTTGACTGTGGACAGCAAATCTGGTTGTTTTCATTAATTTAAGTAATGTCCGAACGTATCTTTAGCTAAACGGATCTAAAATTAAATATTAGTGACATAAGAGAAAGCAGATACTATTAACGGAAAGCGCCGGTATCCTACGCGAGGCATTTCCCAAGCAGGCGATATAGCATCGTCGGCGCTTATTGCTGTGTTATCATGGTGTGCAAATGAGTAAAAGTGCAATTTGTTAGCAAGAGTACGTAATATTTAAGATAAGGATAACCCACCTGGCATTTTATTTCACGCAAACGAGCAGTACTGTTTGCGCATAGCCATGTAAACAAGCTCAGCGCGGGGCTGCAGTTGTCGTAATTGTCGCACTCCTGGGGCACAATGCGGACACACAGCAAAAGGCTGTACTATTATTTCGAAGCAGTCATTTAGACAGCGGCGACTATTCATCGGTGCGGACAGTGAAAGCATTCGAGTCACGTAGGGTTTTGCAAGCGGCTTGGTTCCTGCAAAAAGGTTCTATGAGTCGAAGGAAATGTATGTTGGACTTACAAACGCGTACATTCAGGGCGGAAGTCGTCGCACTCGGCACTTTTCTCTACTCCTTTCGTGCCTCAAGGTTACTGTAGTGCACCTTTTGATAATTTGAGTTTAATTATCTAGTGATGAATAGCGGACAAGAACTTGGGAGCTAGGTACAAAACTCTGCAGCTTTCATGGCGCACATCGGCGAATGCATGCGTGGCACGTGCCGCTTTTCACATGTGGGAGCACCTGACTGCTCAAAAGAGACCAAATTCATAACATACGAACAGCATCCTTCTAAGCGTAGTTAATAAAGCAGGGGTCCATCGATTTCTGTTTCTTCAACAATCTCAAAACGGGCGCCACGAGCAAGTCCGCTTTCCCAAGGATCACTCAGCTCGCATACTAAGTTGATGGCTTCCCAAAAGAGAACACGGAAAATGCATTTTATTTCGCTAGGCTAAAAGAAAAAAACTTTTCTAGCGACCGCTGTCTACAGTGTGCATGCAAGCACCTCAACATCGCAGCAGACGACGCGTGGCGTGTATGCGTTCGTGACGTCAGCGATCCGAGGTTGCCAGACCAGCAAGCAGTTCGTAAAAGAAACGAAAGAAATTCGTTTTAAAAATACTTACCACACAAAATCAACTGAAAATTGGGGGAATTGTAATTTAACCTGTTGGGAATTAAAGGCGATAAGCAAGGTATGTGTGAAAATAGGCTGTCATGGCCCCTTTAAGGAATCACGTTTGCATGTTAAAGGAGCTCATCTCATCGTCCTCATCACAACTCCATTCAGTACTGCTGGTTGTGTCGTCCTCCAGGATGACAACAATAGCCGGTCCTTGGCCAACAACATCGTCGATAGTGTGGTCCAGCTTTCTCATCACATCTTCCTCACTGATAACATGCTGCACATAAATTCTTTTACTTCTCAGCACTCACTTGCGTGATGCCTTGCCAAACGAGAAGCTCCACGTCTTGGAGCTTAAACGTCTTGTTTTGGCTCTGCACGAAACCCTTGATGTCGCTGCAAACAAGCTCTATCGGGTTCGGTTGGCTAGGGTGGCAGGCGCACAACGAGATGGCCAGCAGCTTCAGCGATGCAATGTTCACGTTGTTGACAAGCTTCATGAGCTCGACCTTCACCATGTCGCTGCTCCACGTGATGCCTTTTCCGGACAGCCAAGCCTGTATGTCCTTACTGAGGCTGCTCATCCACTTCACTTTATCCTGCTTCACGTAATGATATTAAGCGTTTTCGATAACTATAATGCTGCTGGTGGTAGTAGTGGAAGTTTCTGGGAGAACCACTTTTCATAGTGTTCTGCGTTCATTTCCTTGTGTTAGTCGCCCGAGTTTTTCTTAGCTCGGAAAACTTACGCTGCGCCTTCGGCAAAACCTCGTTCACTTCACAGTGCTTCACAATAAGCCTGCCACCTTTGCCATTGGAATTTTGTAGACTAGTAGACAGTCCGGATCGATGTGCTTCGTGCACACACTGGATGGTGTAGTCAGTCCACACTAAACTTCGTGTGTGGCCAGCTTTGACCCACGCTTCGTCGGTGAAAAAATTAGGTCTACCCTGGCGTTGCAGCTCCGCTACCTGGCGCAGGTATCGGCGGCGACACTACAATGCGCGTTGTTCCGGTTAGCATTGCATTCCGAGAGGGCTTCTTGTATTGGAAGCCAAGTTTTTCCAGCATTCTCTGCATTGTCGCTGTGGACACGTTCGGTAGCATGTCGCCCTTTTCGAAATGCGCCACCACCTTGGCAATAGTTGGAATTTCTCCTTTCTGCAAAAAGCTGCGTACCACCCTTTGCGACAAGCTCGGGTCAAAATCGTCCAGCTTCTTTGTCTGCTTGCAACCTCTTCCACCAGCACGCTTCTTCAGTGGCAACACTCGGCCCGCCTTCATCTTCTGCCTTGTCCACTGGTAAAGCGTTCGCTTGCTCACCTGGGTGAGTTTCGCCGTCCTCTTGATGATCGCGTTTGTACTTGAACTGCCCCCGCAATCGACGCGAAGTGCTTCAAAAACATTTAAAGCCAACTGCTTCGCCTGCTTGGGAAAACAGCGCACTGTCGGTGTAGGCACACAGGCGACACAACCTGCTGCAAAGCCTCGAGTGTAAAATGCTTGATAAGCATCGCATTGCATTTCCATGCGCTGAGCACAAAGGAAGTATAACAGCACATCTTCTAGATTATTATGTTGCATTAAAGATGCCATAATTCAGCAAGGAAAAACTGCAGAAAGAGGTGGGTGGATGTATCATTGTCGGCCTGCTCGGTGCACAGCCGCACTTTACTTGGGTTTTCGTACCCCCTTTCTTTGCTCTTGTGGCTTGTTAAAATTGGTCGCACTGCTGGTCGATGATCGTAACCTCAGTGCTGGGCCAGTGTTCGGAAAAGAGAGAACATATTTTGTGTTTTTATTGACACATCCTTCCCGTTAATTTAATGCAAAAAGACATGTTACTTCCCAAAGTGCACTATATGTCTGTGTTATGTACATTTCATACAATGCATGTGTGTGGGGCGCAGCTGAAGTTTTCAGTACATCATATCGTGCATAACCCTGTCTACCGCGCCAGCCATGGCCACGCTATCCCCGTAAACTTGTTAATCTCATCCGCCCACCTATCCTCCTGCCGCCCCCTGCTATGCCTGCATTCTCTTGGAATCCACTCTGTTACCCTTAAAGACCATTGGTTATATTGCCTTTGCATTCATTAGCCCGCGGTTGTTCTCTCACCCACTCTGCCCGCTTCTGGTCTCTTAACGTTACACCTATCGTTTCCCTCTCCACAGCTCGTTGCATTGTCCTTAACTTACGTTGAGCCCTTTTCATTAGCCTCCATGTTTCTGCCCAATGGTGAGTACCTTTAAGATACAGCTGTTGTATACGTTTCACTTGAGGGATACTGGTAAACTGCCATTCATGATCTGAGAGAACCTGCCCTGTGCGCTCCACCCCATTCTTATCCTTCTAGTTATTTCCCTCTCATCATCCGGATCAGCTGTCACTACCTGTCCTAAGTAGATGTATTCCCTTACCACTTCGAGCGCCTCGCTACCAATTGTGAACTGTTGTTCCCTTGTGAGACTGTTGAACATTACTTTGGTTTTCTGCATGTTAAATTTAAGACCTACCATTATGCTCATTGATCATGCTTTGCAGCTCAGCACCTGAGTGACTTAGCAAGGCAATGTCATCAGCGAATCGCAGATTACTTAGTTATTCTCCATTGAATCTTCTCCACAACTGTTCCCGTTCCAGGCCTCTGAACACCTCCTGCAACCAGACGGTGATCAGCATTGGCGAGATCGTGTCTCCTTGCCTGACGCCCTTCCTTATTGGAATTTTATTGCTGACTTTATGGAGGACTATGGTAGCTGTGCAATCGTTATAGATATCTTCCAGTATTTTCATATAAGACTCTTCTACACCCTGATTACGCAATGCCTACATGACTGCTGAGGTTCCCATTGAGTGAAATGCTTTCTTGTAATCAATGAACGCAATGTATAGGGGTTGGTTATATTCTGCGCATTTCTCTATCACCTGCTTGTAGTGTGAATACGGTCTGTTGTAGAGTATGGCCGTTGTAGACATTGGTTTTCCAGTATTTTTACATAAGGCTTTTTTACACCCTGATTCCGCAATGCGTGCATGACTGCTGAGGCTTTGACTGAGTCATATGCTTTCTCGTAATCCTTGAAGGGGCATCTGCAACATGCAGGTGATGGTGAGTTGCAACACCACGGGTTCCTGAGCATTCTTAGGGACATCCCCGCAGGGGGATGTTGGTGAGCAGTGCGTCACCACTGATCCCAGTACCCGCGCTTAGCTGTTTGTGGAATCGCTGTGTTTGGGGAAAAAGGGATCCTGGTGGTTGAGCCAATGCCGAGCATTTGGACCTTTAAGGCCCCTCGGTGGAGGCAACACACCACTTTGGCCCCAGCTTCCCGTAGACGGCAGCTCTGGCCTGACCTGACTGAGGGAAATTGGCAGTCACCTTTTCCTGTCCGCCTCTCCATCTTTCACTTTCCTGTCCTCCTTCTCACCATGTTCCTGTCTCCTCCTGCTGTCTTAGTTTTTCTTTTTTTCCTGGAGGCTAGGGTTAACCTTTTCTGGTGAGCTACTTTACATTACGCTATATTTGGTTGCAGTGGTAGTGTATGGCTGGTGTGGGTAGGACTTGCTGGCAAGTTCCTGTCCCGTCTCCTCTATGGGCTCCTTGGTAGGCGGCTGGCACCACGGCCGAATAAAACATATGTTCCGTGGCTCCGTCTTTCCCACCAAACAGTCGCCCTCACAAAAGAGGGCGGACCGTCCGCCGCGGTGCCTCAGTGGTTATGGCACCCGGCTGCTGACCCAAAAGACGCGGGCTCGATCCCGGCCGTAGCGGTCGAATTTCGATGGAGGCGAAATTCTAGAGACTCGTGTACTGTGCGATGTCAGTGCACGTTAAAGAACCCCACGTGGTTGAAATTTCTGGAGCCCTTCACTACGGTGTCCCTCATAGACTGAGTCGCTTTGGGACATTAAACCCCCACCATAAAAGAGGGCGGACCGAAGTCATGGCAGAATTCCTGCAAAGAACAAAAGAAGTTTTCCTGTGGTACCATGTGGTAAATAGTGAAACAGAGAAACCAGCACGAGTCATTTTACCATTCACGGTCTCTAAATGTCTCACTGATGCTTTGGGCATTGGGCCTTGGCTACAAGGTTATGAAGCTGGCCAGTCGCAATCTACTCCTCCAAATCCGCAACAAAGTGCAAAAATTTGAGGACGCTTCTTGCGTTAATAGTGGAACGCGATAGCGTGTTGCAGCGCTGCCAGGGAGCCCACGGAACGCCATCACCCGTTCGGCGCGATGCCTTGCCAGTTGGAGACACCTTTGAACGTATTTTTTTTTTCAATTGTCTCAATTGATTAATTGATCAAATACACGCTGAAAATTTTCTTTATTACCATCATCAATCATTGACTTTTTCATTCTGAGCATTTTGACAACTTTGACCCCCCTAGTTCCAATTTTTTAATTGCTCAT
This sequence comes from Amblyomma americanum, assembly GCF_052857255.1. Classification (NCBI taxonomy): domain Eukaryota; kingdom Metazoa; phylum Arthropoda; class Arachnida; order Ixodida; family Ixodidae; genus Amblyomma; species Amblyomma americanum. Next base: position 538,128,055 of record NC_135497.1, on the reverse strand, counting down.
TTTGTTAATGAATCAATTAGCTACAATGATTTCATGAACTCGTCATCGCCTCTCACACACCAGTCAACCATCAATCACTAGAACCACAAATTACCATGATACGATTTTTTTTTTGTGGAGCCCCCGATTATTTCCGACACGTGGTGCCGACAACGCCGATGGCTTTTCGAGGGAATGAGCTGTATATGCTGTCGCGTAATATTCCAAACTCCCAACCATAGTGCCCTTTGGAGGCATACTGTATCCATCAGTTCTCATCAATCACAAAACACAGTGAAAGGCGTAATATCCGAACGCAATTTCCTCAATCTTTCTGAAGAAGAATTGTTGGTGGGCCTAAAAGACTGGAACACCACCGGTTTCCATCGTATCAAAATCTGAAAAGATGGCAAGGAAACACTGACAAAGCACTTAGTATTTTCCTTTATGTTCAGCCAACTCTGAATACATAGAAGTAGGGTATGGATATGAAAATAACTAAGACCATGCATCCCAAATCCCAGGCGGTGCTTCAAGTGTCAAAAATACGGCCATGGCTCCCAGAGTTGTCGCGGCTGCCAAACCTGTGCCAAATATGCATCTAATGATCATGAATCTGTGGGCTGCAATGCTGTACCACTGTGCGCAAACTGTGAAAGGAACCACCCTGCATATTCGAGGTCATTTCTGGCCTGGAAGAGATAGAAAGAGATAAGATAATGACTATAAAGACAAAGGAAAACATAACTTATCAAGAAACGTGAAAACTACTCCCCTCAGCCTTCCAGTTCAGAGCCAAAAACAAATTTTGTCGATGTGGTGTGAGGGGGGGGGGCACCACACTGGCTTGCGGCACCTGCCCAGGCCACACACAGTGAGCCTGAGGCAGGGGCATCCACGCCGTGGGAAGACGCGGCTATGGCTGCCCTGCCACCTCTGAAAAAGGGCCCAGCGGCTCAGTTGGCTGCCAGTAAGGTTTCTCTTAGTCGGGAGAGGCCCACAAATTGCACACCCGTTGATTCTTTGTGGTCGTCCAGAGCCTCTAGTGAGGCGATGGACACGGTGCAGAATTCGCCTCCAATGCAGCGGCAGCACAGCTGTCTTAAGCGAGAAAGAAAAGAGGAGACCTCAGTAATGCCACGTTATCAAAACTGTTAAGTTTTTAACTACACCCAAAATCATCCAACATGGCATTGCTTATACGCTGCAACTGCTGTGGACCATTTAAGTAACCACAGCGATGTAAAAGAGCTTTTAGACACATTTTCACCTGTGGCTTTATACCTACAGAAAACCGACTCTTTAAGTGTGACCGAGGGCAAGCAAGTAAGCTCTCTGGAAGTGTTGCTATTGTTATCCAGACCGGTATTGCGACCTGCCAAATTGAGCTTTAAAACCAAATACGAAGCTGTTGCAGTCACCATCACCATCTGTATACCTTTAGCCATAGCAAACAGTTAACTTCATGATTTAGACACACCTTGAGAACAGCTACGAGAGCCATTTCTCATAGTTGGAGATGTTAATGCCCACTCCGGTTTTTTGGGGAAGTGCACAAACTGATCCTAGAGGTTGTATTTTATAAAATTTTATTCTAAGCAATGATATCTGGTTCCTCATTGCTGGCAAAAACACATACTGCTCTCAAGCTCAGGAAAAATGAACTGCATTGACTTGTCTTTTAGTTCGCCCTCTGTTTTTACCGATTTTAAATTGGATGTTCTAGATCACCTGTGCGTAAGTGATCATTTGCCTGTCTAAATTATCGGCTTGTCACCTTCACCATCGATCATCCTGAGCAAACCTTGCTGTTGGAAGTTACACTTGGCCATCTGAGCACTGTTTCGTGAAAATGCTAGTCTAGAGAAAATTTTTTTAGTTGTTCTGAATGTTGACAAACATAATAAAATGCTCACAATGTGTATAATTACTTGCTCATGCCTGTCTATTCCTCAGTCCTTGGGAGTAGTACGAAAAAATCGTAAGGTTTGGTATTCAAAAGAATGTAAAGAAGAAAAAAAGAAACAAAAAGCATGGGGAATGTTTTGTAGATACCCAACACATGAAAACCTTATAAATTTCAAAAAGACGAGAGACAAAGCTAGGCATATCCCACGAGTCTTGGGTTTCATGCCTTGCTGCCCGACATGCGTGCAGAAAGGACCATGCACCTCAAGAAATGCCCAAATTCAATTTGAAGCTGTCTATTATTAACAGTTACAGCACACTTAGTCCCAAAATAAAGCCGGTAAAGAAAGGGAGGAGGTTTGAGCCGTACATGGATTTAGGTGCTCAGGGAACTCCAAAAGGCACTCCATGGAACCCAGTTTGAGAATCCCTGCATTAAGGGGCCCTTTCAGTGGCCTGAGGTCCTCTTTGCATGTCACTTTGCAGACACGGACACTGTTCTTTATTTATATAATGTAAGATGGGGGTTTATTTAAAGTAACTGGGACGGCGGAAGCAGCGGCGGAAGCAGCGGCGAAAGCAGACAGACGTCACCCAGGCCAAGCACAGGCACACGCGGCGACGGCATTGCCGCTGAAGCACAGGTTCATCTTCGTCTTTCGGAAGAGTGTGCATCTTCTTCTTTTGCAATGATTTTATTTTTATTTTAAATATTTTTTTCCTTCAGCACAAGATATTTAAGGTCTCTCTTTAACCAACCCACGAAGCTCAGGAACGGCTACGCAACGTGTAACAAACGTCTATAAAAGTATACGTTAATGTCTAGAAGAAATCTATTTTCGGATGTTTTCCAGACAATGAGGCAAAAAGAGGTGTTATATATATATATGCCTGCTAATGCTCTGCCAAAAAAGGTCTAGAAAACTTCTTCGCAAGAACTGGTTAAGGCCATATTCAGACATTTTTATTTTTTGGAAATGGCTGCCTATATGAAGCCTATAGACTCAAGTTCAATATGCTATATATTTAGAACCCTCTAAAATCAACCGGTAGGATTTCATTAGGTTTAGTGCTCATGCCTTTTTTAGAGCTGCAGATTTTGTTTGCTCGGATATGTGCAATATAGCTCGAACTGCAAAGGGCAGGCAGCTGCCTTTTGCAACATAAATACACATTGCAAATAAGGCAAGAAAACCCGCTTCATCAGTCTCTGCCATAGTTTCATCAGTTCATCACTTCCTGCCAGCGGTGTGCGTGGAGCTTGAAACCAGCATAGCCGTAGAATTTGTCTCTCGCTCTACTACGTACGGTACGTCTGATGCGCACTCAATATTGCTCTTATTACTCTTATTGTATATTGACTTCAAAGAAGCATGCTATTTGCAATGTTCGTTGCCTGGACATTCCTGCTGCCCTAACGGCCGTGCGAAATTATTCTATGTTAATTGGTGCTGAGTCACGTACATGACTAGCTCAGTCGTCACTAATCACCGAAATAAAAGATGCATAAAAATTCATATGATTGGACTTGGGGTTCACTGCAGCATTAGTTCACATCTACCGACCGTTTGTGTCAAGTACTTGGACATACATGCAAAGATACGTTCGGAACAAATTGCTGTGAAAAAACCTTGCTAATACGTTCCCGAGTAGACTTCTCGTCATAGAAATTCTTAAAATGTTGCGTGGAAAACTTATATTTACGGAACTTTTTAAAACATTTGTAAATAAACCTCTTTTGTCAGTATGTTTGTAAAACTTTTGTGGATAAACCTCCATTGCTGAGATGTTTCCTAAACGTTTCAGTCTAGAGTTAGAGTTAGGCGTTGCTAGATGTTTGGAGTTGTTTGAAGATGTTTTATAGAAGTTATGTGTTTTGTGGGAAGCTGAACGAACGTGCCTTAATGGATTAGGTGTAGCATGTCTGAACCATCGCCCAGGGGTCATGGGTTCGATTCCCAACTAATTTCCCCATTTTTATTTTCAGTGCAATTAATTTACTTTGCATCCTTGCTTGTCATAATTACATTTGAGTCATACTACGACCTCGTTATCACAATTTAACTCGTGTTTTAATCATTTTTATTCCACAGCTCAACATGTGACATTGTCCACACTGGGTTCATCTGGACGGGACCCTTATTTATTTTATTTATTTAAAACACCCTCAGGGCCATATGGCATTATAGAGGGGAGTGGCTGTACAAAGTAACAAAGCATAGAAATATGAGCATAATATTACAGAAGGTTGCTAGTTACACAATGTTAGCTAATACATCTTGAAATAAATGGTGATTATTAATCAGTGCCAGTGGTGCGGGAAGGTTATTCCACTCGTCGGATGTCTGGGGTAAAAACAAATGAAAGTAGGTTTTCATTCTGCAGAATGGTATTCCAACCTTGTGGGCATGATCGATCCATGGTGACACATACTGTGGTGGTGAAATAAGTTCTTCACGCAGGTAAGAATGGTGAAAAAGTTTATGAAAAAGGCGAAGACGAAATGCACGACGACGGAACGCAAGGGATGGCAGATCGAGACTAGCTTTCATGCTGGTTATGCTTGCAGTTCTGTTGTAGTTAGAGATAATGAATCGAGCAGCTGTATTTTGGACCATCTCAGGTGAGTGCGTTAAGTTCTGGTGACAAGGATCCCATGCTGATGCTGCGTATTCGAGTTTAGGTGAAAATGAGTGTTTCGTGCAGTAAAAGCTTCATGCCATCGTTCGCGTTAATGTTGCTTTCCAAAAAGAGTGTTTGAAGCCAGGTGTATGGTGTTCTGCCCATGTGTGTGGTGAACGTGCAGTGCCTGAATGCTTTCACTGTGCTCTTCTGTGGTAGATGCCCGAGGAGGCAGCCTTGGATGCAGAGTTCATTGATGTTTACAAGGGCACCAACGGAGTTGTTATGATGCTTGACATCACAAAGCAGTGGTGAGTATGGCTGGGTTGTTTGTTTTGGAGAGGTTTTTAGATGCACTTTAACTGGATTCTGAGAAGCAATTCTTAACCCTTTAACCGGCAAATTGATTCTTCCTGATTCCCGATTTTTGCCAATTTTTGACAAAAATGACTGTTGTCAGGCTTAAAACGTGCTGAAGGTGCGAAGTGCTTTTCTAGGACAACAACCTCCATAATGTTGAAAATTGCTACCAACGCAATTGCCGATCGGTAACTTGTCATTGGTGGTGGTAGCATTGCAACATCGGGCTGGAAGTGTGCAACTCATCATTGGCGTCATTGTACAATCTCCCATGACGAGTACAGCTTGGGGTCGCTGGTTAAAGGACTATAGACACAGTTTTTGGTTGCATTGTTTCCTTCCTTCAAATGATGTACTATAAGACATTAGTATATATGCAGCAGGCTGTGGCATTCCTCCAAGACTGCTAAATAATTTATAATTGAATTTCTTCTCTCATGCTGTATTGGTTTCAGCAACTGAACGATGGCTGCGATGAGTTGGGAGTGTTTAGGTCACGTGAGGCATGAAATATATTCCAGCTCTTGAAGCTGGCTACCTTAAGCATTGTGATGTCATGCCTCACGTGATCTAAACACTCCCTCCTCGTCACAGCCATCGTTCAGTTGTTGAAACCAATACAGCATGAGACAAGAAATTCAATTCTAAATTATTTAGCAGTCTTGGGGAAATACCACGGGGTGGTCCATGTATACTGATGTCTTATACACTATTACAGAGAAGAAAATATTCAGCTAAAATTAAAATGACATGTCTGTAGTTGTTCAACAGTGCGGATGCTGTGCAGTGAATTCATTTCTGAAACACAGCACATAAACCATAATGCAGTGCCCATGTTTGTCCTTTCGTGTGGTCTTGCGTCTCTGTGCACTGTGCTTTGGAATACTGTCACGGAGTTCTCACGGAGAGACGCTTCAACAGCTGGAGTCAGCAAGAGGAGACGGTAATGGCGGCCGATCCGCGATAGCACGATCGCAACCTCATCGTCTTCGCGGACAGCTTGCGCCACCTGGCAACACTAGGTGGCATTATTCCCCCTTCCGAAAAAGAAGGGCATCGCAGTGGGGCCGCCAGCAGCGTAGGCGCGCTAAGGTTCAGAAGGGAAACAGAGAAGAACGCGAGGAAAACGGAGCACACACAGAGTCACAACGGAGGGCCGCTAAGCCGTTATCGGGCATAGTACGGCTTAAGCCGCACAACGTGCACAATGTCAGAGCTGTTGGGCTGTCGACGTCTCGGTTGCGCGGCACCGTCGGGAACCACTTCATAGGTAACATCACTGATACGCCGTAGCACTTTATAGGGGCCAAAGTACCGGCAGAGTAGTTTCTCGGACAAGCCCTGGCGGCGGACAGGTGTCCACACCCAAACTTGTTCACCGGGATTGTAGTCGACCTGTCGGTGTCGAAGGTTGTAACGGCGCGCATCAGTGCCCTGCTGCTGGCCGATGTGTACGCGGGCAAGCTGACGGGCTTCTTCAGCGCGTTGGGCAATTTCATGAACATCGGGTGCGAGTTGGTCGTCATCGAGGCATGGTAGCATCGCGTCAAGCATGCTCTGGACTTCACGTCCATATACAAGACGAAAGGGAGTAAAGCGTGTAGTCTCCTGGAGGGCCGTGTTGTACGCAAATGTGACGTACGGTAGCACCTCATCCCAAGTTTTGTGCTGAACGTCTACGTACATTGACAGCATGTCCGCAATGGTCTTGTTTAAGCGTTCGGTTAGCCCATTGCTCCGTGCCGCAAGACGATGTTTTGCATGAAAAAGTCGGCGACCTCTGAAGCTGTGGCACAGGGTATCGCCTTGGTCTCGGCGTAGCGAGTCAAATAGTCAGTAGCGACTATGATCCACTTGTTTTCTGAGAGTGACAACGGAAAAGGACCGAGAAGGTCCATTCCTATTTGATCGAACGGAGAGCGGGGTGTAGTAACGGGCTTGAGAAAACCCGCCGGCTTAAGCGGTGGCGTCTTCCGGCGCTGGCATTCACGGCAGCTTTTTACGTACCTTTGGACATCGTCCGAGAGTCCGGGCCAGTAGTACATGTTGCGTATCCTGGCGAGCGTCCGGGAAAAACCCAGATGGCCTGAAGTGGGCTCGTCGTGGCATGCCAATAAAATGTCGGCGCGAAGATCGGCCGGAAGTACCAGAAGGTAAGCTCTTTCTTGGCCTCTCGAGTTCTTCTTGTATAAGATACCTTCGCGCAAACAGAAAGAGCCGAGACGTCGAGCGAAGTGTCGTGGTAGAGGCATGGCGTGACCTTCAAGGTTGTCAATCAGCGGTCGGAGGTCCGTGTCAGCCCGCTGCCGGGCTATTATGTCCGATGCATTAAGTATACCGAGGAAACCGCTGTCGTCGTCGATTTCGGGACCGGAAGAGTCGAGTGGTGCACGCAACAGCGTGTCGGCGTCTTCGTGTTTACGGCCCGACTTATATACGATGGTAATGTCGAATTCTTGGAGCCGTAAACTCCAGCGGGCCAATCGTCCAGACGGGTCTCGCAAATTAGCCAGCCAGCATAGGCAGTGGTGGTCGGTTACGACTTTGAATGCGCGGCCGTAAAGGTAAGGGCGAAATTTCATGGTGGCCCATACGACAGCAAGGCATTCCTTCTCTGACGTAGAGTAATTGCGTTCGGCGCGGGAGAGAGTACGGCTAGCATAGGCTATAACTCTCTCAATGCCCTCTTGGTGTTGGACAAGGACAGCTCCATGACCGATATTGCTGGCGTCGGTGTGGATCTCGGTGTCGGCCTCTTCGTCGAAGTGTGCAAGAACGGGAGATGTCTGAAGGCGTTGGCGGAGCGAAGAGAAAGCCGTCTCTTGGTCTATTGTCCAAACGAAGGAGGTGTTGCTCCTGGTGAGGCGCGTCAACGGCTCTGCAATCTTTGCGAAGTCCGCAATAAACCGTCGGTAATATGCACAGAGACCCAGAAAACGCTGGACAGCTTTCTTGTCAGTCGGAGTAGGAAAATTGGCGACGGCGGCTGTCTTGTCGGGGTCGGGTCGAACTCCGTCGGCGCTCACAACGTGACCGAGGAACCTGAGCTCTGTGTAACCGAAGTGGCACTTCTGGGGCTTCAGCGTAAGGTCAGCGGAATGGAGGGCTCTGAGGACAGTTCGCAGGCGCACGAGATGCTGTTCAAAAGTTTCTGAAAAAACGACAACGTCGTCCAGGTATACAAGACAACTTTGCCACTTGAGGCCGGTGAGGACAGTGTCCATCATCCGTTGAAACGTCGCTGGCGCAGAGCACAAGCCAAAAGGCAGCACTTTGAATTCATAGAGGCCATCTGGTGTGACGAAGGCAGTTTTTTCGCGGTCCCGTTCGTCCACTTCAATTTGCCAATAACCGCTCTTCAGGTCAATGGATGAAAAGTACTTAGCACGCCGTAATCTGTCCAGTGAGTCATCAATGCGGGGCAACGGGTAGACGTCCTTTTTAGTCACATTGTTTAATTTACGGTAGTCCACGCAAAATCGAAGTGTTCCATCCTTCTTTTTAACAAGGACAACAGGCGAAGACCACGGGCTTTGGGAAGGTTGAACTACACCGTCGTCAATCATCTCCTGAACTTGCTTTTGGATTACTTCCCGTTCTTTGGCGGAAACACTATAAGGCTGCTGGCGGATAGGGCGAGCGTCGTCATACGTAATGATCCGGTGTTGCGTTAGGGGCGTTTGACGAACTTTCGACGAAGAAGCGAAACACTGTTTATACTCCAATAGCAAGTGCTCTAAGGCCAGGCGCTTTCCTTCGGGGAGGTTGCAGTTGATGTCGACATTCGGAACAGATTGGTCGTCAGTGGCGCGCGATGATTGGTCGTCAGGGGCCGCTGCCGCGAACGCAAAGCAGATCGGAACATCCACAACAGCTTCAGTGGTAGCGATCGCAGTTCCAGAGAAAAGGTGCCGGTGCTCCGGAGAAAAATTTGTAACAAGGATCGCAGACCGGCCAGCGCGAATTGTTAGTAAGCTTCGAGCGGCGCAGATGCCTTGAGTCAGGAGGAGCGAATGATTAGCCTCGGCGACTGCTTCAGCGTCGTGCAACTCAGCACAGGCGACTTCAATCAAAACACTGCTACGAGGCGGAAGTGTGACGCTGTCGGCGAAAACGCGAAGTGCGGCACTGCGTTGGCAGGAGTTGTCGAGTTCGGCGGCTTGCTCTGTGGAAAACATGACGATTCGGTTGCGCAGGTCGATAATTGCTCCATACTCCCGCAGAAAGTCGATGCCGAGGATTAGGTCCCGAGAACACTCGCCCAGGACGATGCAGCTGACGACGAACGTGGACTTGCTGATCTGAACGCGAGCAGTGCACATACCCTTGGGCGTAACCAGATGACCGCCGGCAGTTCGAAGGTGCGCGCCAGGCCAAGGGGTAATCACTTTTTTCAGAATGGTCGCCAGTTGTCCACTTAAGATCGAATAATCGGCCCCGGTATCAACTAATGCGCTTACTCTGCGACCATCGATAAGAACGGGTATTTCTAAAGAAACGCGGTTTTTTAACTCTGGTGATGGCGTCGGCGGGTTTTTGTCGGATTGTAGCGGCGACGACGGGAGGTCTTCAGCACAGCGCCCCCCAGCGACCTCGCCCCCGAAGGTCGCTGGTTTCAGTTTTCCCGACGAGGACTTGGCGATCGGCCCGGTGCCGCTCGCGAGAAGCCGGGAGGTGTCGGGGAAGAGCGCCTCGGTGAGGGTGAGCGCGACTGCCGCTGCGCTCGGGATGGATTGCGCTGGTCCGCAAGGAATTCTTCAATTTCAGGGGGTCGTTCACCTTGACGGGGTCTCGGTGAGTCGGTGCGGAAGCCTTGGATGCCGATGCGTCGGTAATAACAATTTCGATAAAGATGACCTGGCTCTCCGCAGTGAAAACAGAGCGGTCGTCGGTTAGGTGTACGCCAAACGTCGGCCTTTCGGAGGGGTGCTCGACGATCCTCGAAGTACTGCACCGGTTGCACAGAGGGCCGCGGGGCTTGAGGCGTGGCGTGAATTGGTGGCGGCGAAGCGGGAGCCGGACGCCTTGCAACTTCGGCGTACGTCGGACGGTGGTAGTCCCCAGGCAGAGGTGGTACGTCGACCACAGGAACAGGGCCCCGGAACGCCTGTTGCACCTCCTCTCGTACAAGAGCGGAGATGGAACCGAGCGCAGGCTGCGACGGGCTACAAAATTTGTGAAGCTCCTCACGCACGATTGTGCGAATAAGTTCCCGCAAATCATCAGGATGCTGTCCGATGGTGGCAAACGATGATGTGACTGCAGCAGCATGCACGGGCCGGTCGTAACTGGCGCAACGCTGTTGCAGGACCTTCTCCATCGTTGTGGCTTCCGAAAGAAATGCAGCAACTGTAGATGGTGGGCTGCGCACGAGGCCTGCGAACAGCTGCTCTTTGACGCCTCTCATTAAGTGCCGAAGTTTCTTCTCTTCAGGCATGGCAGGATCAGCTCTCCTGAAGAGCCGCGTCATGTCCTCGACGTACATTTGTGCGCTTTAGTTCGGTAGCTGGACGCGGGACTGGATTGCCCGCTCCGCTCTTTCGCGGCGATCCGCGCTGGTGTAGGCCTCCAGCAGGCGACGGCGAAACTCTCGCCAGGAAGTTAGAACTTCCTCACGGTTCTCAAACCACGTGCGGGCGCCATCCTCTAGGCTAAAGTAGACGTTTCTTAGTTTCGCGGCGTCGTCCCACTGGTTATAAGCAGCCACACGCTCGAAGTGAAGGAACCAGTCCTCCACGTCTTCGAAAAGGTCCCCGTGGAAGGCCTTGGGAACCCGCGGGGTCTGCAAGGTATAGTGGGCAGGTGTAGCACCGGCAGCTTGCGTGAGAATACCGGTGGCTGGTATCATGACTGTCGCGAGTGGTCCAAGCTCCGGTGAAAGTCCCTGCAGCCTCCGGCTGAAGCGGTGTACCGGGGTGTCAATCGGCGCAGGGCTGGCGGCACGGCTCCCTGGAGGGGTTTCTTGCATGGGATACTCGTACCCAGCACCTCCACCAAATTGTCACGGAGTTCTCACGGAGAGACGCTTCAACAGCTGGAGTCAGCAAGAGGAGACGGTAATGGCGGCCGATCCGCGATAGCACGATCGCAACCTCATCGTCTTCGCGGACAGCTTGCGCCACCTGGCAACACTAGGTGGCAATACGTTGGTACCCACTCGTCCAGTTAACAGCTGTTCCTCTTGGGTAATTCAAGCAGCTGTTGCTCATGAAAGGTACTGCTGAATCAATGACTCATAGTGGAACTGTATCCGTCTTCTCCTAGCAAATTATGATTGGCATTTGGCTTTAAGTGGGATATTTGTTTCAATAAATAATGATTCAACGTGAAGGTGATGGAATAACTTCTTTTCAGTTGCCAGCACATGCGCTCCACCCCAGGTGATGTCGTGGTCTGTTGATACGGAGTGTTTAGCAATAGCATTGGACTTAACTTTTTTGGTCCATTGCCCTTCCTGGACGTATCGTAAAGCGCGATAGTGGAAACCTCTCATTCAGTGCTTGTAGGAAACCAATCCACACCTTAACTTCAAATCTGCACACCTGGCCGCACAAAGGAATCAGTTGTCATAACCTTGTTCAAACAAGTAGAATGCATTGGCAGCTCTCCTGAAGACACGGGCGGTTGACTTTGAAACTGTGCAGCAAGAACTCTCGCATAACGACTACCCAGCTGCTCTCGTGGCATATGTAGAAAAGCAGCCCAGCGCACAAATCTCCTGTGTCATTCCCTGTTTCATACACCCCGGAATAAGTGAGGCTTTGGCACGCATTCTGTGCACATTCAGAGTCGAAATTGCCTATGTCTCGACAAGGAAACTGTAGCATGCGCTGGTTGACATAAAAGATATTCTTCTCAAGAAAAATAACCTTGCGTTGTTTACAGCGACCCATGTTCCAGCTGTGATGGCATCTACATTGGCAAGACTGGTGATTTTGAGAGGGGCCTAAAAGAGCATAGTAACGATGTTAAAAAAAAGAAAGGCCGCCGCCGCAGTGGCTCAGTGGTTATGGCGGTCGGCTGCTTATCCGAAAGACGCGGGTTCAATCTTGGTCACGGCGGTCGCATTTTGGTGGAGGTGAAATGCTGGAAGCCCTTGTACTGTGTGATGTCAGTGACTGTTAAAGATCCCTGGGTGGTCAAAATTTTCCGGAACCCTCCACTACAGCATCCCTCATAGCCTGAATTGCTTTGGGACGTGAAACCCCGTATACCATAAACCATAAACCAACCACAACCAAAAAGTGAAGTCCAGTGCTATCACCGAGCACTTTGTATCAACAGGCCACGACATTGACTGGGGTGGGGCACTCGTACTAGTAACTGAAACGAAGTTATTCCATTGCCTTTACTTCAAATCATTCTTCATTCAAACGATTAGTCACACCCTCAATCGCAACACCGCAACTCTAACCCCTGTATACACATTTCCTGCGCCCCCTTTTCAAGTGTATTTAAACTCTATCCACTGCCTATGTCTCTTAGTTGTGAACAGGGCTCCTATACGGGAGCTGAAACAATGTTTGTTTTTTTCCTTTTGGTTGGCGTCCATTTTTTTTTTTTAAAGGAGTGTAGACACCTAATTTTGGTGCCTTGTGTCCTTCTCTACAATGATGCAGAAGACACTACTATGCATCAGTCACCATGTGGAATTCGCCTACGACCGCTGAATAATTTATAATCGAATTTTTCTGTCATGCTGTTTTGGGTTTGGTTTCAACAGCCTAACCAAAGTTGCTTAACAAGATTGAGAATTCATCTTGCTTATTCTATTAATCCAGCATTTACATGAAAACATTTCAGCACTGGTGGGCTTTCAAATTCAGAGAAAACACTGTTGAGGATTTCATGTGGGAGGGGATAGTATGCATTCGGTGCCATCATACTTGTGTCGCTTTGTGCAGCAGTGACGAATGCTATTCATTTACAATGTGAGGTGCACAAGCTCACGCTCGTTTGAAATGATTTGAACCAGGGCACCTTCCTTTTTGGCTAACCAGCACCTTGCTGAAATTGTCTTTGCTAGTCCAATATTTTGTATGGAAAAGTAGCGATCTCGTCCTTCGGGTAAGGTTTTCATACAAGTCGACACTTTGGTCTTCCCCTTGGAGGGATTTTCTGTTCTGAAGCCTTTGGTCTCTCTGCGCTTGTTATTGCACAAGCGTGGCCTTGTTCGCTTTGGCTGGAAGCCGGTGGCTTGCCTCAATGTCACCAATCTCTACTGCAGGTGTTTATTTCCAAGTTGTTTCTCCTTTTTTGGAATTCTAGCTTGTCCATATCGGTGTTAAGTTGACCTGTTCCATCCTATTGCATAGTTGGGCGATTTCTTTGTCTTGGTTATCAAGATGTTTCATATTTCATCAAAATGATCTGACATTGTCTGGATAGACTGCTCAATACCACCAACCTTTTCTTTTGAGTGGCATTAAACTATCTGGTTTTTGATTCATTTGGAGAAAAGCACCGAGTGGTTTACCCGATAACCCAGGAATTCTTTGCATTTGATTTAGGCTGTCAATTGATGCCCGTGCCCGTCATCAGCACTTGAATGTCAACAGGTTTGGCGGCAGCAGCAGGGGCGCTGATACCAATCTGAAGCGTGAAAGCCGTGTAGAGAGTAGGGGACTGTGTCTGGTTATCATAATGGCAAGCGATCGTTTGAATAGCCCTTTCTCAAACTATAATTCCATACTGCAAAGTCATGCACCTCTGGCATGTGTGCAACGGCAGGCACAATGGTGAATGAACAGCCCCATCTCTCAGAACATTCTGACAGCCTAGTTGTAGTTTTGCGCTGCTGAGCTGCGTGCCGTTTCGGGTGCTGATTGGTGCATCACTGGTCTTTCATGTCCGTTTTTTTTCTTTCTCGCCGCTGATCGTTTGTGCCTGCGTGGCTCATCCATTCTTTCAGTGCGGCGAAACTGCACACTCGTTACGCGCCATTCACTGTTGGTGCTGTGAAGCCCCTTCGCACTGAACGCCGCCATTTTTGATGGGACGTGACACAGTAGCAGTGCCGGAAAGACCCTTACCACTTCGGAGGTGTTCTTCTTTGATGCTCTCGACAATGTGCAAGCAATAAAGCTTTGATGGAAATGCGAAAAATAAGTCACCGTCATGCTGCTGTCATCTCAGAAGCAAGCAGCCAGTCAGTTTTTTTTGGGGTCCTTCGATAATTCCAACTTTTGGATAATTAGAACTTTTTCCAATGTCTTGAAGATGGAATTAATAAACTTTTACTGCAGTAATAATAACAATCGCAGTAGTAAGGTTTTGCATTTGTCAGTGATGTATACTGGGGCTGAGAGTTGTATCACAACATAGGCAATTTAGTGTTGTGTGTGTGCATGAGAATTTGCTTTGCTTTAGCATTGTAGAGTCCGTTCCTGTCCCATTTGCTGTTTCACAAGGAGCTGATGTCTGCTTGCACCCAGGACATTTGACTATGTGCAGCGGGAGCTGCCAAAGGTTCCGGCCAACATTCCAGTTCTAGTTCTTGCCAACCACCTGGACATGAAGCACCACCGAAACATCACTGAGGACCAAGTGCGCTTCTATGTCGAATCAGTAGAGCGGTGGGTGTTTGCTTTTCTTATTTTTCCCCTCGGTTTATTCACACCGATGCTTTGGTCCCATCCAACATCCTTCCCCTCAATTGCATGGCTTGAGGTGAACTTGGTCAAGACCAATTGATTAGGACAAACAATGTGAAAGCATTTATTTGTCCATGAATTAAGTTAAGCACACTTATTTTGTAAGCTCTCAAGGCAAGCAAAAAAGCTTTACTGGCATGTGTGGGGTAGCGGTCTTGTGGAGAGGTGTTCTTGCGGAGATCTGACGTGGCCTGTTTTCTAGAGGGTGAAAAGGCGTGGGGCTTGTGGAGTTGGTAACAGTTGTGCTGTGGAAGACAGTGTGTGTCAAAAAAAAAAAAAGCATTCCTGGTTTCAGAGTCTGCATTGCATGGCTTTGGAGCTAGAGGGAGAGAAAAAAAAATAGCTGCAGAATAAGTGGAAAAATTGACAGACAGTCATGATAGTAATGCGAAATTAGAGCGCACCTCCTCTTGACATGCCACCTACCGCTGCTGGCAGGTAGCATGTTACGCTGCTAGCCACCTTCCAGTTGCCCATTCCAGCGCTCTTGCAGTGGCAGGTGGCGTTTCGCTTTGCTACTGCCTGCTACGGTTGTCAGGTGGCGTGTTACACTGACAATGCCGATGCCAATGACTGCAACACAGAATCCACAGATGGGTGCCCAAGAGCTGCGCTGTAAAAAAAAGATGTGAACCTGAGCTTATTTCATGCTCTCTTGGTTCAGCTCACTTGATTCATTGCTCTTGTGTAAGGTATAAAGCCAGATACATATTCAGCTTGAAGGGTTATTGCATGATATATAAGAATTGCAGCTTTTAACTCTACAGCCTTATCTAGTAGGGCTAGTCAAGCAGTGTTGTGCGAGGAAATAGCGGGTATAAAATGGAATGTCATAGCTTAGTGAGATAAGGCGGATGGATGAGGCGTATACAATGCTAAAGGGCGGGCATGTACTATGCTACCATGGATTAGCGGACAGACGAGAACTTGGTGTGTGGGATTCATCACCAATTAGGATATAGATGGCAACATAGAGGAATTATATAGTGTTCACAAGAGAGTGGCAGCTATTGTAATAAGGCTTAATAAGAGGTACAAATTGAAGTTGGTACAGGCCTATGTGCCTACATCCAGCCATGATGACCCGATTGTCAAAGCTTCTATAAGAATGTGGAACCAGCTTTGAGCAGGGTAAAAACACAGTACACCACTGATGGGCAACTTCAGTGCCAAGCAGACTGGAGACAAGGCAGTAGGTGACTGTGGCGTAGGAGGGAGTTATTGGTACACTTCGCAGTGAGAAATAATTTACGCATTATGAGTACCTTCTTTCGCACGTGAGAGAACAGGAAGTGGGCGTTAAAGAGCCCCAATGTTAAGAATAAAAATGAAATATATATTATATTGTGTGCTCACTCTAGCATCGTGCAGGATGCGGAAGTTCTCGGAAAGGTGCGTTGTAGCGACCACAGAAGGGTAAGGTCTCAAATTAGCCTATACTTGAAGAGGGAACAGAAGAAACTAAAGTGGAAGCCCATCAACGAGTTAGTGTTGAGAGGGAAAGTAGAGGAATTCAGGAGCTCGCTGCAGAACAAATATTTGGCTCTAACTGAGGATGACGACCTTAAGGTTTTTTTAATGATCGATTATCTCACAGCTATCATTACGGAGTGCGCAGTAAAAGTAGGGTGCAGGATACCGGCAAGCTATCTTGGGAGATGAGAGATCTGATCAAGAAACTCCAAAGCGCTCCACTTGCTGGGCCTATCCTGCTTTGCATTGAAGTAGTCGCTGTGGACAGTGCTTTGAAACTTGCCATAAGAGGTCTAATTCCGTTAAAATAGAACAGTCTCTGCTGCCTTTTTCTTACGACAGTGATGAGTGCGAGGAGCTCTCAAGCACCCCCGATGTTAACCTCGTCACGTGATTTGACATTGTCCAAGGCTGAACCATCTCCATGTGCGAACAGTGATCACGGGAGCGTCATTTGATATGCCGAATGTTCATGTGAATGGGCATAGTGCTGTGCTTTTGCATGAAATTTTCAAGGGAATGTTCTCACTGTTGGATATATTCGGTATCAACTGTATTCAGACGTACCTTGCGTGCTCACATATCCATTTTTGGGGGCACCTATGAAGTCATGGTCTCTTCGAGTTTGTTTTAAAGAGAGACTGTTGTAATTCTGTACATCGTTATCATCACGTTTCAGTCATCTGTCTGCGGTTTTTTAACAAAAATCTCTTTCATGCGTAGGCCTGCAGGCAGTGCCCAGATTCGCTATGCGGAGTCTTCGCTGCGCAATGGCTTTGGCCTCAAGTTCCTGTACAAGTGGTTCAACCTGCCTTTCCTCCAGCTGCAGGTGTGCAGCACCGTTCTCTTGTACTGTTGCATGTGTTTGTGTCTAATCACAACTGTCTTGTTTATGCAGTACAAAAGCATAGTGTGCGAGGTTTCCATGATGACCACATCCGCCGTGTAAAGTAGTTGCCTTTTCATTAGTGTTCACATATTCTCCTGTGTAGCTCACCATGAACCAACCCTGCAGCCCTGTACTGGTAGGCCGGTGTTTATTACTGAGAAAAAGATGTTGAGTGAAAATGCCAGAAAACAGTGATTATCAGTGAAAAAGTACACAGAACTGGTGATAGAAGCAGCCATTTTCTGGCTCACTGCTACACACGCTTTGCGCAGTTGACTAGTAATAGGGATGTAGACCTTGTTGGCTGTATTTTCTTGGCATACCTGTGTTGTCAACACCCAAATTCAAAAATTGGAAAACATTAGTTCTTAAGATGTTAAAAGACACTCTAGAGAATATGAGATAGTCATAAACATGCATGCTCTTCACCGAGATGGCTAATCCTTTTGCTCATGGGTTGAGTCAAATCCGAGCTTCATTCACTGTAATAAATAAAAAAGTGATGTTTCCGCGAAATCAAATAGTATAATTTATTACAGTAAAAGCTTGTTAATTCGAACCTTATTAGTTAGAAAATCTGGATAATTTGAACTGCCAACGTGATCCCGGCCAATGCCTATGTAAGCCTTTGGCGTTGCGCGCTCACTAATTCGGACGCTGCGGGTCTTGCATCATGCTCCCGATGGGAGGCCATATCCTTGTATGACTGGTGCGGCAAGTGATTGTCCAAATACCACTACTCAAACCTGAATTCCATGCTGCGTAGTTGCTCGCACACCTCTGATGTACGTGCAACGGCAGGCGTTAGAATGAACAGACGGCCCCGTCGCTAAGAACAGTCACACCGCATAGTCACATCACATCAGTTTTGCTTTTCTGAGCTTTGTGCCTGCCCCCACAAGCCAACCAACCAAGAAACACCATGTGCCATTCAGGCGCTGATTGGTGCATCTCACTAGTCTTTTTTACTTCCCCCCCCCTTTTTTGGCTCCACAGGGTATTTCCACCTGCAAATCCTTCCGATTTCCCAGTGCACCAGAACTCTGCTCGTCACATGCCATTCGCAGTGTGTGCAGTGAAGCTTCCTCACACGTGACGCTGCCGCTTTTGATGTGTGCGCTACAGTAGTGGTGGCACTCCACCGCTAATTGTCAAGCCATTCTCATCTGAAAAGCAAACAACCATTGCCCAGGCTTTCACCAAATACAGTAGCCGACCAATTTTTCGGACTCGAAGGGATCTGAAAAATGGTCCAAAAAATCTGTGAAGTACAAAAAAATCACTTGTCACTGATTTTACTTGCGGAAAATTTCTCTCGGCGACGATTTGCGCCTGTATTTGTGCCAAGGTTGTGCTTTCATTGTACACGCTAGACAGCATTTAGTTGGAATACTTCCCACGCTTGTTTGACGGACCCGGCGGGGCCATGCTGTCCACAATCCGAGTGTGCACCACACCACTCGTTAAACACACGCAAAGATAAGGCACTTTTCTTTCAAAGCGGCGGAACCGCCGGACGCAATCACCAAACGGCGAACAGATGTAACTTTGTGAGGACTGAGCGTCACTCGGTCAACGCGGTCAGAGAAACCCAAGTGACGAAACGGCGAATGGCGAACGTATGAGACCCGCCATGGTGGCTCAGTGGTTAGGGCGCTCGGCTACTGATCCAGAGTTCCCGGGTTCGAACCCGACCGCGGCGGCTGCATTTTTATGGAGGCAATACGCTAAGGCACCCCTGTGCTGAGCATTGTCAGTGCACATTAAAGATTCCCAGGTGGTCGAAATTATTCCGGGGCCCTTTATTATGGCACCTCTTTCTTCCTTTCTTCTCTCAGTCCCTCCTTTATCCCTTCCCGCCGAGATGTGGGATAGCTTCTGCACAATTTCCTTCCCCCAACAACCAATTTTCAACGTATGGGACAAGCGATAACTGCCCGCGACAATGTCGGCGACAAAAGCAAGTTGACGGCGATGACAATCCGGCTGCCACCTCGAAGTGTCAGAGATCGCAGGGACCTCTACCGGCAACAATGAGGTACCGAAAGTATGTCAAGCCAATCCAACTGCAGCGTAAATCCACCTCAATCCAAGATGGCGCCTTTTGCGCTGGCGAAAAGCCGATAAGATGGCCGATTTTGGCCCACAGGCGACTGAAATTAGTTCGTAAATTTTAACTTTTGGACTTTTGAACTCCAAAATATTCGTCGCGAATATGCATGTGCTTCTATGGGGTGACTGTCGGTGCCTCATCGAGATCCGAAATATCCTACAAGTCCGAATTATTGTAGTCCGAATTACCCGTCGGCTACAGTAGATTTACCGTGATGCAAGCAGTTCTTGTTAGTTTTTTCGGGGTCATTCGACAGTTCGATTTTTCGGATAATTTTAACATTTTTTTGGTTCCCTAGAAGTTTGAATTAACGAGTTTTTACTGTACTACTGACAAAACTATCACTGTCTGCACTTATAGGCATTTGGAAATGCCCACTGCGTTCATTGAAGGAGGAAAAGATGCTTTTGTGACGATATTCTCGACATGGGTTTAAAATATCTGCAGTACTGTCCTGAGTGGCTCCTAAGTGCTTTGGAAAGGAAAGGAGAGGAAAGTGTTCCTCAGAAATATGCCCCGAAACCGGTGCTTTTTGGTTAAAACCATAAAGTACATGGCCTGTCTACTGGGTATGCATTGTACTAGTAACAAGCGTTTAATAATGGTTTAATGTAAAAAAAAAATTCTCTCTGCACTAAAGCTTCAGGCCATGCTTGCTATGGTGTTAAGAAGCCACGTAGTCAATTAATGCCTTTGCGTAGTCAGTACTCTAGATCATTGTTGCAGCAAGCAGACCTCTTCAAAGTTTTTTGACAAAAGCCTGCACAGGCCGGCAGCTTTATTGTCCTCAGTTATTCAGTGCATTTGTGCAAGTAGCTCGTGAAACAGAGCTCCTGTGTGAGTTGCCATGTGTGATGTTGTAAGGCCAGTGAAGTCTTGAGTTCTGGTGAGAGTGGTGTTCAGCATTCCTTTAAAGAAACAGGACACAGAATTTTAAGGACCGAATTTTTTTTCAGCCCGAAGGAAAGCTTGCTGTCTAAGGTGCTGTATTGTGCAATGGTTTTACTGTAAATGCTGTAGGAAATTTTTACTGAGAATTTTAATAGTGCATGCGCCCGTTTTTATATATTCTGATACTGGAAACCATTATCAGGGAGCGCGCTGGCGATTGCACACAAACTAATATAAATCTAAATAAAAACTAATATAAATCTTGCCGCCAGACAGTAATAAGATACATTTAGTATATGGAGTAGCGTCCATTTCAGTTTCCACATTCAAAGTTGTTATTCCACAGTAATTTATGCCGCGTCGACTAATGTTTTAGTAGACTGTGGTTGCCAATCCATCCAAGAAAGTCAAAATCTTGTGGTGCCATCTAGTTACAAAAGCTAAAAGCACATGGTTGACGATGCGAAGGGAGCATTGTTTTTCATCGAATGGAAAAACCTTGTTGTGCCATCTAGTTACAAAAGCTAAAAGCACATGGTTGACGATGAGAAGGGAGCATTGTTTTTCATCGAATGGCGCACTGGAAAGTGCATAAACTGCAGTAGAACTTTGTGAACACTCCTGAAACCAAAAAACACCATGCACTTAAAACAAATAAGCGGTATTTTACAGAGATGTCTTGTGGTGGACTACTTTGGTAATGGCGGGTTTCGCCGCAAGAGGGCTTTTTATGCAATTTTTAATGCCAAATTAAAATTATTAATCCTCATTTCCTTGATGTGGCAGGGCTCAATTCTTACAGTTTGAGGCATGACCTTCTCATTTCCGCCATAATATTGTGGCACGTTCTGGTCAGTGTTCGGTCACTTTAATTGAAGACGACATTCACGTAGTGTGTCCCCTCGAGAACAGCCATTGCACTTGCTAATTGCAGTGTAAACAGACCCTTGATGCTTCCAGGAACGTTGAGTGGAATTTTTGCGAAGGTTCATCTTTAATGTGCCAACTCAAAGGGGCTTGTTTTACGCGCATGCATAGAGGCCATTTTGTGCTTGTCACCAGCTGTGGCTTCATTGTAGGCACAGTCTGGAATTAATACAGGAGTTCTCTTGCAGCGGGAGAGCCTGCTGCTGCAACTGGAGCGGAACAGCCAGGAGACGAATGCGACTTACGATGAACTGGACATGCTGCAGGAATCTGAGGAGCAGAACTACGAGCTGTGAGCACCCATCTCTTGGTTGTGAGCACAGACTGCCCCAGGTGGCAGGGCAAAAATATGGAAGCAGCGCTCGGGCCTGGTACTATGACATCGTGGGTCATTGTTTGCTGGCCACTAGCGACTGGAATCGGTAAATTCATATGGGCTCCTAAAGTGGCGACGTGCTGAGTACGACCTGCTCGAGAAGCGACTGTCCAAATATGTGCCTTTGGGTCTGATCTGGTTACTATATTGTTTCCTGTGCCCCTCTGATGTGTGTGCGTGTGGCAGGCATATTGCAGATCAGCAGGCCCCAAGCGAGAGCCCGCCATGCAACCTGTGGTGACTGTGGCTGGTATATCAGGCAGCCAGCTGAGCCTATGGCTGCACCCTGTTTAGAATTTTTCGAAGCCATCACTTCCGTCTGCTCCTCCAGTCCACCGAAACTCATCATGAGCTGTTCGCTGTGTTGTGCAGTTTTGTGTTTTGTGCACTTTCGATGCCACATGTGAAGCACCAACGCTACCATGTCGCATGCTGAAAAAAGCCACAGAGGCATTTACCATTGAGAAGCTCTTCTGCATCCAACACTGCCTATAGCGTGCACCATTTGACAGAACTGCGGGAAATTGCAATTATTTCACAGTTTTTCTTTTCAACGTTGTCCAGGTTTTTACCAAACAAATTTTAGCTTTGTTTGAGCAGTTCTTGGCAGTTTATTGGTGGCCATTTTACAATCTGATATTTGGATAATTTGGTCATACTTTCCGCACCCTTTAAGCCCAAATTAACAAACCTTTACTGTAGTAAAAAATAGCAAGATTTTGGTTCATGGAGGTCAAATGATAGCAGTGCTTGTACTGTAAGGGCAGTGATCACACATTGCAAAGAAGAAACAGCCATACCATTACAGTAGAATCTCAGTGATACGAATCTTAAGGGGAGGCGAAAATATTCGTATCACCCGAAATTTCGTATCACCAAAAAACAAGCGAAATCCATCCCGGAACCATGAGACACGCACAAAAAAACATTTACGTAGAAAGAAGTCACGTATGTCCTTCTGAGTCTTCTTCTCCGCAAGGTCGGCCAGCAGGGAATTTTCAGAGCTGAAGAACTGGGCTGTAGTGTTCACATGCACAGTCTCGGATGTCACAGCACGCCGCAGAATACTGAGAGCGTGCATAGTTTCGGCTGCTGACGGTGGTTGGTCATCACTATTTTGGCACTCGTCTTCTTCATCACTGGTCGAAATTACAGGCTGTGACGACACATCCTCCACGATGTCTTCCACTGTGCGCAGACCACAGGTGACGAGATCGTCGTCCGCGGTGATAAACTCGTCGGCACTGCAGTCAACGCCAAGCTGGTTCCAGACATCAACAGGAATTGGATCTGGCACTTGCGAAGTGGTGGCCGCTGTGGATTTAAAAACCCCACACTTTGAGAAACAATTCGCGATGGTTGCAGGGGAGACGGTCTCCCAGGCCACTGCAATAAAATGCATAGTGTCCAAAAGACTAATCTGCATATTTGCGTCCTTATGGTCAATCTTCACAAGGAGGCGGCGCACCAACAAACCTTTGAAGTGGTGCTTTACGTTTCTGATAATGCCAGCATCCAGTGGCTGCAAATGACTGGTAGCATTCGGAAGCAGGAATACTACTTTGACGCTCTGCAGCGTCATGTGCTTTGGATGCTCCGCACACTGGTCCAGCAGCAAAACAATCTTTCTGTTCTTGCATGACATCCTACGGTCCAAGTATGTGACGAACTCCACGAACAGAGCCGATGCCATCCACGCCTTTTTATTGGCTCTGTATGTGCAAGGCAAACGACTGGCTGCCTTGAACCATCGGGGCTTTTCGTATTTTCCAATGACGGTCAGTTTCATTTTTACTGACCCGTCAGCGTTGCAGCAAAACAAAACTGTCACACGTTGCTTACTTTTTTGTCCTCCCTGGCAGGCTTCACCCTTGAAGCAGAGACTCTTTTTGTTTTGGGCTGAAAATTGTAAAGCAGCCCGGCCTCGTCAATCTTAAAAACATTGCGAGCGTCATATCCCGCGATGAAAGACTGCAGTGTGGTTGCCATCTAATCTTCAACGACGGAGGCGTCAACCTTTTTCCCTTCGCCGCAGACGGTTTTGTAGGAGAGGTCATGCCGTGCCTTGAATCGGTGAATCCAACCACCAGACGCCTGAAAATTTTTAATTCCAAGCGTGAGTGCGATGTCCGCAGCCTTCTCACGCAGAACTTTTTCGTCAACATTGACGCCGGCCGCGGTGACCTCTTTAAACCATGTTAGAACTTCTTCTAACTTTGCATGGTGAGCAGTCTTCGCTTCTTTGGAGTTTACGCCAAAGTGCTGTACATTCTGCATAATTTGGTCGCGCTGACCGACGATCGTAGACAGCATGCCATGTCAATGCGCCTTTTCTTGGGCTCTTTGTCCACCTTCTTTAAGATATCCAGCTTGTCCTGCAAGGACAGTGCCTTCTGCTTTCGAGACATCATACCGATGGCAGTACCTTTCGGGCTGACGTGATCAATGCTCGTAAAACAACACACGCAAACAACACGCTGCACTTCCGTAGTCGTCGTGCACGAGGGAACAAAGAAGCGGGAGCTGCTGCTGGTGTGACGATCTGCGCGCTGGCTGTAGCGGAAAGACCGGCAGAACAGGCGCGCATGGCCGCTAGAAATGTGAAGAGGACAAATCGCGCCCGAACGGTTAGGTTGGCTGGTTCGCAGGGCAAACGGACCAATAAGCAGCTGCGCTAGCCTCGGGCAGCAACAAAGTAAAAAGAAAAATGCGAAGAGGCCGCGCCCAAAAAATAGAGAGAGAGAGAAAGCTTCGCTTGCCTCGTCAGCCTCCCCGTTGCCACGGAATCCCAAACCGGCACTGGCGCACGCTGCGCCTGTGGCGGCTCGACGGTCGCGGTACCAAAGTTCATATCACCCGGTGCGACGCGGAAAAGTGTTCGGAAAATCCGAATTTTGCCCCTTTGTACAGAATGCATTTTGGCGGGGGAATTTTACGAATTCGTATCACACCGAAATTCGTATCAGCCGGGTTCGTATCACTGAGATTCTACTGCATTCAGCTTGTGTCTACCAAAATCTTCCAGTTTTTTTTTCATTCTTATTTGTATTATCCTGTATTCATTTAATTCTTCTAAGGTTGGAACAGTTAACCTTTTTGCTGCTTCAAGCACCACAAGATGGCCTTCTCATTTTCTCATTCTGCAAAAGGTAGACAAAAATAAAAAGGCAGTTCGCACAGATAATGAAGTATCAGCTTGGGTCAAATATGATGAAGTGCCAGATTGAGTTTAAGTATGAAAGGTGCACGTGGAGTGTTTAGAAACAATGCACCTTACACTCCATTCATGTCCTTCGTCAATTACTCTCATCAGTATTGCGAGGAGAAAGGTGTGTCGTTCCTTTTGGCACTCGCCTTTCAGCTGGCAGTGGTTATTAAATAATAAAGGCTCAGATAACAGTCATGATGACAACATGGCTAGCTTTCTCTCTGTATGCTGCATTGCTCATAAGTGGGGCGAGCTGCTTTGATGGCTTCTTCCGGATGGACGGCATGGCACGCTTTATGTACAGCTGCGGCTTGACACATTCGCCCACTTCTCACATTTGGAGGCTTCGGGACCGCTAAGTTTGTACCACCATTAATTCAAATCATGCTTTGAACACTCCAACGAATGTCAGCTTTGAAGGCTGTCGGTGTCAGCGTAGCCCCAGTTTCAGGATGGTGTTTGCCTAGAGTGGGAGCCAGAAGCATTTCATGTTGAAAAGAAATAGCGTTATTTTTTTCACTTGCCACTCTATTCCAATTCTGATTCTATTGTTATTTGTAATTGCTTCTTGTATTGATTTTTGCTGAGTCATTCTCAGTCCGGCCTCGCTGTCCTTTCGCCTACAGGTGGAGAGGGGGACTCCCCTCTCCACCCTCCACGGTTGACAGGCGGAGGCTTCCCACAGAGGCCTTTTATGGCCGCCCTGATGCTAT
Organism: Amblyomma americanum; assembly: GCF_052857255.1. NCBI lineage: Eukaryota > Metazoa > Arthropoda > Arachnida > Ixodida > Ixodidae > Amblyomma > Amblyomma americanum. Next base: position 538,102,943 of record NC_135497.1, on the reverse strand, counting down.
CGCGTTAAAAAGTGCTGCTCAGTGCAGGTTAGCATCGGTGTAGCGCCATTTCACGAGTTATGACACAGCAAACATTAATCACGGAGGCCATTTTAGTGTGACTTGCTGTGCAGAGTTTGAAATATTGAGATTGAATGCTAGGTGTTTTAATTTCACTACTGTTTCCAGCTGTGAATAATGTTTGCATCATACATTGACTGTTTTAGTAATTTCATTTAAGTTTGATGCTTGAGTACTGTACATCTATAGTGAGAACTAATGAGAGTAGTGGGATGGTGGTACCTGGCTCCATTAGGAAGGCAGTAAAAGTACTTCTTTCACAATTACATTACACTAATCGTGCACCCTCATCCCTGTTTAGCTGCAAGTCTGAGCACACTTCTGCGCTTTTCTACCCATGGTTGGTTGCAATATTGGCCATTGCTTCTCACAGTTTTGTGGAGACCCTCAACAACCGGCGGAGACAGATGGCTGAGCAGCTCTCATCTGCCTCCAAGTTTGCAGACGCAGCAGCTGGCATGCCCAACGGAATGCCTTCCAGTGCCACAACAGCCAACTGTAAGTAGGATGTGCATGTTAATCTCTTTCGGCTGATTGGTTAGTGGGATGAGCCATTGCATCTTCTGCTCTTTTGCTGGTTGTAGGCGGCAGTTCTCAACAACCTCGCCACGTGAGCAAAAGGACTGGCATTGGTTGTTTTAAACGGGTTTGCAATTTAAAGGAAAGGGTTGTCCCACAGAGTGGCTTCATGTCTCGCGATCATCATGGTTAGGCATGCATACATCTACTGAAATGGTTGTACTGTTGTCATTTTTGAAACATCGTAGAAACACTATAGCGAAATTAAAAGCGGCATTAAAAGGGGCATAGCAGTAGGAATTATTCTTGCTCCTTGCATTGTCACGGTTGGCTGAACACATGACGTCACGAGCGCACTTCGGGTAGCTGGGACATTTGTTAGGGTCAGCGGTGAAATAAGAAAAATAAGCGCGTTCGGCCTGCACCACAGTCTCGGCCACCGCTTTGAGTTGGGCCGTTGCTGGTGTTCAGTGTTGGGTTTCTGCACAGAGGTGTAATTTGGGGATGGCAAAAATGGAAAAAAGTGTTTTCGGTCGCATTAATACAAGTGAGGAAAGCTTGCCGAAAGCGTTTATTTGGGCTGTATTTCGCCCTTGACTCAGTGACTCAATGATCACTCGCTTGCGCGTCCAGCGCCACCGTGCGCCATGTGGGGCACACATCTCAATGCGGTTGGCCATGGCTCACTCCCCATCTCGCACTGACATGCTTGATCAGTGAATTTCACGCCATTAAGAAAAGAACAGCTCACACCCGCCCCGGCACTCTTGGTGGCTGTGCAGGACTGCGGCGGCATGGGCGCGCACATCTAGCATGCCTGCTTGCATCTTGCACCGCGTACATGCGTAGACCTACGCCCAGGAAGTGTCCTCAGAGTTGGGAACACTCTAGTCGGATGCAACTCAGTCTGCTGTGGAGCTCCGCCCACATGCAGGAACACCGCACAGAATTCCTCCACAAAAAAAAAGTAGTCCATTGTTAAAAACTTTTTGCTACCTAAACAAGCTAATCACAAGAAAAAAATTATAAGGTCTGGAATTTTAATACCTGGCTTGTTTAATATAGTCAGTGATCAGAAAACTGATTTCTTTTATTGTTGTGATTGGCCAGTGGAGTAATATAGGATGCCGCGGACCATGGCTCTGTGTTACCGATTGCCATGTTTTTTTTTAATTGTATCCTAATGTGAAGTTAAATACTAAGTCAGGCTAGACTGATAGGCTAGTGTCACATGATAGCAGATGCGTCATTTTTACTGGGAACGAAGCTTTTATAAGCCAGAAAACTGCATAAAAGTGAAGTACACATGGAGCTGCCAGGCATAGATTCGTACCGCTGTGACTGGTGACATAGAGTCTTGTGCTCTTTCAAGGAACACTATTCTGTCGTCACGGGCAATTACCGTCGAAATGCAAGGAAGGCAGCGTGGCGAGTGTAGCCAAAAATGTGAAGCGTGTCATATTAAAACTGCAATGAGCAGACAATTGAGAAAATTAAAAGCTAGGCACTAATACGAGTGGTGAATCTCGCCTCGCATTCTTTGCACTCGGGCTGCATGTGTCCATTCTACGCTGCAAGTCGAGAACCGCAACTTCCCACTGGCATTCACGATCTGTTGTGCTTGTTAGGCAGCAGGTGAAGCGGTATCTTTTCCATTTCATCTGTCTAAACGGCTACTTTGTGCAGGCTGTGGGTGTTCTGAAATTGTTAAGGGTCTGTCTCCAACATGTGAAGCGCATGCAAGCGCATGTTTTCTGCATAGTGGAAACGCAGATATACTGATATATGCTGAAAAATATTTGAGAATTACTGTATGCATGCACCATCACCTCATTTAGAAAAAAAGTTTTCATCGCGGGTTGTATATGTGAGGCACCGGCTTGTAAGGCTGGCTTTTAGTGCTTTTCATTTGATTCCTGCTTGGTATTCATTATACATACTTGCACAATAAAAAGTGTTCTACCAGCTGATGTGGATTCAAAATCATCACTGTGATTGTGAATGTTTTCGCACTGTATAAGCGAAGGCAGGCCGCAGTCTTGCTCGGCCGCGGGTGTGCTTCGTAGGAGACTGGTAGTGTATGCGACGAAATATTTGTAATACATGAGAAAAAAAAATCTTTATTGGTACCGTATTGCACAACTGTAAGTCTACCTATTTTTTTAAATTTGAAAATTCGAAGTGGGTGGTTGACTTACAACCGAAACCAAAGTATGGCACCATAAATAAAGGTGAGACAAATGAGATATGAAGGATGGTTGCAATTTTGTTTGCTCTTCAGCTCTACTCAGTAGCATTCAGCTGTTCTGCGCACTTTTTCTGAAGGATTAAAAAAATTTTTTTTTACTTTTTTTGAGCGCACTTGGCGCTCAAGGGAGTGTCGATAGTTGATGGAAGGGCCACTGTTCCAATCGTGGCGCAGTCTCCTCATGTGGAACTGTGTCTGTGCACTTGTCCAGTGGCAGGGGAAGCCAGCTCCAGGGCCTCTGTTGGTGCCAAGGGGGCACCAGCGCCCCCTCGAAGTGTGTCGGTGCCAAGCTCATTGGGGCATGAAGCGCGGAAAGCGACAGCGACTGGAGGGGCGTTGCATCCACCGCAAGTCCAGCAGCAGCAGCAGACATGCTTACCCATCAGGCCTGCCGCATCACCTACACGTGAACAAGATCAACAGGGCCATAGAGCATCACCATCCGCACCTAACAATGGGGGCTCTTCTGCTAAAACTTCCCCTGGCAATGGGGCTTCAGTGGTAAGTGAAGATGTGAGGATTGGTTTGGTGTCCGCTTCCTAATAATACCTGTCAAGTTTTGTTCATTCAGCCTACACATAGCTTGCACGTGGCGCCACATTAGCGAGATAGCTGGAATGGCGACCATGCTTTCCGCTTGGCTACCGCGCACGCTTTGAGATGCAGATAAGCAGAGGTGTTTTGTTCTGTGATCGGCTCCTTCACGCTTTTTGCATGGACATGCCTTTTCTTCCGAATGTGCATTTTTTTTTATGATGGCTACAGATCTAGGCATGTGGGAATATTCGGTCGAACAGTAAAGTATTCGGTTTGATCCAGATATTTGGCATTCAAAGTATTCGTCGCGAGGGCGTAATGTTTTCTGGAACTCTTGCTGTGGGTGGTTTTGGTTCAGCATACCACCTGCTCTGGGTTGGCACCGCGTGCCAGCACTTGCTGGAGCTGGTCTGCGCATGCTTGCAGCAACAGACGCGAGCAGGCGGAAGCATGGTACCCAGATCTGTACATGCCAGCTTTCTGCAGCCAGTGTGCGCTCACCATTCCTGGCACAGCTGCAGGCATCAATAGGGAGATTTAGCATAGCGTGTGCAATCCACTTTCGTGCTACGCCAGTGTTGGTCCTGATGGGGCAGGTGTGCAAACAGCTGGCTGGTGCCTGGTAAAGCCCTTGTGGCGTCCTCAGGGCGATCTGCATATGTGCAGTGGCTCTCCACTGAAGTGGATCGTGCTATGCTGAAATCTCTTATAGGAGAATGTGCGCCTTCTGTGACTACCGCGAAACTGGCCGCCGCGGTGGCTGAGCGGTTATGGCGCTCGGCTGCCGGCCCGAAAGACGCGGGTTCGATCCTGGCTGCGGCGGTCGAATTTCGATGGAGGTGAAATTCTAGAGGCCCGTGTGCTGTGCGATGTTAGTGCACATTAAAGAACCCCAGATGGTCGAAATTTCCGGAGCCCTTCACTACGGCGTCCCTCATAGCCTGAGTCGCTTTGGGACGTTGAACCCTCATAAACCAAACCAAACTACCGCAAAACAAGTCTGAGCTCACTGCAGCTGCCAGAGCCACTCTCCTCCACCTGAAATTCTCGAAACAAGCGTGACAGCATGAGTACAAAGGGAAGCTAGCACAAGACACATAGAGATGAGTGTACCATTGCTGGCAACTGCAGCTAAATGTTGCCTGCGTGCCACCTACTGATTGCAATACTTTCAGAGTTCCAGTCACTTGAGTTATTCAGATACAGCTTGGTTCCGGCAGGAGTGAATCATGGTAGCAGATCACAGATCGCACTGTGCTAAATCTCCTGTGTCTCACTCCACTCTGCATCTGTCCCATGAGGTTCACGCTTTACTCGGGCAGCTTTGTGGTAAGCTCCGAGTGTCTGAGGGACAGGGCGATGCTGGGCTCGCATGGGAGATTTTTTCCTGCTTTCTGTCACATACGTGCAACACCCATCATTTTCTTGGTGGGCACGGAAAATTTGGGATGCTCATGTACGTTCGCAATGGAAACTGCGGTCATGCGACATATTTCCACTCGCGGGCTTCCGGCGGCCTGCGTCATCGTTGCAACCGAGCACTGCTTTTAGAGACTTTCTGTCTATCCGAGACTCAGTGCCGTGGTTGTAATGTGCGCACATTTTAGCTGGCACGTCTCCCTAATTTGCAGTGAGCCATTGTTCAGTATATAAATGGTAGCAACTGCATGGATTTGCTGTTGTTTTACTTCGTCATTTGCTTCATTTGGGCAGCATGGTGACCTGGTGCTCCACCATTTGGTTGAAAAGAAAAGTACTCTACATAATGCAGGGTTAATGCAGCCTTTTTGCGCACTGCAGGCAGCATTGTCGAAGATAATGCTTCAGCCGGCACAGGGACCGATCAAGACTGGCCTGGCTCACGAGTCTGAATAATTGCTTCTGGTTGAGGCAAACCCACAGAACTGACCGACATAAATTAAAAGCTGGGGAGGAGAGTTTTTAGTGTGCAGGAGATTTAGTAAGGTTTGCAAAGCAAAATGGAGAGCCACGCATCAGCATATTCAGGCTATTGTGCTCATGTGTAAATATACGAAGTATATGCTCTGTTGTAAACATGATGTGATATATTTTGCAAAAGTGCATCCTCTTCAGTTTACAGTGTACCTTGGAATGGAAGGCCAATCAGGTGTGGCTGTCTGCCAATAATGACAAACTTAATGCTGTAGAAGCTTGGGCAAGTTGGTGTGACATTGTTTTTCAGCAGCGCAGAGGACAAAGGACGACACAAGTGCACCGCGTCTGTGCACTTGTCTCGTCCTTTGTCCCCTGCATTGCTGAAAAACAAACTTAATGCTGTAGCACACCTTTATATCACACTCAAACTTTTCCAGCATTGATTGCTAACCTAAGAGATTTGGGAACTAAAAACAACATGCTCCGGAGTGCTTCTAAATCAGTGTCTTATAGCTCCAAAGTGGTCTTGATTAGAAATTTTTGGGCTCCAGACTGCTCCCAAATCAATGTTCCTCTGTTCCGAAGTGCTGCAAAAATCGCTCCAAATTACATTTTACTGTAAGCATCACTGGTCATGTGATGTCACGAGACAGTCACATGATGCCTTGCGCCAAGTGAGCCACTAACAGCATTTTGCAAAAAAGAAAAAGAAAGTTTGCTACTGACAAGGCTCACCAGCAGTTTTGTCTAGAATTTTGAGCTCTTTATCATTATTAGACGCCTTCTAGGAATGAAACATGCCAGACAGATGAATGGCTTCCCTGTAGCACCATGGTGAAAAAAACACTTTTTTTTGTTGCTGTGCAGTGATAAATGTGTTACTTCCCATACACTCTCTTTACTTTCTTTGAGTTTTCTTTGTAGGTCTTTCAGCCTTTTTGCCAGAGTGTGGACATCGTTTTCCCACATTTCTTTTCTTAGTTGTAGTTTTGCCATTGGCTCGGTGCACGTGGGTATTCATCATTGTTGTCCCATGTACGCATAAATTGCTCTGCCAATCTCATGGTTCGCGTTCACTGAGAAAGTTCGCCTTAATCGTAGTACATGTGATACAGTTAGTCTGAAGCAGATTCTTTTTTTTTTACACTGAACCGTATGGGAAACCAACCAGACGGTCTTAAAGGGGCCATGACATGGTCATTCTTCATATTGCAGTTTTGTGCTTCAGTAACTGATGTAAGAACTTATGATTCAATTTCCTAAATTTGGCTGCCCTGGACGCGCTGTATTTTCCAAAAAATACGATCGAAATTGAGACTGGGAGACTCCTCCCACCGGCAGCGACCGCCATATTGAAAGCTCTCGTGACGTCACTACGGCATGCACAGAGCAACGTCGTCTGCTCTCGTTGCCGCAATATGCGCAGCAAGGTCTCATTCCCCCCTGTACTTTCGCGGGCGATCGAAGTAGCAGTCGTCCCCTATATATGAATGATGGTACCGCAAAAGCAATAATAACAGTAACGCAGTTTTTCTTCGGTATAGGCAGGGTCCGGTCGCACTATAGGCCGATGCAATGCCAATTGACGGTTGATGGGCTGATCGGTACGCAAATGCTGTCGCTGACGCACTGGTCTGTCCCGCTAGACTGATGACGACGCCAGCACGATCAACGATCGCGTATCGTAGTAATGTTAAAGAGTCAGCTTAGTGGGAACTAGAAGAGGGTGGTAGGGGATTAGCTGGTGTGACATTCTATAAACTTAAAAATTTAAAACTTATTGGACCTCATGCTAGCCACGGCGAGATACGCGATGTACGTGCGCCAGCGAAGAAGTGCTTTCATTCGGTGCCTGCGCATAGAACCGATCGGCGAGGCAAGTGACATGGGCAGAAAATGCCGCATGACGGTGCCGCTCGCTGCTATTGCCTGGGCCTGTGCGGCCGAGCGAAAGCTTCACGCTCGGTGAGACGACGGCGGGAAAAACTGCGCTTGTGTACCTTATCCGTATCGAAAAAAGCGAAGCAAGCGGCTGCATATCATATCTTCACACTTTGTTTCTAATCAGTGAGGAACTTTTACCATATTCTTGAATTTCGGTTGACGGTGGACCGCCGGCCCCTTTCATGACGAAGCCTAGCGAGTACGCAGGATTCGTGTGTGCGATTTCGGCGATTGCAGAGAGCGAATTCGCAAGTTTTAGCGCCTGCAAATAGCTGTCAAGCGTAGTTTTGGCTACAGTGCCCTCAAAGCAACCACTGCCTACATCGCAGTACGCGAGTACAATAAGGGGGAAGTGCCGATATGTGGGACCCGGTCTGGATAGCATGCGCAGAAGGCAGCCGGCAGCAGCCGTCGCCGTCGACTGCGGACAACCAATCTGGTTGTTTTCATTATTTCAAGTCATGTTCTAACGTATTTTTAGCTAAACAGATCTAAAATTAAATATTAGTGACATAAGAGAAAGCAGATACAATTAGCGGAAAGCGCCGGTATTTTACGCGAGGCGTTTCCCAAGCAGCGATATAGCATCATTGGCGCTTATTGCAGCGTTATCATGCTGTGTAAATGGGTAAAAGTGAAATTTGTGAGCAAGAGTACGTAATATTTAAGCTAAGGATAACCCACCTGGCGTTTTATGCCACGCAAACGAGCAGTACTCTTTGCGGACAGGCACGTAAACAACCTCAGCGCAGGGCTGCAGTTGTCCTAATCGTTACACTCCTGGGGTACAATGCGCGCACAGCAAAATGCTCTACTATTATATTGAAGCACTCATTTAGACGGCGGCGACTATTCATTGGTGCGGAAGCATTCGAGTCACGTATGGTTTTGCAAGCAGCTTGGTTCCTGCAAAAAGGTTCTATGAGTCGAAGGAAATGTATGTTGGACTTACAAACGCGTACATTCAGGGCGGAAGGCGTCGCACTCGGCACTTTTCTCTACTCCTTTCGTGCCTCAAGGTTACTGTAGAGCACCTTTTGATAATTTGAGTTTAATTATCGGCCGATGAATAGCGGACAAGAACTTGGGAGCTAGCTACAAAGCGCCGCGGCTTTCACGGCGCACGTCGGCGAAGGCATGCACGGCACGTGCCGCTTTTCACATACGGGAGCACTTGACTGCTCAAAAGAGACCACACTCATAACATACGAACAGCATGCTTCTAAGCATATATACTAATAAAGCAGGGGTCCATCGATTTCTGTTTCGTCAACAATCGGAAAGTGGGCGCCACTAGCAAGTCCGCTTTCCCAAGGATCACTCAACTCGCGTACTAAGTTGAAGACTTCCCAAAAGAGAACACGGAAAATGCATTTTATTTCGCTAGGCTAAATGAAAAAAGACTTTTCGAGCGACCGCTGTCTACGGTGTGCATGCAAGCACCTCAACAGCTCGCAGCAGACGACGCGTGGCGTGTATGCGCTTGTGACGTCGCCGATCACATGTTGCCAGACCAGCAAGCAGTTCGCAAAAGAAACGAAAAAAATTCGTTTTAAATATATTTTCCGCACAGAATCAACTGAAAATTGGGGGATTTGTAATTTAACCTGTTGGGGATTAAAGGCGATAAGCAGGGTATGCGTGAAAATAGGCTGTCATGGCCCCTTTAAATTGTTATTGTCTTCAGTGAATTTTGTCTTCACTTGATATTACTGTATTTAATGGAGTATAATGGTCATTAAGAGCGGTGTAGGTCACATGGTGAAAGGGGTGCTCAGCTTTCTTGACACTGCATGGTTGGAGGTAATTCTTGCTGATGTGTTTCTTGGGTGACCATTCTACCCTGTACACTGAAAGCGCTCTGGGGATAAGTTTCAGTGTGCAGATTGAAGGACTCGACGCTGCTAGCAGCGCCTTGTCTTTAAGCAGATAGTTAAGAACAAATGCTTCTCTTATCTCTGCTCTTTCTTCTTGTAGTGTTTTGTTTCTCCGGCTGAGTGTGTTCACCTGTCGAGCAGCGCTTGAGAGCAAGGGCCAGTTGCTGCTGCGACGTGTTGTCATGAGTTGGCAGTGGAGGGCTTGGGATCACCATTGTCGCTAGTGAGCTGGGCTTTCGCTCAATTTCTTGTTTATCGCAGGGCACGCCAACAAAGCAAGCCAGTAGCCTCATGTCAAAACTGTTCAAGAAGGATGACGCTATGGGTGCGTTCTTTTTCACCATGTCTAAATCTTGTCAAGTACAGAGTGCCCTCATCTATAGCAGGTACTGTGGTTGCGATATTGCAAGTGGAAATGTTTGCTACAAAAGTTAGAAACACAACATGGTAACATATGATACCAAAGGAAGCCAGAGGATGTACTTGAGGCGAGAGCAATGTGTGAGGGCGGCTGCTTCTATTCCTGACAGATTTGGCCTAAGGCAAGGGTTCTCAAAATAGGTTCCTTGGAGTTTTTTCTGGGGACTCATCACCCAGTTCACTAATGATTGAATTTGGGCATTTCTTGTGTCTGCCTCTTTGCATGCATGTCGGGCTGGAAGGAAGACAAGCCAGGACACGTGGATTTCCAGGTCATGATTGGTACAGATTTCAGTGTGACATGCTAGCGGTAATCTTGCAAACGGCCCACTTGAGGTTTGGGCAGCAGCAGTGAGGCTAGCTCTAAAGTTGTCTTTGGTGGCTTGTCTCAACATCACCAGACAGCATCACTGCTCATTGGTAAATGCACCAGTAAACCAGCCAACCCAGTGGTTTCACCTGCCTTCCTTCTGATTGCTGCACATCACCAGTGTCAGGTTGCCAGTCATTCAGTGCACACCCAGTGTGAGCATTCCCCCTTGTGCATCATGCCAGACTGATATGTTCAGGCTACATTTGGGTGCTGGGAGGGCAGCCCAGGCAGGCATTTTTCTTACAAAAGGGCGCAAGCAGGCCCGATTTAATGGCAGTCTGGACAACTGTAGAGGCCTAATATCTAAACATGGGTACAGTCTGATCTGTCGCCAACCGATTTTTCGGACTCCAGTAATTCAGACTTGCGCAATATTTCGGACTTTGCTGAGGAACCGTCACGCACCTCATAGCAATGTGTACATTTTCATGACTGGTACTTCAGACTTTGTGGAGTCTAAAAGTTTTTCAGAGACTAAAATAGACACCAACAATACTGTGGCAACCATTTTTCAACCGGAAGTTCGTTCGGCCTGATATAAATGCGAGTGGGCATTGCTGTCACAACCAACCCGTTCTCTGCTGCCATGAAAGGCACCACCTTAAATTTAAACGGAATCAGCAGTCACTGGCAGAGTATAGGAGTACAGGATAGGATTGGCTATTTGTTCCCCATCATTGCCATTCGAGATAATGGGATGCTCTCTGTTGCCATGGAGACGGCCTACAAAGAGCGCATGATCGCATCCAAAACGGTGCAACGGGACAGCTGCAGCGTTTACCGTGCCTTGGATGACGCCACCCGCGGTGCGGGGCAGCAAACATGGTAGAGGGGTGAGGGGGAGTGCATTTGGAGGCATTTGCTTCCGCTTGCGTCTTCTCGTGGGTTACCTCTCGGTCTTTGTGCGAGTTGTTTCCCCATGAAAACTGACTTCTTGCTTTACGTGGCGAGTGCATTCGTTTGTGGCATGACTGGCGGCTGCATTGCACTGTCTGGTATCGTGACGTGAGAGGGTGCGGACACCACGAAAGCATGTTTATGGCTCAGGTACAGTCTGATGTTATCGTTTGTAGGTGAAACCTGGGGAGCAGCGATTTTCAAAGTTTTGAAAGCCAGTTTTGTGCAGAAAAGTTCTTTTTTTTAAAGTTAACGGATTTTTCGCACTATTCGATTATTCGGACCCTATTCCAGGTTCCGCTGAGTGAAAAATCGGTCGGCTACAGTGTGGTAAAGGGAGCGCAGCAGCACTTGCAGTCTATTCTGGCTTTTGGACCTTGCACAATGTGCTGAGAAACTGCCGTCACAGCACATATGAACCAGTGGTTTAGGTTGTGGAAGGAAGTACAGTCGCGAGTAAAAAAGATTAGCACACATGTCGGAACATCGCAGTGCCGGAATGACAACACGTGGCGCTGCGGGTGACGAAGAGTTAAGGAGGACAAGGAGTTAAGGAGGACAAGGACGTTAAAGACAAGGAAAGGACATGGACAAGGAGGACAAGGAAAGTTAAGGAGGACAAGGACGGGGAGTTAGTACAGTGCCAGGAGTGCGACCGTTGGTGTTGCTTAGATGAGACAGGGTTCGGGAGCTTAGCCGAGGCGGATGAGGCTAGCTTCGTGTGTAAGATGTGCAAGCGGTTTGGGGACGCCGTTCATGCGTTAAAAGGGGAATGGGAAGCTGGGTTTAATGCACTTAATGCGGACCGGCAGGTCGAACGAGAGGCACAGATTAAGCTGGAAGCTCAGGTCGCCGATTTGATTAAAAAGGAGGAGAATAATGCTGCCCTGTTGAAGCGAATGGTGGGCGAGATTAAAGAAGAGCGGGAAAAGCGGACCCAGCTAGAAAAACAGGTTGAAGCGCTCAGGTCGCGGCCGGCTGGGCACCCCAGTTCGGAGAAGGGTCAGGTGGGGGACGAGGCTCGTCTATCGTACAGTGCTGTAGTGCAGCGAGCATTGAGTGAGAAAAATGAGAACGAAATGAAAAAGGTTAAACCGGGCATGGAAACTCGCGACAATAGCGTACAGCGGCAGGAGAGTCAGCTAGAGCGATCTGGAGGCCAACAGATGGAATTAGGAAGCGAACGTTTGGGGCGCAGGAGAGTTCTGGTGGTCGGGGACTCGAATGTAGCGAGGGTTGAGGGAGGCGTTCTGACGGCAGTGAAGGCAGACAGGCGGGTGCAGGTGGAGGCTCAGTCGGGAAAGTGCATGGTGGATGCAATGGCCAGAGCCCGGGAGGTGGTGGTGGGCAGCATGGATGGCGAACACCTTGTGGTCATCCATGCTGGTCTCAATGATGTACTGCAGGGGAGGAGCCAGAATCTTGAGACGCAGTTGGAGGTGGGGATGCGTAGGCTTAGAGAGGCCTCTGAGAGTGTGCATGTGACCATATGCACAATCCCAGAGGTCCAGAGGCAGGCTCGCGAAACGGAAAGGAGGGTCATGGAGACTAATCGGCTAATTAGGCTATTGAGTCGACGACTAAGATACGAGGTGATGGAGGTCAACAGGGAAGTGTACGAGGTTAGGCCCCACCCTTTTGCACAGGATGGCATCCACTACGGTGGGGCCACTGGCAAGAAGGTGGGTAGTAGGATAGGTCGCCAGGCAACAGCTTTTTTGGGGGGACCCAGAGCTCTGAAGGAACCAGTGTAGAGAAGGAAGAATTAAGATCAAACGGACAATGGAACCACAGGGGAAGAAAGAGACGCAAGCGCCAGGGCCAAGTTAATTCAGATATAGGTTTCATTAACATGCAAGGTGGCAGGAATAGACTGAAATTAATGAGAAAATTAGAAGAAAGGGTGCCCAATGCATGTCAAAACTAAATAAAAGGGATAGAAAAGCAGCTTAGAAATTCTGCAAACATCTAAATACAATGAGTAAGAACACTAGGCTAGAGCAGGGGTTTATTGTTACAGATCAGGGTATTCAGCTCGAAGGGGATGAAGCAGTGGAACATATAGGAACAAGGATGACAGAAAATTTTAAAGAAAGAAATGTTGCACATAATTTATCGAAGGGGGATACAACGGTTACTGCAATTGCTTCACTTCGGCAAAGAGAGTGGGAAAGGGCAGAGAAGAAGGTTCCTTGTGGCACATCAACAGGACCAGATGGTATCCCGATTATGTTGATAAAGAAGTTAGGACCAAAATCCAAGCAAACATTAATACAGGTAGTGAACAAAATGATAGTGGATGAGAAAGTCCCCGATGAATGGCGATTAAGTAGAATGAACATGACATATAAGGGAAAGGGGGACAAAGCAGACGTAAGGAACTATCGCCCCATAACAGTGACATCTGTGGTTTACAGGGTGGTGATGCAAATTATAAAGGATAGACTGCAGGCTTGGGTGGAGAACGAGGGGGTGTTAGGGGAACTACAGAATGGGTTCCGGAAACAAAGGAGGTTGGAGGAAACTCTATTTTCATTGACACAGTGTATAGAAATTGCGGAAAAGGAACATAGGCCCTTATTGCTAGCATTTCTGGATATTAGGGGAGCCTATGACAACGTTACTCAGGAGCATTTGTGGGACATATTGGGCACATTGGATGTGGAAAATGGAGTAATTAATCTTTTAAAAGATATATATAGAGGTAACAGAGTGCTCATAAAATGGGAAAAAAATGTATCAGGGCCTGTAGAGATACAGCGGGGGCTTAGACAAGGATGTCCTCTGTCCCCTTTGTTGTTCATGTTGTACCTGCAAGGTTTGGAGGCCAAGCTAGAGGGGAGCGGACTAGGTTTCAACCTATCTTTTTTCAAGAAAGGGGAATTGATTAAACAGACATTACCGGGACTAATATATGCGGACGATATAGTGATAATGGCTGACAACAAGGAAGACCTGCAGAAGTTGTTAGACATATGCAGTACAGAGGGAGATAGATTAGGCTTCAAGTATAGTAAGGAGAAATCTGCAGTCATGACATTTAATGAAGAGGGCGGCGAGCATAGAATACAGGAGTTCGTGCTAAAAGTAGTGAATGAGTACAAGTATCTTGGGGTGTGGATAAATAACAGTGTTGAGTATCTGACAGAGCATGAAAAATATGTAATGAATAAAGCTAGTAGGAATGCAGCTGTCATGAAAAATAGGGCACTGTGGAATTACAATAGGTATGAGGTGGTAAGAGGGATCTGGAAAGGGGTGATGGTCCCTAGCCTGACCTTCGGGAATGCGGTCCTGTGTATGAGGCCAGATGTTCAAGCAAGGCTGGAAATTAGGCAACAGGGAGTAGGGAGGTTAGCTTTGGGAGCACATGGCAATACACCAAATCAGGGGGTACAGGGTGATATGGGATGGGCGTCTTTCGAGAGCAGAGAGGCTAGCAGTAAGATAGCATTTGAGGAACGATTGAGAAGGATGGAGGAAAAGCGGTGGGCTAGGAAAGTTTTCAGATACCTGTATATAAAGAATGTTGACACGAAATGGAGAAAGCGAACTAGAAAATTGACAAGCAAATATCTGGACAGCAGTAAGGGGGCAAATCAGCAATTATCGGTTAAGAAAAAGGTTAAAGGAACAGAGAGAGCTTTGTGGAAAACAGGGATGCTGACGAAATCGGCACTAGAAACATACCGGACCTTTAAACAGGAAATTGTCAAAGAAAATATCTATGATAATTGTAGGGGAAGTTCTTTGTTGTTTGAGGCCAGGACTGGAGTTCTGCGGAATAAGACGTATAGAGTCAGGTACCAGGAGATAGACACTTTGTGCATTGCGTGCGGAGAGGAGGAGGAAACAGCTGAACACTTGATACTTTTCTGTAAAGGGCTTCACCCTACAGTGGAAGGCAGCAGGGCTGACTTACCCAAGGCATTGGGGTTTAGGGATAGTGAAGGGAAAGTGGATTTTAAGAGGTTAGAAGTAACCAAGCGAAGGTTATCTGGTTGGTGGCTAAAAGCAAGACATGAGTAAAATTTCACAAGACATGGCTAGGTGGCTTGAGCCACCGCCCGATGTAAAGGGTTCAGCCGTATCCATCCATCCATCCATCCATCCATCCATCCATCCAGGCTGATCACGAGAGTGCCGGGCCGTTCCCATTCTACAGTATTAGCGGGGTTCAGCGAACTGCCACGGCCCAGCAAAATTTATTTTTCTGTCGCCCTCTCTCTTTCTTTAACGCAGCCTCGCAGTCAACTGGTGAAAAATAGGATAGTTGTTTTTGTTTACTTGTTTGGCAGTTATTTTTGCGAGCAGCCTCAGCCACGCTACGCTTGGGAACTGCTTGAAGAGCTCTGCACCCAGGAGCTGCCATGGCCTCCCAAGGGAGCAGATTTGAATATAATTTAAAATATATGGGGGTTAATGAAAAGGCGACTAGCTAAAAGGCAGCTGCATGAGTCATCACCAGATATCCTTTGGGCGGCGGTTGAAGAGGAATGGAGCAGGCTCCAGGCTCCTCCTGACCGTGCAAGCAGCCTGTTTGAATCCTTGCCTGAGCGCCTTCAAAGCGTTGTGAGGGTCAGTGGGGCCTACGCACGCCATTAGTGCAACGACGTGTTTGCTCTCACATCACGACAGCGAGCTGGCTATCCTCCTTACTGCTTTTATTGATGGGATAGTGCTCCTGTTACAGGGTTCGTAGCGGTCCTTGAAACCCTTAAAAACCCTTGATTTTGAAAACGCTATATTCATGGCCTTGGACACCCTTGAATTTTTTTAGGTGCTGGGAAGTCCTTGAATTTTACGCTCGGCTAGGCTTAGCGGAATTGACAGAGCGTCTGGCCACATTCATCAAGTCCTAATCCAAGTCAATCCAGTGTACAGGCTGTTTCACAGTTAGAGGGAAATTCGGAGCGCATCGCTTCGCGATGCGGCGAGCGCTGGAATCGCACCCTGCTGGGAAGCTCGCGCAAGCGCAGTCTGCGCTGGCGGCTGAGGGGCGGAGTCTCGCCGCGTCGTCTACTACGGAGCAGGTGCGCTCTTCTCGGTCTGAAAGCAGGAAGATTACAAAGGCAGCGCACGGCCTTCGTTTTTTTATGGGAACTGAGCAGGTATGGTAAAGAACATTTGTTAGTGCAACTTTTACTCTTCTATATACCACCTTTGACAGCATGCTTCTCCGCACCACGGTGACCCAGTGGTTAGTTCGCTTGAATGCTGAATCCAAATGCGCGGCTGTAGCGGCCGCTCTTCGGTGGAGGCGAAAAGCAAGGCGCCTTTGTTTTTTGCAATGTCAAAGCACGCTAAAGAATCCCAGGTGGGCGAAATTTCCGCAGCCTTCCACTACGGCGTCTCTCATAACTTGATTCGCTTTAGGAGGTTAAACCCTATAAAGCAAATAAAACCAAAACAATCAGCATCGTTTCTTGTTTTCCAAGATAGCAATACTAATTTCCTTACATGTGTGTTCTACCGTATTACCCGAGAAAATAAAGCAAACCAAAATTTGCAGCGCAATTTCTTGGTGTTTATTCCCCACAAAATTGAAAAAAGGAAACAGAAGAAAAAGATTTCGCACATCTGAGCTAATTGGACGGAATGAAATGTTAATAGTGATGGTGCAATGTTACTTAAACAAAATTCGTTAAATGTGCTGCACCCTGCCAAAGGGAATGGTTTCACAGCCCTCAGCCACCGATAGAGAATGGGCGTATAACGTTTGCAACTTCTCTCAGTATCTTGTCAGGTCCCCAGTGGCAGTGATGACAGCGCCCATTCGTGAGGGCAGAGAAGCGTAGAGTGATTCAGTCAACGCCGTGTTCTTTCGCAGCTCGTCCCATTCGCTGCGAATGATGGACCAGAGGCCATCTTCGGATAAGCCTTGCAGAGAATGGCGCGCCAGGGAGGATTTCATTGAGCCCCAGACATTCTCAATGATATTGAGGTCCGGGGACTGGGGCGGCCAATCCAGGACGGTGACACCGCGCTCTTCTAACAGCTTGCTTACCACACCAGCGGTATGGATTGGCGACCGGTCGTGTTGAAATATGTAGTCCCCTTCCGGAAACGGGCCGTCAAGCAGGTGCAGAATCAACACATCGTCGATGATCCCTGCATACTTTGTAGCACAGAGCTTGCCTTCGAGGCGTATCAGTGGTCCAAGGCCATCTTTTGTTATGCACGACCACACGCTTACGGTTGTGCGGCCACTGGCAGCGACCCGTTGCATGTAGCGCGGATCGTATCTGAAAATAAAAACAAATGAGCTGTATGGACTGCCAATATCTAATACGGGACGTATGGGTTGATGTTTATAGGTCAATCTTGACAATATAATCGGTTCATGTCCACGGCAGTGATTTCCACTAAAGCCGTAATCACAGCACATCCACTTCCCCTAAACGGATATTGAAATCGCGAAAGAGATGAGAATAAGAAGTGCCATGGTTGACTTGCCTTACTTGATAACCAAATCATTCTGCCATACTTGGCTCAAAGATACTGTCACATAGTGGTGACAATACTTTGAAGAACCACGTTGCGCATTCAAAACAGACGACCACAGGAAAACACCAAGGAGACAGAAAGAGCGCTCTTCCTGTTTCCTTGGTGTTTTCCTGTGGTCGTCTCTTTTGAATGCGCAACTTGGTTCTTCAAAGCAATGCACCAACTAGCCCAACAAGAAGTTCTTATAAACTACCAGGTGACAATGCCGATGGCGAAAAATGAGTAGGCTAGAAATTCACTGGTGTAAGCTTTTTATTAGGCTGTCTTGCGCCCGCATAAGAACTAAGCAATCGCCTGCGGCGATAGCAGCAAGGGTGCTCGGCGGTCGTCGATCTATACGAATGCCCGTTGCATTCGTCAGCGCTCAATTTAAAGTGGGCGAAGAACCGTCTAGATAACTGGCCTAGGGAACCTGGAAACGTCTCGAACGATACAGAAACAGTTGTGCCTCGCATAATAATTCGGGAAAAATCTCGGCACATCTCGCACATCAAAGAATGTGATAAAGCCGCGGCTCGCGACAACAAGCACGAACAAGGTCATTCCATGCACTACAATCACAGTGATAAGGCCGTGCGCCGGCGGCTGTTGAAGGCAACGACAAATAAAGCTTCCAGTGGTTCATGGCATTACTCGAAGCGTTATATTTTTATAGACGACGAAACATTCATGTGCGCAATAGTAAACAAATTACACTGAAGCAGCGCGCGAGGAGAGCAAAACTAATTATAAACTCATAATATCTTAATGTCATACATGAAAAACAATTCGTTCTAAAGAATAAGAGTAGGTAGTAGGACCGGTTGAAACAATAAAGTTATGCTGAACTGAATAGCTTACCGTGTCCTGGCTGGGCGCCATACTCGCCCTCTCTGGTCACACGAGGACGTGAACATGGATTCGTCGCTAAAGACCACTGTCTTCCACTCTCTGGCCGTCCAACTTTGATGGTCTTGTGCAAAAGCAAGCCGCTTTTCTTTGTTTTTTTTGCGAAGTAGAGGCTTTTGAGCGGCCAATCGGCTGTTTAGGCCAGCAGCGTTAAGTTCAAGCTCTTGCAGATTTCTTGCAGAGAGGCACGGGGATTGTCTGCCGCAGCTGCCACAATCCACAAATATTCTTCCTCAGTTGTAGCCCTTGGTGGACGTCCTCGAGAGGCATCTTTGATGCGCCCTTCTTTCTTGAAGGCCTGTAAAATTCTGTTCACTGTTTTTATCGGACGACCTGTCGTCTCAGCAATCTGTTTCTGAGTGTAATTTCGAAAACAGAGGTGCACCATCTTCATCCTTTCGTTCTCTGGTACACGGGCCATTGAAAAGACAAATAACTTAAAAGGATGGCTATATAACACGACTCTCGATCGAGTAGAAAGAAACGACCGCCAACTATCTTGAACAGTACAGAGTTCAAAAATGCTGCTTGCGCTTGCGAAGAATAATGCCTCCCACTATGACGAAAGCAATGAGATGACATCTACTATTTTATTTTAAGGAACGCTGAGTCACCGCCGCCTTCATCAGTTTTACCGATTTCGACGTGCTGGGAATAAACACCGCATTTACTGATTCTCTTTATGCTTCTATGCCGCGCGAAATATGCATTGTCATCGGGACCGCCGTGAACAGAGTAGAGGCTCATTCCGGAACATGACGTTTGTATTACCGGCAGCTACATGCTGTCCGGGGCAGTCAACTGCGGCCAAGAAGCAGCAATTTCAGAGCATATTCTGTAAACATGACTTCATAATATTCATTCGTTTTGTTGTGTCTGATCCATACGGCTGTACGGGATTGGTTTTTCTCTTTCGCGCTCCAATAGCGCGTCAAATTTGTCTTCATCACGCTGCGTTTCTAGAACTGAACGATATCAGTACTGCGGTTTCGGAAAAGAAAATGTATAAATGAAGCATGCTGCGAAGGCAGTTTATACAGTAGCCCAGATGATGGCAAGGCACTCCTTCTCAGTGGTCGAATAGTTAGCCTCGGCCTTAGAAAGGGAACGGCTAGCGTATGCGATGACCTTCTCCAGCCCGTCACTTTTTTGAACGAGAACGGCGCCTAGTCCCACGCTGCTTGCGTCGGTATGAACTTCAGTATCGGCGTCTTCATCAAAATGTGCAAGGATCGGTGGGGACTGTAAACGACACTGAAGTTCCTTGAAGGCTTCTGCTTGCGGCGCTTCCCATTTAAACGGCACGTCTGCCTTCGTCAGTTGGGTCAGGGGCTCGGCGATGCGCGAAAAGTTTTTCACAAATCGTCGGTAATATGCGCATAGTCCGAGAAATCTGCGCACTGCTTTCTTATCGGCCGGCGGTTGAAACTGTTCAATAGCGGCTGTTTTCTGCGGGTCTGGGCGTACTCCTTCCTTGCTAACGATGTGGCCTAGAAACAGCAGCTCTTCGTAGGCAAAGTGGCATTTCTCTGCTTTCAAGGTTAGGCCAGCCGACTTGATTGCGTCTAGTACTGTTCGAAGTCTTTTGAGGTGCTCTTCAAAGTTCGAGGCGAAGACAACGACGTCATCTAAATATACCAGACAAATCTGCCACTTCAGGCCTGCCAGCACTGTATCCATTACTCGCTGAAACGTCGCTGGTGCGGAACAGAGACCAAATGGCATCACCTTGAACTCAAACAGCCCATCCGGAGTTATGAATGCTGTCTTCTCGCGATCTCTTTCGTCGACCTCAATTTGCCAGTAGCCGTTCTTGAGGTCCATCGATGAGAAATATTTGGCGTTGCAGAGGCGGTCCAGTGTGTCGTCGATGCGGGGGAGGGGGTAGACGTCCTTCTTTGTTATGCTGTTCAAGCGGCGGTAATCCACGCAGAATCGAAGTGCGCCGTCTTTCTTTCTCACTAGAACAACCGGTGCCGCCCATGGGCTGTTTGAAGGCTGGATGACGTCGTCGCGAAGCATTTCTTCGACTTGGTCCCGGATGGCTTGTCGTTCTCGCGGAGACACACGGTAGGGGCTTTGACGGAGAGGTCGGACGTGTTGATCCGTTATAATGCGATGCTTGGCAATTGGCGTCTGTCGCACCTTCGGCGATGTCGAAAAGCACTCACTGTAGTTTTGAAGCAGATTGCGGATCTGGTCTTGTCTGTTCCGGTGCACGGCTGGGTTGATGTCGAAAGTGGGCGAGTTCTCTTGGTCAGGCGGTTCTTCTGCGGAGGGGTCGGAGAGGGCGAAGGAATCTCGTACGTCAGATATTTCGTCGTAGAAAGCAATCGTCGTTCCTCTGTTAATATGCCGGTATTCTTCGCTGAAGTTAGTCAGCAGTACATCGGCCTGGCCATTGCGGAAATGTGCGATGCCTCTTGCGATGCTGGTTCCTCAGTCTAAAAGCAACTGCTAGTTCCCCTCGATGATGGCTTCAGCGTTAATGGCTTTCGTGGCGCCTACGATCACGATAACGCTTGAACGGGGTGGGACGCTCACTTCTTCCTCCAGGACACTTAGGGCAACGTGATTTTCCCGAGTTTTCATCGAAGCGACGGCTTCGTCCGTCGAAAGCGTGATCAGCTTGGATCGCAGGTCGATGATCGCCTGCAAATTTAAAGGAACGAAATTCAGTGTCGGCGAAGACTTCTCCCACAGAGTTCGTAGCGCCCGCAAGCAGCTAGTCACCTTTGCTAAAGCTAATTCCGACAAATTTGCCCTACGCTACAAAACCTTGCATATCGGTCCCAGGCGCTACATTTTTGATGAGATCTCGCAAACTGTGAAAGAAATAACAATTGCTACACCACAATCAGATTAGCAATCATCTCTTCGCAAACAACTAAAAACCCGCCCCAAAAATATTCCCCTGTCCGCTGTGTTCACCAACATACGTAGTTTTCTTTCCAAGCGCGAACTTATTTCCAATATTGTCTTGTCATCTAGCAGCAATCTAATGATACTAACCGAAACCTGGTTGAACAGTGCCATCGCAGATAGCGAAGTACTAACTGACTTGCCAGACTTCCAAGTCTTTCGGAAAGACCGCCAGGACTCACGAGGAGGGGGAGTAATGATAGCGGTGAGCCAGCAGTTATCAATGTCGATAATTGACGACTCGTCCGACCTAGAAATCTTATGGCTCCACTGCCACGCTGTACCACACACGATTTTACTCGGTGTCTGTTATAGGGCTCCACATAACTCTCGTGATTTTTCCTGTCAGCTTAATAATTCCGTAAGTAAACTTATCACGAAGCACCCTAACGCACACATCTTCCTCTTTGGCGACTTTAATTTTCCTAATATTGATTGGCAGCACCAGCCCGCACCGACAACTAATAATTGCGAAGCAAGGGAATTTCTAGATTTCTGCTACAATTTTAACCTTACTCAAGTAATATCCAAACCTACGCGCGTAACACAAAACTGTGCGAACATTTTAGACCTATTACTGACTAATTGCCCAGATAGCGTTCAGCCCATTACGTACCTCCTTGAGATTAGTGATCACAAAACTATGCATGTCAACATCGACCTTAAAGCAATTAGGCGCCCAAAATACAATAAAACAATCCGCCTTTACAACAAAGGTAATTATGATATAATGAATGCCGAACTGACAACGTTTTTCGTAAGTTTTTCCTCAAGTTTTCATTCACGAAGTATTCATGAGAAGTGGCTAGCATTTAAGAATAAACTTGATGCCCTAGTCAATGAATTCATTCCCCAAATAACTTTCCGCGCTAATCCACACAAACCATGGTTTACTAAATGTCTTAAAAGGTTGGAAAATAAAAAGAAACGCCTGTTCCGCTCAGCAAGAGCCCATGGAGCGCAAAGCGCATGGGCGAAGTACCGCGCTGCGGAAAAATCGTATCAATCTGCTATCCATAACGCCAAGCACAACTTTTTTCATCAAGACCTTCCTAATATGCTCAGCGATAACCCCAGGAAGTTCTGGCAAGCCGTTAACCCTCATCATGAACACACGATTACCCTCAAAGACGAATCAGGCATGGCTATGACCGACTCTGAGTGCGCTACTTTATTCAACGCAGCGTTCTCATCCGTCTTTACTAATGAAACCGATACGCAACTTCATACATCTAATTTACTCTTTGAGCATGCTATGCCGGTAGTCGCATTTTCCTCACTGGGTATTGCGTCCTTAATTAGAAACATGGAAATCTCATCTTCATCTGGTGTAGACAATATTAACTCGAAACTTCTAAAGAACACTAATGATATTTGTGCCGAGTTCTTATGCTTACTTTTTACCCAGTCACTCTCAACAGGACAACTACCGGACGATTCGAAAACTGGAAAGGTCGTTCCAGTCTACAAATCAGGTAACAAAGATTCGCCGTTAAATTACCGACCCATTTCCCTTACTAGTGTGCCCTGCAAACTAATGGAACACGTCATCTATACTCATATTATAAACTTCCTCGACTCGAACAATTTTTTCCATTCGTCTCAACACGGTTTTCGGAAAGGTTTTTCCTGTGAAACGCAGCTAGCCCTATTCATTCATGATTTACATGCTAATCTCGATTCTAACCTACAGACCGACGCCATTTTCCTGGATTTTGCAAAAGCCTTTGACAAGGTACCTCATAAACGCTTAATCCTAAAACTTTCCCGTTTGAACTTGCCCCCCGACATAGTAAAATGGATAGAAGAATTCCTGACTAATCGCTCACAGTTTGTCGTTGTTAACAATCAAAATTCCAATCCGCTACCAGTAACATCAGGCGTCCCTCAAGGTTCTGTACTAGGCCCGCTTCTATTCCTAATTTATATTAATGACTTACCGACCAATGTGTGCTCTAATATTCGCATGTTTGCGGACGACTGCGTCATTTATCGCACAGTTACTAACGCCTCCGACCCAACATACCTTCAAGATGACCTAAACCGCATACAGGAATGGTGCGACCGTTGGCTAATGGAACTGAACCCTCATAAATGTAAACGTTTGTCCTTCCACTGCCGCCGTAACCCGCTTGATTTCCCATATGTAGTCGCTAACGTTCACCTGCAGTCCGTTTCATCATACAAATACCTAGGCGTCACACTGTGTAACAACTTATCATGGGCTACACACGTTACTAACGTCATTTCCTCGGCTAATAAAACTCTCGGATTCTTACGACGTCATCTTCGCCACGCCCCACAACAGGTAAAATTACTAGCATATAAAACTCTTGTCAGGTCAAAGTTAGATTACGCATCGCCAGTTTGGAACCCTCATCAAGTTTACCTTATCAATGCGCTCGAGTCACTTCAAAACAGAGCAGCCAGATTCATTCATTCCTCCTATTCGTACGATATCAGTGTAACATCTTTAAAAGCGGAATCCAGTTTAGCGCCCCTTTCACTTCGTCGTCGTATTTCTAGCCTCTGCCTATACCATAAATTTTTCCATAGTTCGCTGCGCTGCGCTCCCTACATTGCCCCGCCAGCCGGCATATCCCACCACATTCGTCATCCTTTCCAAGTGTTTCGCCCCCGTGCCCGTACTGTTACCTGTGCCGCTTCTTTTTTTCACCGTGTTTCTGTAGACTGGAACGACCTCTCCAATGACATCGCTACCATCTCATGCCCATCCACATTCGCCGAAGCTGTTACCAACCATTTTTCAACATAACACTTGTTCATTTGACTGTATGTACCCACCCCTTATGTAATACCCCCAGTGGGTCTTTAAGGTATTAAAATGAAATGAAATGAAATGAAATGAAATGGAAATCCATGCCCAAGATCACTTCGCGGGAGCATTGCGGTAGCACAACAAAGGTCGCAGGATAGGTATGTCGTTTGACAGTCACTCGCGCTGTGCATCGTCCTGATGGCGTATTGAGGTGGCCCCCAGCGGTGCTAATTTGTGGGCCGTCCCAAGCCGTTGTGACTTTCCTGAGCTGCGCAGCGAATGTTCCATTCATCACCGAGTAATCGGCTCCTGTGTCGACTAGAGCGGTAACTTTCCGGCCGTCGATAGTCACTTCTAGGTCGGAGGTCCTGGCTCTTGCATTGCATGTCGCTCTCGGCGTCGGGTCACGGCTTCGTCGCGTATGCGAGTCACGGGTTGGGCGTGTGGTCGAAGCTCCTCTGGGTGGCGGCGTCGATTTCAAGGTAGCTTGCGTCGTGGTCAAGGTTCTCATTGTGTGCGGAGTCGGTGCAGCGAGTGTCGGTTCTTCATGCGGCGTCACGGGTGCAGCGTCTTCATGGGACGTGGTCGGTGGAGGATCTTCGGCGTTTAGCTCGTGAGCAACCTCACCTCCAGAGGTTGCTGCCTTTAGTTTCCCCTACGGGGGCTGGGAGACCTTCCTCGTACCGCGGCTGCGTAGCTGCGGCGTGGTGACGCAAAGCGCGAGGTTGACGGCGATGGTGAGCGCGAAAAGCGGTTCGGCGTGTACTCTTCTCGACGCAGGTACTCGTCGATTTCGTGCGGACGTTGTCCGAAGCGTGGTCGTGGGGCGTTAACGGCAAATCCTCGAAGACCGATACGTCGGTACGGGCAGTGACGAAGAATATGGCCGGCCTCACCACAATGGAAGCACAACGGCCGGTTGTCGGAAGTTCTCCAGGCGTCGCGTTTCCTGGGGCTTGAGCGTCGGTCATAGGCTGGGCGGGCGGGGGCTGGGAGGCGGCGTTGTGGAACGATTGGCTCATCTCGGGGAGGACGTGGGGGTTGTCGCTGGGGCTGAGCAGTACTTACTGCAGCGGCGTAGGTCATGGCCTGGGGTTCTGTGGCCGTCGGGGTGCCAAGTGCCTGTTGCACTTCTTCCCGTACCACATCCATCAGAGTCGCTGCTTGTGGCTGTGGGGAAGATGGCAGTAATCGGCGTAGCTCCTCTCGGACGATTTCGCGGATAACTTCCCGCAAGCTGTCGCTGGTGGTGGCCGGCGTGTCCGAACGGATTGCACAGGCAGAGGAAGGGCGATTGTACTGCCGAGCTCGAACGTCGAGGGTCTTCTCAATCGTGCAGGCTTCTTGCATAAACTCCTCGACTGTTTTTGGCGGCTGGCGGACGAGGCTTGCAAAGAGTTGTTCTTTTACGCCGCGCATTAAAAACTGAACTTTCTTTTCCTCGGTCATCCCGGGATCGGCGCGGCGAAATAGGCGCTTCATCTCCTCGACGTAACTGCGGACGGGCTCATTCGGAAGCTGGATCCTGGACTCGAGGAGTCGTTCGGCTCTTTCTTTCCTCACGACACTGGTGAATACCTTCAATAGTTCTCTCTTGAATAGCTCCCATGTCGTAAGGGACGACTCGTAGTTTTCGTACCACGTGCGTGCGGAGCCATCCAATGAGAAAAAAACGTGTCCAATCTTTGCCGCATCATCCCACTTGTTGAATGACGCCACGCGCTCAAATTGGTCCAATCATTCTTCAGGGTCTTCGGCTAGGGATCCACTGAAAGTTGGCGGCACCCGCGGCTGCTGCAGTATGATCGGTGTCGACATCTTCGGCGAGGTTGCGGTGCTTGTAGCAGCGTCTTTTCGCTGTCTGGTGCGGTCCGGCAGTTTCCCGAACTCAGGCTCCTCTCCCTGGAGACGTCGGCTGGCTCGCTGAGCTGCTGGCTCGTCCTCGGGTGCGAAGCGCTCAGGGCTGGCTTCACGACTTGAAGGGGGCGTCCGGAACATGGAAGGCTACCCCGCACCTCCACCAGATGTCACGTAGTGGTGACGGCAGTCGAAGCAACGATGAAGACGGACGAAAGGGTCTTCTAAAAGAACTGTTTATTGGGCTGACTTGCACCCAAAATGGACTGAATCACTCGGCGGTGGCGAAGCGACAAGCGTGCTCGGCGGTCGTCGAACAGAATGCCCGCCGCTGTCGGCCGTGCTCAATTTAAAGCTGATAGCGAACATTCGAGATAAAGGGCGCAAAGTTCCTAGAACATTCCGGAACAACGTAGAATCAGCTTTGCCTGGCTGCGATCAATCGAGATAAATCTAGTCGCGTCTTGCGTCGCAAACAAAGCGATAAGGTGGTGTCGCGGCAGATTTGAAAAACGAACAAACACTGCAAATATTGGCGGCAATAGCATTACTGCCAGGATCAGAGGTTGGCGCGGCAAAACCTTTCTTTTGGTCTATAAGCTCAGCTGCTACAAAAAACGATGAGAGCCGTGGCCCTGCCCTTGCAATCCACCTGCTTTTCGACCGAGCGGAGTGCACCCGCGCCGTAGCAGACGACGCGGCGAGACTCCGCCCCTCAGCCGTCAGCGCATGCGCTAGCTTCCCAGCGGCGCGCGATTCCACAGCTCGCCGCATCGCGAAGCGACGCGCTCCGAATTTCCCTCTAACTGTGAAACAGCCTGTACCTGTTTCTTGACCATTTCCTCGTGGTTAGCGTGGTTCACGGGCTGTGAAGAAAACTTCCAAGTTTTTCCGCTATGCCAGGAAGGTGCAAGTTTCAGTGGTCCTGGCTGGACCATGATGTTTATAACCAGTGGATTGCTCCGGATCCCTCTGACTGTCATCGCGCAAAGTGTAGGGCGTGTTGTAAAGCATTTGACGTTTCCTCCATGGGCGAGTCGGCAATTATAAGCCACATGAGAAGCGCAAAGCACATTGCAAGCGTAAAAAATGGAGCGCAAGGAAACTCGATTCGGAACTACGTGGCGGCTACTGTCAGTGAGCGACCGGAAAGCGTCATGCCTTCAGTGTCATCAGACTTGCGTCATGCGTGCTGTATGAACGAACTTGTGACCGATGCCGAGGTACTGTGGACTTTGAAAGTGGCAGCTTCCCACTACTCATACAATTCGTCTTCGCACAAAGGGGAACTGTTCCAAAAGATGTTTCCAGACAGCGAAATCGCGAAAGCCTTTTCTTGCGGTGAAAAGAAATGCGCGTACGTCCTTTGTCACGGCCTGCGGCCGTATTTTCTCTCGTGTTTGCAGCGCGAAATAGAGCAGTGCGGCTCTTACGCTGTCCTGTTCAATGAGTCATTGAACGACTACCTTCAGCGGAAGCAGATGGATATCCATGTGTGGTACTGGGACGCCGTTTCTGAACGTGTAACTACCAGGTACTACACATCAGTCTTCATGGGACACAGTACGGCAGAAGACATCCAGGAAAAGCTTTTGAATGCCTTAGATTGTTTGCCATTTTCAAAAATAGTTCACTTGTCTATGGATGGGCCAAAGGTGAATTTGAAATGTTTCAAAAATTTGCAAAGTCACCTTCAGAACAACTATCAAGTTCAGTGCCTGCAGTTGGGGACTTGTGGTCTTCACACTCTGCACAATGCGTACAGAGCAGGTATTGGTGCCAGCAAGTGGTGCCTGGATACCCTCCTTTCAAGCCTAAGTGGCCTGTTTCACGATGCACCTGCACGGAGAGATGACTTTGCCTCTGTTACTGGCCAGACAACATACCCTCTCAACTTCGTCTCGCATCGCTGGGTTGAAAATGTACCTGTTATTGAGCGCGCCATTCTTTTGTGGCCCCATGTGAACAAGTATGTGCAATGTACCAGAGTGAAACAAGTAAGTTTGCCTAAGTGTATTGCATTCCAACGTGTGTGTGTGATGCCTGCGCTGATCCGCTGACGCCAGTGAAGCTTCAATTGCTCTGGGAATTGCAATGATATTCAAGCCATTTTTGACTGAATACCAAGGTGACAAACCTCTGGTGTTCTTTTTAGCAAAGGACCTTGAAAGTGTTGTGAGAAAACTAATGACAAGGTTTGTAAAGTGCTCTGTGGTAGCAGCGTCTGCTGGAATCTTGAGCCTCTTGAAGATTGACATCGATGATCCAAAGAACCATGCTCCCCTTGAAAAAGTAGACATTGGTCATGCAGCAGAACAAGATGTGAAAGCTGTCAAGATAAGTGCAAAGGATGTGTTTGCATTTAAGATGGAGTGCAAACAGTTTCTGATTAGTGCAACAAAGAAGATATTGGATAAAAGCCCACTAAGATACCATCTTGTTAGGGCGCTCTCTTTAGATCCTGTGCGGATGTGTTCAAGGCCGGATGAGTGCCTTACAGGCTTCAGGAAAGTTTTGGGTGCCCTCATTGAAGCAAACCGGTTGTGCGAGCACCAGCGAGATGCAGTTCTCGCCGAGTACACAGAGTTGCTCCAGGAAGAAAAGCACATCCTTGGATCATTCGAGAAGCATTCCAAAAGTTTGAATGAGTTTTTTGCAATCTTTTGAAGTTCCGTTCTTCATGCTCAAACCTCTGGGCTGTGGTCAAAGTTCTGCTTATTTTAAGTCATCGTCAAGCTACTGTAGAAAGAGGATTTAGCATTAATTGCCACATCTCCATTGAAAACATGAAGGAAATGTCTTACGTGTCGCAAAGAATTGTGTGCGATGCCATAGATAAGGCGGGAGGCATCCTTAAAGTTGCAATAACAAAGGAGCTGCGGACATCTACTTCAGCTGTTTGGAACCGGCACCAAGCGTACCTAGAGGAGCAGAAGCAGCAAGAAGCTCAGCAGTTGAGGCAGTCAAAGAGAAGCCTTATTGAAAATGAAATTGAAGCCAACAGACACAAGAAAAAGAAACTAGAAAAAACTATTGTCGACTTGACGGCAGCTGCAGACAGTTACTCCGAAAAAGCTGAAGCAGCAAATGACATCACA
This sequence comes from Amblyomma americanum, assembly GCF_052857255.1. Lineage (NCBI taxonomy): Eukaryota > Metazoa > Arthropoda > Arachnida > Ixodida > Ixodidae > Amblyomma > Amblyomma americanum. The sequence goes on along the minus strand of NC_135497.1, from coordinate 538,074,121 downwards.
TATATTGTGAAATCAGTCTTAGAAAAACTGCGAAAGAAAAGATGCAGGACCTTCAAGCAATTGATCGCGCGATTGCAGAAAAACTTCAAGCGCTTTCTTGATATGCTTAACGAGTGTGTGCTTCAAGGAAATGTGTGTGTGTTTACTGATATGTGTTTTAAGGTGGTATATGCCTCTTTCCTTTTTTCTTTTTCAATAAAATGAATGATTTTGTTGTTGAAGAATTTCTTTTTTGGTCCGAGCTGCTAAACACAACATTGTTTGAGGTCCTTGAAATTGCTATGCCAGAGCCTTGAAAGTCCTTGAAAACCCTTGAATTTTTTCTACTAAAACTGCTACGAACCCTGTGTTAATATTGTTACTACACTTTCCCAACAAAGTGACCTGTGTGAAATAGTTGCATCGGGAAAATAAAAATCCTTTTGACAAACCATCACGGACATAAAAAAACTAATAAAAAAGAAGCCATCTTTGCTCATGATAACACAGCCAGAATAAATGCCGCATGCACAGTCACGTAGGGTCGGCACTTCGACGCTTGGGTGATGGCACGCTTGTTAAAGATTACTTCCTGCTGTCCCCCCGTATGCTGCAAATATGGAAACGTCCCGATAGTCAGGTCTGCAAACCACAGCGCCGCGTGGTGAGATATACAAATTGTGATCACCACTGATTTGTGCTAATATTTTTTACTCGCAATTGTACTAGCTGAAGATGTCTGGCGTCCATAAATTTATTTACAAGAGCACTCGCTCGGCAGGAGGGTGCAATCTGAGATGGTGCACCGCCGACATCCAGTCGCTCAGCTGTCGGAAGTCTCCAGCCGAGCGTGCTGGGGCATGCCCTCGTCTTCTTCAGCTGGGCTGCTGCAACACGCTACAAGGCTTACACCTCTTCATATCACTTGGTGTGGTGATGGATGTGTAGCCAGTATAAAATTGAGGGGATGCTTAAGGTTAGGGTGCAGTAGCTTTAATGGGCCACTTCAGCGGCCTCGGGTCCTCTTTGTGTATCACTTCACAGACCAAGGCACTGCACTGTTCTTTCTTCACCATCACATAATGTTTCATGTACCTTTAAGAGTACAATGCGATATCATTGAGATTCCTCCTGGGCAAGTGCCTCTTCTCTGTTGCCTAGGTTCTACCTACATGCCCATCCATATATGTGGAATTGGTCATTCTCGACTTTACATTCATAGATCCCTGGGAGTCCTCATACCATTCCTTCCGCAGTGGTGCAGCAGTTAAGGGGGGACACTGGTCTTTGGGACCAAAAAATGACCCAAAAATCAATTCTTAAAAACGACATTTTCGGAGCCTATAGCTATTATTCTTCAAATCTACCAGTTTTCTCCTCCAGGAAATTGGTATTTTGACCATAATATTAAATTTAGATCACTGTGTGGGCTCAATTTGTTGAGGAGCAGGCGATTTAACACCATGAAAATTTTTGACACCTGGCTGTCTTAGTACGTCAATATCTCAATGTCTAGGATAGATAGACATGTCATACTGTTTGCTAAGGGAAGCTGAAGGCACAGTGTATGCATTAATCGAAGCACAATTGTTCAATCATGCTTCAAGAATTTATAATTTTGCAAAGTTTATTGATGCATGATATTCACACTTAGAATGCTGCTATTCAAAGTGCTGTAAAGTTACTAATGAGGGTAAAATGGAAAAACTGCTTTGGTTATTGCACTCTTTGCTCACCATACTATGTAGCCATGGATTGAACCAGTGTCCCCCCCTTAAGAGTGTGCCACTGCCCTGCGTTGGCAGGTGTTGCCACTGGTGGGGCTTGTGCGACTCGGGTTGCTCTTCCCGAGCAACCTCTTGTGACCAATCATTCAAGGGTCCCCGAAGAAAGTGCATCATGCAGGCGTATTACATGGCCAACCTCTAACAGAGTATAGGCCACCAAGCGGTCATGCCGGGTGCTAGGCCTCAGAAGTGAGCCGGTCATACACATTTTTATAAATTCACGCTTCAACACCTCGGGGCGACCAGCGGTGCCGGAATTTCGCCTAGATCCGCGCGCAACGCATCGTGCAGTGTTAGTTACGTCAGCAGTGGAGGGCTATCATTGGTTCGCCGTGCCAACTCTTTCTGACACGCAGCTACCATGGCCGCGGCCGGAAGCTCTACCCACCGGGGAACTCCCTCGCCCGTTGGCAGCCGGCGGAGGGGCCAAGTGGGTGAGGCCGGCGAAGGAGTGCCAACATTTGAGTGTGCAAAAGTGACAAGAGGAGAGATAACGGCATGAAAACGCGGAAGTTCAAATTGTAACTGCAGATAACTCTGCTCCCACAAGACGCATCAAAAAAATTCTTGCTGGAGGATTTTTGTGAAGTGGCATCTTTTAACATCACAGGCATACTGCAACGTTATTGAGTGCCCCTTTCAGAGCCTCGTTAATTGAATAGCCACCTGCCACGGTGGGCAGTTTGTTCGCAATCCGGTGGTCAGGCTGTGGTGACGTCATAAAGTCCCGTGACCTAGGTGGCAGGTGGACGACATCACTTCTCTAGATATTTTTCACTATAGCTGTTCCTTGCCTCTTCCTTGTTGACAGTGGTGCAAGTTGACGTGCATGCACCGCCTGCGGCTGTCCACAATGTTGACGATTTTGTGCCCGATGGGGATGCCAGCTTCAACAGCTTCTTGGAGGAGCGTGATGCTGATGCTGGTGCTGCTGCTGCATCATCTGCCCTTGATGAAGAAAGTGCCAGGTGAAGGCTCTGCAGAGTTAGTTGCTTTGTGCAGTGCACATAGATGTGCGATTCTGAATTCATCAATTAACCTAGTGTCAGAACAAGTTTTGTTCTTGTTACAGCAGTTCCCTTAAACAGTTTGCTTTGAGCTAACCATTTCAGAATGATCACATTCATTCTGTGGTGTGCTAGCACGACACAGAAAAGGCAGAGGAAACTGTGTGAGGATACATGCTCGCTAGCACCTGAATTGATGCTGCAGTCCGTAGGTGTGCCTGACAGAAAAAAACAAAAGGGGTGAGCCAACTTGTTGCCACCTACATTTAACACTGCAAGGTGCCTTCCGAGCAGCACTTGCAACTTTTGCCAGGTTGTTTTTCTGTCGGGACTTTAAAGCAGCTTTCACAGCATGCTTTGCAAGCCATTTTGATGAGGGACTTGCTCTCTGGCTTTTTTTGCTTCTCAGTGATGAGGATGACTTGGGTGGTAACCCACTGGTGACCGGCTTCCAGGATGACGTAGACCCCGAGGATTTTCGTCCCAATCGCGGAGCAGGGGACTTGCCTGTATCTGTGGTCTCTGCTGGTCACAGAGACTCACACGAAGATGCTGCCCTTTGTAGTCATGGCGCCAGTGCACGAGGTGAGATACTTTAAGATGGCGCATTCATTCATTCATTCATTCATTCATTCATTCATTCATTCATTCATTCATTCATTCATTCTCATTCATTCAGTCACAACATAGGCCTAAACGTCACCTGGTAAGATTATTGCATTGGGGGATGGGGGTTATGCAGTACAGAGTGACAGAAAAATGAGACACACTGTTCAGTAAGGTAGTGTACAGTCAAACCCACTTATAACAATATCGAATTGCCATGGAAATACCATTGTTATAATCAATAATTGTTGTAACTAGAGTTCTGCCGAAAAAAAGAGGAAATATGACAAACTTTAAAGCATTTATTGACAGAAAAAACCCGGAAAGGTTTGATTGTTGTAATGCCTGTAAAAGCTCGTTAATTCGAATTTTAGGGGACCGGAAGAATGTTCAAATTATCGTATGATTCTGAAAGTATAACAAAAACTGATTGCGTCACGGTATATTTCTTTTGAAAGACTGGACAGTGGTTGCTTGCTTTTGAGATGCGAACAGCGTGGAGATTATTATTATTATTATTTTTCATTTTCATAAATGCTTTATTGCATACATGCTGTCGAGAGCGTCGAAGAAAAAGTACTCAAAAGTGGTAAGGGCCTCCCCGACAATGATCACATTGCGACGTGCAAGCGCTGGAGCTCCACCGCCATTGCGTCACACCGCCTCACAAGTGGCAGTGTCGCTTGTGAGGAGGCTTCACTGCACAAACAGCGAACGGCACGTGACGAGCGCACACTTTGCGCGCACCGGAAGAACTGGAGAAAGAACCACGCGTACGAATGCGGCCGTGATAATCGGTGCTCGAAACGGTGTGCATTGGTGCTCGGTTAGCTGGCTGCTACGGGCTTGCCCGAAACTCAGAAAAGCGAAACCGAAACTACGCTGTCCGATTTCAAGACTGGGCCGTGCGCTTGTCGTGATGCCTAGCGTTGTACGCAAGTTTCAGGTGCACGGATGACTCTGCAGCAAAAAATTTCAGGTTTGAACAGGGCTATTTGGTCGATCGTTTGCCGTGCCAGTCATACCTGGACGCAGCCTCCGTTTGGGAGCTCATTCAAATTAACTGGTGCGAGACCTGTAATGAACGAATTAGCGAGCATACGATGCCGTGCACTTATATGGGCTATGCCCAGAATTGTGTTGGTAGTTCGAATTGTACGTATTTCTGAATTAATGTAGCTCGAGTTATGAACTTTTGCTATTATATTACAACTAGCAACGGTTTCTGTTCATTGCTGTCCATGCCGGTGACAGCTGCCATGATTACCTCATATGGTGAGGTCTTCATTTGTCTTGACTGCATCGTCAGCGTGAAAGAATTCAACTTGACACTGCAATCATCATCACTCACTGATGACCACACCACTGTCATCACTGCACCTGTGGGAGCTTTGCGTGCCTCCGCGTCATTGGCATTCAGCCCGCTTTCCGGAAGCAATTCTTATGGGAAATCCGAGGAGCGTACAGAACCAAGGGCACGGTGACAGCTAAAGAGAGAAAAACCACATTGGCAATGCGCGTGCACTGCCCCGACTGATAGGGAGTGCGCATGGCGCGCGTGGTGATTGCAGCAACGCAGCAGCTCGCCTGACGCGGTGACACCTGCCCTTGAGACACGTGAAATCTACGAAGCGGGATCTGCGGCCAAGTTAGCGACGAACAGGGGAAGATGGGACAACGCACGCGCTACCAGTGCCAGCCGTAGCTCAGAATACAAAAACAAAGAAAACCGCGCCAGTGCGTTTTCTTTCTGCAAGCGGCGCTCCCCTCAGAAACATTAATAATGGATTGCTCCACCAGGGCTCCCTTTCTGCTCTGCTTAAGGGGGAAGACTGCTTCTGGAGGAAAATTATTTATTTCTCCACCAAACTTAATTTAATTGCATATCCTTCACCAGCTCCTCGTGCTGATTTCAAAAATGAAATTACTTTATTGGTAAGTTAATTAGTTCTCAAGATATAATTAATTAACCCCCATAGTTCACCAGAACATTGAGAGAAAAGTAAAGCATAAAAGCTCAAAAACGGCACATTGTTAGACTCCAGAAAGAAAATGGAATGTAATGTTGGAGAGTTTTCTAATTTTACCATCATTAGTGATTTCACAGTACAACGAAATTCATGCAGTAAACTGTGGCTAATATGCAATCAGGAACTAGATCATTGAAAAATTTTCTGAGGTTTAATTGAAAAATCTGCTTCCAACATTGCATGCTCAGATCACCTAGGTACACACTAAAAAAAAAAATTATGGTTCTGTCAGCTGTAGATGCTGAGATATGCCACTTAGAAATTTGCTCAGATACCAAAATTTGCATTCTGAGAAAAATGAGAAAAACAATCAGTGCTGTTTATTGAAGAAAAATTCAAAATTATTGGTCCAGTGGCCTTGGGCAATTCCTAATAGCCTCCCGGAATGTAGTCAGATTGCTTGCTATCATTGAAGTGGTCCTTTTTCAGCATGCGCTGCACATTTTCTGCCGATTTGTGCTTTTGTGCACATGAAGCTTTCCTTTGTCTTTCTCTTGCATGCGCTTGGTTGCCTGGGGGCTTGAACGGTAAAAAGTGAGGCGTGGCTCTCCTTTCGGGCAAGTGCCCATATCATTGAGTGTAAGGATTCATTATTATTCTGAGTATTGTCTCGGTGGACGCGCTCAAGAAGCCCCTTGTTAGAAAGACTTTCATATACAGGCAGCAAAGCGTTGCAGACATGAGGAGGCAGGTTGTGTCGGCGACGTGGCATGGTGTCACCTTGGGCCTCTGCAGCATTCTGTCTGCACCAAGACTTGGGGCCTGTTGGACAGAAGCTGTGGTTGGCGGTGACGTCATTAGAAGTGACATGATGATAGGTGGCCATCACAGCCTTATGTGTGGCCTCCACATCACCAATGTGTGATTTCAGAGCCCATGCATAGTGTGAGCTCAATTTAGAAATTAAATCTGCCGTAAGCTTTCCTTTCCCACCAAGGGATTCTCCACTAGAACCTCTGCGCAGAGTGGTTCCCATGTGCTTCTGCACATGATTTATGCAGTCTTCTTTGGTAATTGGAATGTACCCATAGACTTCTTCTTCTTGCAAAGCAAGGAAAGTGCGGCTGTCCCCATCGGACAGTATGGTTGTGTACCGGAGGTTGTGCAGTTCTAGAGACCGCTTGAATAAGATGAGTGCAGCCTCTACCTCCATTTCGCCAGCCTTCTTGTTGATGTTCTTCTGGCATATGTGGCTTGCTTTCCGCGCTGAGTACGTCGGGTCATCATCTTTCGGGCCCCGTTCGCACGCGGTGCAAAAATTACTGAGCACGACGTAATCGAGCACAAGTCCAGTAAAGAACTCGATAACTGTCCCAATTCCAATGTGCGAGGAATGCCCGCGTGTCATCCATGAGCCGTCAAATGAGACTGCGATGTTACCTGGGTGTCCGAGATATAGCTCCGAGTACACCTCCCGAACGCATCGTGCGCAGTCAGCTGTCATCCTCAGGGCTGCACGGTCTACCGCGGGCGTCAACTTTTCTTTGACGTACTTTTGCCACGTTTTCGTGTGCAAACCCCTATGAGATACAGTAAACCCTCGTTATAACGAAGTCAGCGGGACAGCGAAAAAATTCGTTATAAGCGATAATTCGATATAGGCGACAAGCTCGAGAAAGCTAACACAGTCGAGATTTAAGGGGGGGACGCGGATCTTTGGGATCAAAAAATCGCGCAAAAATCGACTTGGAAAATCATAGTTGGGTGTGTGTCATCATTTTCCATCATAATCTCAAGTTTCATGGCTGAATGCCCCGTAGTTTACGAGAAATCGACACGCAAAGATGCAATTTTTACACGAAAGCTCGCGAAGATCGGTTAGAAAATGCCCGTTTTGAGTCGCGTGTCGCGTCAAAAGTAGCCGGCGCAGCGAGGCGACTTTTGTCTCGTTTGAAAGAGCGACGCCTCAGCTTTCTTTCCCGCCAGAACGAAAGGCCTACTGCGATTGGTCGCCGAAAAAAGAAAGAAAACAAAATATAAAAAGCTGCAATGCTATTGGACACTACGCGGCGAAATTCAAGCGCCTCATTGGCCGGCGCCATTTTTTTGAGGCTCCGCGCTCGTCCTGCGACGCCATTTTGAAAAAGACCACCGTGGCGTGAAATCGTATCGGAAGTTCGCAGCGTGCCTAAGTTTGGGAAAAAACGTAAAAAAGGCCGCAGCAAGCAAGCGGAAGACACAAGTACGTCGGCAGGGATGTAAACCAGCAGCAGCGGAGTGCCTGAGCGTGGACCGGCGGATGACGCGACCTTGGCAGCCGTTGCGGCGTTCGTTCCAAGCGCGGTACACATCGCGGCTGCAGCGGATGACGGAGAGCTGGATGGTTTTACTTCACAAGCAGGGATCGGAAGAGGGAATAACGAGGCGCAGGAGTGCAATTTGGCGGTCGTGATAAGTGCTTCTTACCAGCTTCGGCGTCCGCCTTCGACACGGAGCAAATCGCGGGCTCGGGCGAGATTGGCAGCAGCGGGTCAGAGTAGGCACATTTCTTCCCAGCGCATTGATCACGAGGAATTGCGAAGCACGCCGGTGATAAAATCGCCACTTTGGCAGCAATTTCTGCAACCTAGCGCAAGATGTGGACGCTAGCGAACGAGCATGTAGACGCCAACCCGTCATTGTCTGCGGAGCTACCGACGACGTCGTAGATTTGGTGGCAGACTGCATGCTTCACTTCACAATACAGTGTGCACCCTCGACCTCATTTTGCAGCTTGCTAAGCGGCGGCATCGGCAAAAATGTGATTCAAACCATTAGCTATGGGCCTTCTAAGCTCTTTTAATTTTAAAATTGCTAAGTTCAATATTAAAAATTTTTTCTCCAAGACCCTCTTCTCCCCTTAATTGCGCCGCAACGGCGACGAAGTCATAATACAATGTATTCAGCTAAGCAAAACTTCAATAAGGTGAAAAGAAGGCAGTGAGTTTTGCCTGTTTCAAGTTCATACCGGGCGCGAGCAAAGCCTGCTCTAATTTGCCCAAGCATTGCAGGAGGCCGTGGTCGCTGCCTGTGCATTCATCCTTGTTTCGCAGGAGGCGTAGGCACTCGCGCGTCTGCATCATAGTCGGCACTTCACGTGGCTCTTCATCCGCTGGCTCTTGGTCCTCGTCAGGACCACGAACAGTGTCAATTATATCCGCATCCGTTGCTGGGGCAACCACGGGAGCAGCAGCGTCAGCCAACGCGAATGTCTCGAAGTCTCCTTCTACCTCTTGGCCAGCAATTTTATAAGCAGCCTCGTAGAGATCGCTGCAAGTCCGGTCATCGTCAGGCTGGTCATCGTCAGTGCCGCTGATGACGGCGCGGGAAAAACCGGCGTGCGTAAAGCAGTTGGCGACCTTCGAAGGTGCTAGTTCCTTCCAAGAAAAGTTTAGCAAATGGATCGCACCAAGCAAATCAATGCTATACCTCTTGCTCGCGTCATATGCCGTAAGCATCCGCTGCAAAAGAGCCTTGTGCTACAGCTTCCGGGTAGTCTCAATGATGCCCTGATCCATCAGCTACAGTACCGCGGTTGTTTTCGCAGGCAAAAATTCCACAGTGATTGCCGTCAGGTTGTCGATCTTCCCGTGGCTTGGGCAATTGTCAATCACAAAAAGCACTTGCCTATTCTTTGTGCGGAACCGTCTATCCATAAGGCGCACGTAGTCCTCGAAAATAGCTGCAGTCATCCATGCTCGCTTGTTGCTTCTGTAGATGCATTCCTTGGGAATTGCTGCATTTCGGAAGCACCGCGGCTTCTCTGCCTTCCCCAGTATCAATAAGGGAAGCTTGTCCTCGCCTGTTGCATTGGCACCAAATAGCACCGTGACACGCTCCTTGCTCTGTTTTCCGCCAGATGAGGATGCGCCAGGAGTAGTGAACGTGCGATTCGGTAGCATCTTATAGAAAAATGCTACCTCATCTAGGTTGTAGACGTCTCTGTCTGCATACTTTTCGAGTAGAGCTTGGAGCCGATGTTGGCGCCATACATCTACGGTGCCACGGTTCATGGCTGCGCTTTCGCCGACGATCGACTTCGAGGTCACGCCGTGTCGTTTCTTAAACCGTTCAAGCCAGCCATTGCTGCACTTGAAATCATTATGGCCCATTTGGAGGGGGAGAGCTTCGGCTTTTGCCGTAAGAGCAGGTCCATGTATGGGGAGATTTGCACTCCTGGCGTTCTTCAGCCACTCTAGAAGTGCACCTTCCACTTCCGGATATCTAGAATCACGATTCCGCTTTCTCTTCGCCGAGAAGCTCTTTTCAAAGCCATGCAGCACAGCTTCCTTGTTCAATACAGTTGATAAAGTAGACGGCGGTATGCCGAATTCCTTCGCAATGTCAGTTTTCTTCCGGCCGCCTTTTTCCACTTCTTTTATCAGCAAAACTTTCTGTTCCAAAGTCAGACACTTTCGACGAAGCCATTTGTCACTGCAGGCCACAAAAGCACACGCGAGGCACGCCTAACGAAACACTCCGAATAACACGCTATCACTCCCGCATGGTCAGCAGCCGAGCGGCGTTTTTCTTTTTTTTTTTTTGCCGCCCCGTTGCGCGATGCGCGCGCCCCCATCCATACTGAAATCAGACGGGTGCGAGGAAGGGAAGTCGCTGGCTCTCGCGTGCAAAATGCTCGCGAGCACGCACCCTCCACGCGAGCGCCTCTCTCTCGGCCGGCGTGGATCCGCTCAGAATCACGTGACGCCCGCTCCGGCTCTCATTGGCCCTCTGTCGCTACCCTCTGCCGGCGTCGGTGTTTTTTTTTTTTTTTTTTGTTCCGCCAGAACTCGTCAATTTGACAAAAATGTCCTCTCCGGCGGCAAAACAATCTCGGCTGCCGTCGACGCCACTTCGCTCTAAGCGGGTCAAGCTCTTCGTGCGCTTCGAGTAATGCGGCTTAAAATGCATGCGTTTGGGTCGGGACCGGTAGAAATTTCGAATAATGTGATATTTCGAGTAATGCGATTTCGTTATAACGAGGGTTTACTGTATATTCATTGCCGAGAATATATCATTTAGTGCAGCACGCTGATTTCCGGTTGCTTGCATGGCACGCGTGGCAAGAATGTTCACAACAAACTGATTCTTTTTTTGACCGCCGATCACATGCGGCGAACTCCATTCAGAAGAAACGTCACCGCAATTTACGCACGAAAGCGTCAATTTCACAGCAAGGCTGTCCTCCTTGTCACATTTGCTGATGTTCACATTACCGCAGCACACTTTGCACTTCACACACGCCAGCAGCGCATTCACAGACTTCAAACTAACAATCGTGAAGGTTGCGTCAGTCGCGTCGCCGAGAGGCTCGGCAGTGGTAGTCGCGGTGTCTGCGGTTGCACCGATGAAAGTAGCTTTGCGCTCCGTTGCAGGAGTCGATGCCATCTGCTGCAGTTTCCCATGCGCTTTCCTCGTAATTGCTGCTATCTCGGAAGGTTGCAGCATCGGGGTGTCTCGCTGAACGCGACCGCTGTCCGATGTTCCAATGTCCGCGGTCGCCGTTAGGCCTGGGCCTACCACGGTCTCCGCATTGCACTGCGATTCAGATGTGATGCTTGCGGTTTCCGCAGAGCTCTTCTTCTTGAAGTTGTCAGTCAGCGTCTTCTTCCTCTTTTTTCCGAACTTGTGTGCCGTGCGGAACTTATGTGCTGACATTGCTGCAAAGCGCACTAAGAACGATGCACAAAGTGGCTCCCGCTTGAGCTCACAGCCGGCCACGGACGCGCCAAGCAGACGACTGGAAGCTTGTAAGCCAATCGGATGACACGTTTCAGTCACGTGCGCCGACTAGCGAATAGCAGCGCACGTTGGGACTTTTTTTTGGCGCCTTTTTTTCCCGCAACCAATAAGCGTAAAAGCACAGCAATGGCGCGAAATTGAACGCGAAAAGCTGCTCTTTCGAATGAGACCAAGATGGCGGCAATCACTGCCGGAGAATGACGGCTGCGTGTCGCGGAAAGACCGTGGTTTTCACGTCAAAATCTGTCCCAAATGGGCGCGGATCTGCGTTTTTTAATCGTATTACAGTCGAAATATTGACTCTGGAGTTCTGGAATTTCACAGACTAGTAGAAAAACAGCTGCAGATTTCAAAAATTCTATTCCTGAAAAATAGATTTTCTTGCGATTTTTTTCGCCCCCAGAAGCCGTCTCCCCCCTTAAGTAAGCATCCTCGGCGCGCCCGGTGGCGTGTTTCCGAGTGCGTGGCCTCGGGTTCTTTCACTTTCTTGTGCCGCCACTGCGCAGGATTGGCGCGTCAGTCGACTCCACACGCATGCGCTTTTATGTCGTAAGCATGGTTTTGCTGGTGCAGTTGTCACGTTTTCATGCTTTTTTTCTGTTATGGTCGACACTCAATGAACAGATTTCATTGTTAAAACCGATAATGTGCTATGACAGCATTGCTGTAAGCGCTTTATTTTACTATGGAACAAATGGTAAAGTTGATGGTGCCGCCACTGACCATTGTTGTATCCGATATATTGTTATAACTATTATTGTTATAAGTGGGTTTGACTTTATATGGTTTCGGTTTTATGGGGTTTAACGTCCCAAAGCGACTTAGGCTTTTAGGGGCACCGTAGTGGAGGGCTGCGAACCATTCCGACCACCTGGCGGTCTTTAATGTGCACTGACATTGAGCAGTACACAGGCCTCTAGCATTTCGCCTCCATTGAAATGTGACTGCCGCGGCTGTGATCGAACATGTGTCTTTTGGACTAGCAGCTGAGCACCATAACCACTGAGCCACTGTGGTGGCTGAGGTAGTACAGTCGAGCCTGCTTATAACGAACATGAGCGTCATGCGGCGTCCATTCGTTATGTCCCGAAGCTCGTAGTAAGTGCACCCTAGCTTTAAAGACAGTTGCTTGTCAAAACACAACATTTTTTATTAGCAAAAAAGTCCGAGATGAACGTCTGTTTCTGCGGCACGGATCCGATAAGGGAGGTTTCCAGTTTATTTAAAGCAGAAGCGTGCTATCGCCGAGGCCCTTGGCATAGACAAGTTGTCTGAGGCTCTCTGTGTAGCTCATTGCTACAGGCGCGCTAATGGGTGCTGGCTTCGAAGTTTCATCCTCATCTGACACTTCAAAAACGATGCTCTCGTCCGTGCACGGTTCCGCTGTGTCGGCGTCGTCATCGACAGAAATAGAATCACTCCAACCAAAGTCATGACCCCCCATGTCAGAGCCGACGACGCGCTACCACAAATCGCCGCCAGGCTGGTCATCTTCCGATGCATCAGGCTCGGCATCAGACACTGTGTTGACGAAACCGGCCTTGCCGAAGCAGTTTCGCTCGCCAGTGGCCGTCACCTCCGCCCATGCCGCTTTCATCATCTCTACCTCTGAATACAATGGAAATGGGCACGGTGTTCCTGTCCGCCATCCCGGATTACAACCAGAGCCTGAGATTTGAACGAAGCCATCGAAACGTCTGCACCGCAACAAGAGGGACAAAAACATGCGATAGGGTAGACATGCAACGTGCAGAGGTGGCAATCAGGCCAATCAGGCTAAAGATACACACACACAGCGCCAGCGGAGAGACCAATGAGGGTCATCCGTGAGCGTGAGTGCAGCCACCTCTTGGCTTCCACGGAAGGTCTGCTTCATGGAGCGTGACCTCTGCGATCGGCACCGGCGGCGGCGCTTTTGATCGCGGCGGCCACGCCCGGATTTGCAATAGAGAGGGGGGGGGGGGGGAGCGGAGTTGCGAGGACGGGCGGGAGGGCGATGTTGGGAGGCCCGTCGACGGAGAAAGGGTAGCTCGCTCGAGAGCGGCGCTAAACGGGGCGGTGGTTGGCCTGCGATGAGTCTTGGGGAAACTATGCCGCGTGCCGGGCGCACAAAGGTGTCGAAGGCAGGTTAGCTGGCATCACGGCGCCGGGTTTACGCCGTCCGTTCACTGTAACCGATCAGCAGTGCAATGACGTTCGTTATACGTGTGATTTTGTGCCATTGAAACAATGTATATTTTGATGGTTGTGCAGGTCTCGTTCGTTATAAGCGAAAGTTCGTCTTAAGTGGGGCCATTATATGTGGGCTCGACTGTATACAGCGTGTTCTGGAATTAAACATGCGCCGTAGAATTCACCTCATAGCTAAACCGGTGAATTGTTTGAGCTCAAATTTCGCGCAGAAATGGCATTTGGTTGGCAAAATTGTTTTATACCACATTTTTATGGGTTACTTATCTGAATCGCTAAGAAGAAGTCAGATATTCGCATCGTCTGCGGCGACGTCGAAACTGAACTAACTGCTTTCTCAGCGATTGTGGCGGTGCCGCCATCTCGTTTATCAGCCATGGTTTATCAGCAAAGGAGATGGGGTAGAGTTTTGCGGGAGGTTTGACGATTCTGTACCACAATAGTGCCAAGGCTGTTAAGGGGAGACGCAGGTCGAAAAACGGCGATTTTAAGCAAAAAAATCACTTTTGTGTTTTTGACTGCTTTAGTAAACTTGAGCATTCCTCTTTCATGTGTGCAAAAATCAGAGCCATAATTGATCTGGAAATTATCGAACACCCCTGTTAAAATAAAGTACTCGCGGTGGCTAGAAAAGGTGCAGATCTGACCCATTTTTAAGCGCGTGAGGCGTCAAATCGGGGAATAGTACTGCGCTAGGATTGCGTGAGGAGCTTGGCCTATGCTTTTTCTCCCGGAGGCGGGCTTTGCCGCTGCGCAAACTGCCAAGAAATAATAATAAAAACAGCATTTTCCACCGCCAAAACCAAGCGCCTCCACATCACGTGGTTCGATCGTGGCCGTGCCATTGGCTCCTAGTTCGGGAAGCGGCGTCTGCTCTTCTGCGACGTGCACCTCTCGCTACGTGCTCCGCAAGCTTTTGCAAATATTTCTGCTGTTCGTTAGTATGGATGCCGAGAAGGAACGTATCAAGTTTCGGACGAAGCATAAATTCAAGGGAACTCGCAGGAAAGTGAAGCGGCGTGTGACACAGATGCCCGCGGCAGCTAAGCCTAACCTTGGCCGAGGTGACGCTTCGGAGCCGGCTGGATGTTTGAACTTCATCGAAAGCGTTGACAGTTTCGTTAGCATGTCGGAAAAGAAGATAGGATTCTTCGAAAATGAAGGTAGGGGCAGTGAAGAGTCAGCGAGTGCTTTTATCTGCGAGATCGGCACCGTGAATGACCTTGTGAGCGGCGCAGCATGCCCGGAGTGCGGACGATGCGAGCTTACGATCGATGAGCTGGCTGGGAAGCAGAGAGGCCTCACGTCGTTTCTGGAGTTGCGTTGCAACAATGAAGCATGTCCCACATCCGTTGTTTGGTCGACGTATTCATCGCGGCGTGCAACTCCGGCGGGCGACTACAACGGTGAAGCGCGAGCATCTGCCAGCGCTAGGGAGAGCTTCGCAATGAACGCAAAGGCCGTGGTTGCGGCGTGCGCTGTTGGAGCAGGACACAACCAACTTGTCCGATTTTGCGCAATTCTTGGATTACCCAAACCGATGCATCAGAAATCGTTCAACGCCATCATGAAGAAGGTGCACCTCGCGGCTATGAAGGCAGTGGTAGAGAACTAGGAGTTGGTTTGCAAAGTGGCAGCCCAGGAATTGGATCTGCCAATTTAGCTGTCATGTTTGATGGCACTTGGCAAAAGAGAGGCCATAAGAGCCATAATGGTGTAGGCACAGCCATTTCTGTAGAAACAGGGCTTTGCCTAGATTTTGAAGTTTTATCTAATTACTGTCAGAGCTGCAGTACCCAAAAGGAATTTGAAGATAAAGGGGAGGAGGAAATATGGCAAGCCTTCCACATGCCAGAGTGTGAAAAAAATGTTAATTGCTCAGCACACGCCATGGAAACAAATGCTGCTCTGAGGATATGGAATAGGACAGAGTCCTACAACACTCCCCTGAAATTCACAACCTTCCTAAGTGACGGAGACAGCAAGGCCTTTACAGCTGTGTCAACGCCAAGTGTGTATAATGGTGTGCCCATCACAAAAGAGGACTGCACTAACCACGTTTCCAAGCGGCTTGGGACTGCACTACGAAAGCTCAAAATGCCAAGAGGTCAGAAGCTCACAGATGCAGTCATCCAGAAGCTGCAAACCTACTTTCAAGTAGCCATCACTGCCAACAGAGGAAGTGTGCAAGGCATGTATCGTGCAGTTTGGGCATCCTTCTTCCACTCATGCTCGACGGATGCAGCCAAGAGCCACAAATTTTGCCCGGATGGAGAGGACTCATGGTGCAAGTTCAAGAGGGCAGAAGCATTGGGTCAGGCAACCCCAGCACACACCTCCATTCTCACCAACAGCCAGGGCAAGGCAATGCTGCCCACATACAAGAGGCTTACAGATGAACAGCTGCTCTCTCGTTGTGTGAAGGGGAAAACTCAAAATGCAGCCGAATCGCTCAACAGTAAGATTTGGCTGTTGTGCCCCAAGACAAGGTTCGCCTCGCGCACAGTTGTGGAGATGGCAACATCACTTGCTGTCTTATGGTTTAATCAAGGACGCAAGGCCTTTGAGAATGTGCTGGAGGAACTGGGTGTTCTTCCTTCAGGAGAACTCCTCACTCTGGGCAAGAATTGTGACAAAGGCAGAATTTCAAGAATGTCCACAAAGCAGACAGCTGAGGCAAGGGCTCGTCGCTGCCGTCTAGCCAAGAAGACTTGTCTTCAAGATGCTGCTAAGAAAAGCTCTGAGGGACCAACATATGGTGCAGGCCTATTCTAAAGCTGTATTATGGCGTAAAGCTGTCTTATGGTTTAATCAAGGACGCAAGGCCTTTGAGAATGTGCTGGAGGAACTGGGTGTTCTTCCTTCAAGAGAACTCCTCACTCTGGGCAAGAATTGTGACAAAGGCAGAATTTCAAGAATGTCCACAAAGCAGACAGCTGAGGCAAGGGCTCGTCGCTGCCGTCTAGCCAAGAAGACTTGTCTTCAAGATGCTGCTAAGAAAAGCTCTGAGGGACCAACATATGGTGCAGGCCTATTCTAAAGCTGTATGCTATAGGAGAATGATCTGGCCTGTATTGTCTCCAATTTTCATGCAAATATACTTAGTAGAACAGTAGCAATCAACATTTGCAACTTTCGATTGCGTTTTTCTCAACTTCTTATTTTGGACCGAAAAAGGCTATTGGATGCAACCTTTTATGTACTTACTGTACTCGGATCAAGACCAAATTTGGCATGCATAATCTTTAAGGTATGCAGAATGCAAGTATCTAGGTTTCAATACAATTGGTAATGTTTATAAGTATGAAAGGTCCCAAAATATTTGTGCGCTGGCTTCTGAAAAGGAAGCATGAGCTTATATTCCGGTAAAATGGTGCATGACATAGGTGCACCATTTCCTTGCTTATTTGCACTTAGTGGAGTATTAGGAACAAGAAAAACTATTTTACACTGCTTTCTCGTGCTCACTAGCGTGTCCAGCAAGTGTCTTAGCAAGCACAGTTTTTCACATCTGCATGGTACTTGGAACATGAAAGCATCAAGCTATCTTAGAAATAAAAACAGATTTGGAAAGAGGAGATCAATCTCTATAACTGGTGCAATTTTCATTTATCTGGCATCAATATTAAAGAAAAAATGTTTCCGAGGAGCGTCTCCCCTTAAGGCTGCACAGACGGTCGTGCCTGCCTCGCCCGTACTGCCCCAGATGACGCAGGCAGTGGCGCGCTCACCACTATGATCGTCGTCGTATTTACATCCGCCATGCACTCTGTATGTGAGAGCAGTGTGGCGTCCATATTATGGACACGCTCCGGCACCTGCTGTGCTCAACCACATGCGCCCGTGATACAGTTTTTCCACAGGTTCGTTTTTCCAGCCAGCAATAAAATTTCGTTGCATTGAAAGTGTGCCAAAATCTACTTCAGTATGTTGAGGCTAAATATGCATGGTGTTCTGTGGATGCGAAGTTATGAAAATTGGAATACTTCATTATAAAGAGGGTTTCGTTATTTTGAAGCTCGTTACATCGAGGTTTAGCAACATTGACCAATGGAGTGTTTGTTCTGTTCCGTGTTGAGCTTTGAAATGATAATAAAATAAAAGCGCCAGTCATTTAATTAGCTCACAGCGCTCAGATAGAGTAATAATATAAGAAGGGCAGCTTGGTTTCTCTGCAATGGAAACCTCAGTATGTGATCTCAGGAGCAGATCTTATAAATAGCTGCTGAAATGCCGGTTGTACTCTTCAGTTGACTTAAAAACTACAGAATGTTAGTCTTCCAGGCTATGCATATCCTCAGCAGGACTGTCTGCAGCAGTTGTCCCCTAGTTTTGTATCTGTGCTTGTGATAGTATATACAAAAGAGCCCACCTACCTGACGGTCAATCAGATACTGTTTGTTGTATCTGAAGTTCATAGTAAATGGACTTCCAACATTACAGCCAAGAAAACTAAGTCTGACAAAAGTGGCATTTATGCCTTGAAAAAGCGTTTTGTGCGTCTACTTCTTCAAAGCTGACCTTATCACAATGCTTTCCAAGCTCTGCAGAGCAGTCGTGTTTTCCTCGCCGAGACCATGACCGATTGTTTGCTGGTAACGATCTTCTTTAGGAACTTGTTAAAACGTATATAACTAATTGCAGATGCGTTCATGATGAGGAGCGCGAGCACTCCCATTTTGCGCGTTGACGTCACATGCACCTTGAAATAATATGGATGACGCGACCCTTTGAAAACGTTTTACAGCACGTTTGACCATTCCAGAAACATGCCCTTTTGTTCGGTCACTCTGTGGCAGCAGTGTCTGTACTAAGGATTCACAACATAAAAAAAAAATGATATTCACTTGGGAGTGCGCTTTCTGCAATGCAGCTCACTCCTGGCTGACTCTGTCGCTAGGCCTTACGTGAGAGAGAGAGAGAAACCCTTTAATGGAAAGGCAGAGAATTTAGCCGAGATGGCATGCTACTCTATGGGGGGATGGGAATGTGGGCGATCAAGACGATGGTGGAAAGGTTAAATTAAAGAGAAAAAAAAGAGGGAGAACATAAAATGCGGCCACTAAATGCCTACTAAGGTGCATCGGCGAGAGATTGATGTTAACATATGATATGATGAAGTGCATAGTCCGATATATGGCCTGAAAAGGGGTTTAATGGCCGTGAAAGAACCAGGCACTGAACGGGCGTCGGCAGTCGGGTTCTAGGCGTCAGCGGTTGTTGTAGAGCCAGCCAGCAGCGCGCGCTCAGCGATAGCACTGCCGCTACCGCGTTGGCACATCTTCGTCGTTACAATTGCCCCCGGGGATGAAAGGAGCCATCCTGGCGACTCAGGGCGTAGTGCAGGTCAAGGGGTCATGGTAAGGCTTCAGACGACTGATGTGCACTGTTTCACGGCCACGACGGCGAAGTTCAGAGGAGGGTGTCAGAGGTTCGACGACATATTTCACAGGGGAAGGTTGAGACAGAACACGATAAGGTCCGTGATATTTGGCTTGGAATTTGGACGACAGGCCAGGAGAGCAAGCAGGGATCCAGAGCCAAACAAGCGAGCCGGTGGGAATGGGTGCGTGGGTTTGACCACCAGAATCTCGGTGCTCTTTTTGTCGATTCTGTTCATCGGACGTGAGGGAACGGGCGAGCTGGCGGCTTTCCTCGGCATACTTGGCAATTTCAGAAGCAGTGGCACAGTCGGATGCATCAAGAAGGTAGGGAAGAATGGTGTCAAGCATACTTGTAGGTTCACGGCCGTAAAGAAGAAAAAACGGAGAATAGCCAGTGGTGGACTGGATGGCGATATAATATGTGTAGGTGACGAACGGAAGGACGAGGTCCCATTTGGAATGGTAGGGACTGATATACATGGTGAGCATGTCACCGAGTGTCTGGTTAAACCGTTCGGTGAGGCCGTTGGTCTGAGGGTGGTACGCTGTGCAGGTTCTGTGAATGATGCGGCATTCTGCGAGGAGTGCCTGGACAACCTCTGATAAAAACACACGGCCGCGGTCACTCAGAAGCTCACGAGGGGCGCCGTGGCGGAGAATGAGCTGGCGGAGGATGAAGAAAGCCGCGTCTCACGCTGTAGCCGCGGGAAGAGCTGCCGTTTCACCATAGCGCGTGAGATGCTCTATGGCGGCTATAACCCAACGATTACCTGAAGGGGAAGAGGGCAGGGGCCCATAAAGGTCGATGCCGACGCGATCGAAGGGACGGTCAGGGCAAGGTAATGGCTGCGACGGTCCAGAAAGACGCTGTGGTGGGGACTTGGGGCGTTGGCTGTCAAGGCACGAGTGAATGTACTTGCGTAAAAAGCTGTACATTCCACGCCAGTAGTACGGGTGCCGAAGTCGAGTGTAGGTTTTCAAAACACCCGCATGAGCAGTCTGGGGGTCGGCATGGAAAGAGCCGCAGACTTCAGATCGTAGTTGGCGAGGAATGACGAGGAGCCATTTTCGACCGTCGGGCATATAATTATGACAATAGAGGAGACTGTCATGCAGAATGAAGTGGCAGGCTTGTCGGCGAAGGGAGCGAGAGGCGGCCGCCGTAGGCCGCCCGGACAGATGAAGCACGAGAGATGTAATCCAGGGGTCCTTATGCTGTTCCACAAGCATGTTTGGTGGGCGCAACGAAGACAGCACGGAGTCAATGCTGGAGATGGTCGCAGTGTCGGAAGGCAGCGGAGACCGGAAGAGGGCGTCAACGTCAGAGTGCTTGCGGCCAGAGCGGTAGACGACTCAAATGTCGTACTCCTGAAGGCGCAAAGCTCAGTGGCCAAGGCGACCCGATGGATCCTTCAACGATGACAGCCAGCACAAAGCGTGATGATCGGTGACTACGTCGAAAGGATGACCGTAGAGGTATGGTTGAAATTTGGTTATTGCCCACAGAATGGCCGAGCATTCTTTTTCTGTGACGGAGTAATTGATCTCGGCCTTGGACAGTGTGCGGCTCGCATAGGCGACAACGTGTTTTTGAAATCCAGGTATGCGCTGGGCGACCACAGCACCAATGCTCACGCCGCTAGCATCCGTGTATCTCGGTCGGGGCGTTAGGGTCGTAATGGCGAAGGATGGGGGGTGAAGTAAGGAGTCGACGTAAGGTAACGAAAGTTTCATCGCACTCAGAGGACCATGACGACAAAGAGCTCTGGCCTTGAAGCCGTGTCAAGGGCGAAATGATGGTAGCGAAATTTCGTATAAAGCGCAGAAAGTAGGAACAGAGGCCAATGAAACTCCGCAGTTCTTTCAGAGTAGTCGGCTTTGGAAAGTTGGCAACCGTGTGAAGCTTTGCAGGATCCGGAAGGATGCCCACTTTGGATACGACATGGCCGAGTATGGTCAGGCGGTGAGCTCCGAAGTGGCATTTCTTCAAATTTAATTGTAGGCCGGCGGCGGTGAGGCAGGTCAACACTTGGCGCAGGCAAGTCAGATGTGTGGAGAAGTTGGCCGAGAAAACGACGATGTCGTGTAGGTAGCAAAGACACGTCTTCCAGCGCAAGCCACGCAAGATGTTATCCATCATCCGTTCGAATGTTGTGGGGGCATTGCAAAGACCAAATGGCATGACGTTAAATTCGTATAATCCGTCAGGCGTGATGAAAGCAGTTTTTTCACTGTCGCATTCGGCCATGGGGATTTGCCAGTATCCAGAACGCAGATCCAGGGACGAAAAGAATTCCGCACCTTGCAGGCAATCGAGGGCGTCATCGATGTGTGGCAGAGGATAAACGTCTTTCCTAGTTATTATGTTCAGGCGGCGATAATCCACACAGAATCTTATGGAGCCATCTTTCTTTCGAACCAGCACAACCGGGGATGACCAAGGGCTGTGGGACGGCTGTATAATCCCGCGTTCGATCATGTCGTCCACTTGTTCGGTGAGGACTCGACGCTCTGTCGCTGATATGCGATATGGGCGCTGTTGCAGAGGTGGATAGGAGCCAGTATCGATTGCATGGTGGACATGGGAAGAACGCCCGAGGGGAGACTGGCACGCGTCAAACGATGACCGAAATTGGTGCAACAGGTGGAACAGGTGGTCACGGTTGGGAGAAGTGAGATCTTGATCGATGGCGCTATACAGGATGTCAGACGGCGGTTGTGGTGACAGGGGAACAGGAGTAAGAGAGTCCAGCGATGGAGCAAGAACAGTTTCTCGTTCATCAACAAGTTGCAGGAGGAGTTCAGCCGGTTCGACGCACCCAAGGCATTCACCATCAATCAGGGTCACTGGAGATGATAGAAGGTTGCTGACGAGCATGGCTGTCGTTCCAGAGGTCGCTGTGAGGACAGTGAAGGGAAACGGCATGTTCTTGCGACGAAGAAACAACTCGGAAAGAGTAAAGAGTACAGGGACGGCAGGTTGGTCGCGTGGTGAGGCGCACGAGAGGGAGACCAGGACGGAGGAGTTTGCAGGTAGCTCGACATCGTGAGAAAGGTGTACTTTGACCGGATATGGAGGAGACTGTGCGGCAGGAGAGGCGCTGGGTGGGGCAGAGAAGGAAACATCGGCGCGGGCGCAATCGACGATGGCGGAGTGCTCAGAAAGAAAGTCCCATCCTAGAATTACGTCATGGGAACAACAGGAGAGAACCAGTAATTGAATGATGTACAAGACGTCTTGAATAACGACGTGCGCTGTGCATTTTGCGAGCGGTTCGACCTGTTCGGCGGTAGCAGTGCGAAGAGAAACTCCCGAAAATGGTGTCATAACTTTCTTCAGTTTTCGAGAAAATTGCGCGTCCATAATTGAGACAGCAGCTCCGGTGTCCACTAGAGCACAGGTTGCAACACCTTCGACAAAAATATCAATAACGTTTGTTGGTGAGATCAGAGGCCTTGTAGAGTTCCCAGTGGATGCAGCTCTTGCCTCGGGAACTGCGCTCATTAGTTTTCCGCAGTGGAAGGGCTGCCGCGACGGCGCATAGGAGAGATGGAACGGCGGCACGGAGAGGAGCGGTGAGAGGTGGCAGCCTGGCAATCGGTGGAAAAGCCAGGAGGCAGTGGTTCCGCTGGCACGTGGGGTGGCTGTGTGTAACCCCCATACGCAGATGGCGGCAGGACGTCAGAAGGCGAAGAAGGACGACTGCGGCAGTGACAGGCTACATGGCCGGCGAAGCCGCAGGCAAAGCAAATGGGCCTGTTGTTGCGAGTATGCCACAGATGACTAGTGAGGGACGGCCGGCGCGAAGTGAGGCGGCGGTTGTGCCACCGGAGGCCGATACGAGAGAAAACAGGCGGGGGCATCGAAGGTAGCAGCGCTTGAGGGGCAGCTTGGAAAGGGCTCAAGGGATGGGATGGTGGTCTGGCCAGGACGGCGGCGAACGTAAGAGGGGCAGCCACAGGTTGCTGAGGCAGGGGTGGCAGGGCCTCCGCGACCTGGGCTCGGATCGTCTGCTGAAGGGTGGGAGGCAGTGATGCTGGGGCGTCCCGAACTCCAGAGATGAGCGCTAGTTGACGTGCGATCTCTTCTCTGATGAACTGCTGAATATCATTCCTGAGCTGCTGCCCTCCTGCGGTCACGGCATCAGTGGACAGCACCTCGGCATGCTGTACGGTGCGACGAGTGAGGACACGCTGCTTACGGAGCTCCTCATAGCTCTGGCACAAGTTGAGGACGGAGGCCACGGTGTTCGGCTGCTTGGCCAAAAGCATTTGGAAGGCATCTTCATCGATACCCTTCATAATATTGTTTATCTTATCAGCGACGGACATATGACTGTTCACGCGCTTGCAGAGATCCACCACGTCCTCAATATAGCTAGTGAAAGTCTCGCCTGGTTGCTGAGCCCGCTCTCGTAAGCGCTGTTTGGCGCGGAGTTTGCGCACACCAAGGCGGCCAAATACCTCAGTAAAGCTGATCTTGAACGTGGACCATGTGGCGATATATGCTTCGTTGTTGCGGAACCAGAGATTGGCGACATCAGCCAGGTAAAAAATGACATTGTTAAGCTTCATGGCGTCATCCCAGCAGTTGTGCGTGCTGACCCGCTCGTAGGAAGAAAGCCAGTCTTCAACTTCAGAGTCGCCTAGCCCACTGAAGACAGCCGGGTCCCGTTGTCGAGGCGTGCCGGAGCCAGGGGGGCGTTATTCAGCATTTCTGATGTTACAGTGCCGCTGTGCAGCTCTAGGACGAGATCAGGAGCAACCTCCACCACTTGAAAATGGGTTTAATGGCCGTGAAAGAACCAGGCACTGAACGGGCGTCGGCGGTCGGGTTCTAGGCGTCGGTGGTTGTAGAGCCAGCCAGCAACGCGCGCTCAGCGGTAGCACTGCCGCTACTGCGTTGGCACATCTTCGCCATTACAGGGCTTACAAAGTTCACTGCAAGAAAAATGCATGAGGGCAACATGCTAGATGGAATTAGAGCTTGTCGAGATGTCCAATTTCCTTTAAATACGCAAACAAAAAGTTCATTGCATGTCTCTGTTGCCTAGGGCAGGCTAAGGGACCTAAAACACTGTCCATGGTTAGAGGCACAGGGGAGAGCTTTTCCATGCACTCTTCGTAGTACGCACGCTCGTCAGCATATGCAGGGCAGTCAAGCAAGATATGTTCCACAGATTCGATCGAGCCGCAGTTCTCACAAAGCGGGCTGTTCGTTTGACTGAAACGGTATCACAAGCCGTTTGTAAATGCAGCGTTCAGGCGAAGTCAGTGATAAAGTGTTTCCAGGTGGTGAGGAAAACTCCCACCCAGAGCTGGGAGATGTGGGTTGACTGAGTACAGAAATTGGTAGTGATGTGTCGGCAGGCTCCAGATCAAATGCATTTCTTCAGAAACAAAATCTTTTAGCTATTTTTGACGCATCAGATTTTGTGAAGCAGGTCCGAATGTATCGCTGATGTTGGTAGCCTTTACGGGCCGCTTGATCTGTTTTTTCATTGGCCAAAATGCCATTGTGCTGGTATCCACTGAAATGTTATGCAGTGGTCTGCAGCAATAGCTAAGTGATGTAGGTAACCGATGTCACGGGAAACCAGCTGATGATTGCTTTTCTTCAGCAGGTTAGGCAGGAAAGCAGAGATGCTTTGGAGTTGGTTAAGATAACCCATCGGTCGGGGGTTTGCCGTAGAAAACAGCTTCTGTAATGCCGTGAAGCTCGGGTGTCGTCGAGGATGTCTTCCGCTGTAGCTGGTAAGAAAGGATATGCTTGGTTGAGGGCACATAAATGGCACAGGAAGAAGTTTCTTGACTAGTTGAACCATCTGTGTAGATGTGTGTATGCTGCGTATATTTCTCGGGTAAGTAGGCGAGAGTAGCTTGCAGTAGCGCTGCCTGAGGCATGTGACTCTTTGCATGCACACCTGGAACAAACTTCTTCACCTTTAGTGTCCAGGGGGGAAAGTTCAGAGGTAGTAGTTTCTGCGGCTGTATAATAGTAGGGAGGGGCAAGTGCTGCACAGCTTGGCCAAAGCCAGAGCTACAGTGACTTAGGTGAACATGGTGTAGGAAGTGCTTCTTCCTTTGGAGGACATGGCGGAGATGGGTACACAGTTTCCTGGGAGGCAATCACATCTAGCGGGAAGCAGCCTGCTTGCGCCACTGTTCCTGATGCAGAGGAACCCTTTGGGAGGCCAAGACTTATCCGCAGGCAGTTGTTTCGCGTGGTTTCGAGGATCTTCTTGCTTGTTGGAGATAATATCTGAAGCACCGGTAGGCAGTAGCGCAAGGTTCCTTCAACGTAGGCTTTTTCTAGCAGAACCATTGAGTGGCAGTTGCTGCTCCACCGTGTTCCCGACATGAATCTGAAAACTTGCAATGCTGCAGTGATCCTGTAGCGTTGTTTTTTTATCTGAGGTGACCACGAGAGGTTGCTGTCTATGACAACACCTGGGTATCGCTGTGATCATACATAATGTAGTGACCATCCACCTAGGAGGAGTGGATATCGAGTCATCGTTTTTCTGGTAAAAGCCATGGCAACACACTTTTCTGGCGAGAGACGAAGACCTCGGGGAGCCAGGTACAGTGTGGTACACTGTTAAAGGGAACATGCGGTCGCGTGAAGTTGACTTTCCGCGAGGCGCTGCTGCGGAAAGCCGGAAAGAATCCCGAGCTGATTATGGTCCGGAGTTTTTTTCGGCATTCTGTCTTCTTGCATGGATCTCATTTTTCACACCCACAACGCATCGATTACTTCTTCTCGCTGCTGAATTAGCTTTTGCCATTCTGTGGTAATGTTTCGTGTGAAATAAGCAACATTTTCTCTGGACTGGATTATTCACGTGTGAGTGACTTGGTTCATATGCCACTCAACGTGCCACTCAACGCGTACAGTACACGTGAACAGTACAACGCGTACAGTACACGTGAACAGTACAACGCGTACAGTACAGTACAACGCGTACAGTACACGTTGAGTGGCAATGAACCAAGGCACTCACACGTGGATAATCTAGTCCAGGGAAAATGTTGCTTATTTCACACGAAACGTGACCACAGAATGGAAAAAGCTAATTCAACAGCGAGAAGAAGTAATCGATGCGTTGTGGGTGTGAAAAATGAGATCCATGCAAGAGGACAGAATGCCGAAAAAAACTCCAGACCATAATCAGCTCGACATTCTTTCCGGCTTTCCGCAGCAGTGCCTCGTGGAAAGTCAACTTCACGCGACCGCATGTTCCCTTTAACAGTGTGCCATACTGTACATCGAGATGTGTAGTAACAGTACGAACGTGATGTGCTCCTGATGCAGATGTCATCTGCATAGATCATTATGTTACTCCTCGCGGAAGGTATCTTGTTAGGTGTATGAGGGCAGTGTTAAACAGGAGAGGGCTGAGCACCACTCCTTGTGGTACACCCTTCTCCACTGCGTGAAATACTGTTGGGCCGTTTGGAGTGCTCATAAAAATTTGCCGTTCTTTTATATAGTGTCCAATCCACTTGTATAGCCTTCCTCCGAGGCCAAGACTGGCCAAGGCAGTGAGAATGGCATGATGTCTGCGCGGCAGTTACATGGTCGAGGCCAATGTTTCTGTGGCCTAATATCTAGACTAATTGACAGAGCGATCAAAGCGGTCACTGAAACTTCACCCGTTCCTCTGCAAAAAAAAAAAACGGTTGAATTTCTGAATGAATTCAAATGGTACACAGTTGACACCAGTTGGAATTGTGATTCCCACTATTTGGACCAATTTTTTACAGTTAGTGCCAAAGTGACTCAAATTGAATGCAATTGGTAGCACTTCGAGTTGCGGTCCCAAATGATTTCTATTTGGCACCAGTTTGGTTTTTCAGCAGTTTCGTTTGGGCCTTTCTAACTGGGCATTACTGTGCAACACATCTGCAGATTACTACAAACACTGTGCAGAGAAAGTATTGTTTCTATAATACTAGATGTCAGCAACTTCACCTCCTAAATTGTACTTATCACTTGCGCCACCTGCTGTGGTGTAAACAAATGAATTAACTGCTCTCTTTGGACTGGCACCACTGGCTCCAGCATGAGGACCCCTGGCATGGAAATCCATCACTAATTTTTAAAAACAGACCTTTTGAGATAACTGTGTGGATTTTGCAGCATGGATTTTGCGATGTTGGTGGACGCCAGAAAACCACTCAGTCACTTTAACTAATAAGCTGGTTAACTGAATTCTAATAGTTGACCTTTTAACTATTAGAGCTGAGAGCCTGGTTGTAATTGGATATTTGTAGCTGGCCATATCTGATTTATAGTAACAGCAACATTAGTTGTTAGAATTTCAAATGTGTAATTTTCAGTGGTGTGGCACAACAAACTGTAGCCATTTCTCAAAAAATTACGAAAATCCCACGATGATTCCTCAGCAATGTTCGTCAGATCGAATCAGAACAGAACTTTGTGTGTGCGAAAACTCATGCGAAGGCAAAGGCCTGGTGAAAAGAGGGCTGCTTCTGCAGCGTTAAGACAGAATGTTAATCTCAGAAAATGTCAAGTTGCTTTGGGCTGCAATGGATTGTTGTTTAGCAAGTCTAGCAAGGGAACAGCAGTTCACAATTACCACTAGAAGTGATAAGGGAATACGTCTCCTTGGCTACCCTTAATGGAGAACCCTGCACACTTGCTAGGAGGTGTTCATGGAGTGTTCACTCAACAGCAATAGTTGCACAACGCAATTGCAATTAAGACCGGCAGTCAGGGGTCTCATAATAGGTCTCACCCCCCCCCCCCCCCCCCCCCCCCCCCCCCCCAAATGTGTCAGGTCTGCATGGAGGCCTACTGCCCAATCTTTGGTGCGCCCTTTTGCAGGATCTCGACATGCTTCAATGAGTGTAACGAAGTTTAAAGCATTCTCTCTCTCTCTTTTTTTTTTAGGTAGGTAAGCTTTCCGAAGTACCATGTGAAGTTGATGACACAAGCAAGATTTTTGTCCCCCTTCATAGTATCTAAGTCCTTGACAGCCGCCTTGGGCTCAGGTTACAAAGTAACCAAACTGGACAGTGGTGATTTGTTCCTTGAACTGCAAAATAATGTACAGCATTCCAAACTTCCGAACATTGTGACCATAGGGGAAATCCCTGTTTCCATCACAGCTCGCAGATCCCTCTTTCCATCTTCAAGCCATCTTTCAAGCAGCAGGCAATATGCAGGAAAAAATGGCAGTCGGCTTGGAACAATGAAGTAAATAGAAACTACGTTTGGTAAAACTGGTTTTAGGTCAATTTCAGTCATGTATGCACCAGGAACGTTTCAAGGAAGTGATTTTATGCATCTCCGAATAGGCCACATGCACCTTACGCACAACTTCCTGCTAACAAAACAAGACAAACCTGTTTGCCAAGAATGTGGAGATGAATTTACGGTTAACCACATTCTATTCTCTTGTGTTAAACTGGAAAAACTAAGAAAAAAGTTCTTTACTCAATTTTATAATGAATGCATTTCTTTTCATCCAACACTGTTTTTAGATGATAATGCCACTGTTAACATACCTTCTATTTTTAGCTTTTTAAAAGAAGCAGGTGTACTAGAAAAGCTGTAAATTTTGAACCACTGGCTCGCTTTATTGCAAGATACGCCTTCAGCCACTTTCTCATTCCTGAAAAGAAGGCCGAGGTTGTTATTTGACTGGTTGGGAGCCTCAGGATCCTTGCCCAGCCAAGCATATCCATTGAGGCTACCTGACCTTCTTTAAGGCTTTTACAATGAGCCATTTTCAAATTTCTTCCCCTCTGTTATTACTAGACTACAATATTTTAGGCCATCTACACCATTGGTAATATTTCACATTTTTAAACATTCTACAGTAAACTTATTCTATGCCTTGAGCTTAGCACATGATGGCCTTACCTGCCTATGTGCCATAAAACCCTACACTACACAACACAACACAGCATGCTCTCTCCTAGTTTTTTCCCTTCGTAGGTTCGATGCTTGAATTTATGAGCAGAGATGGAACTAGTTAAGGGTAAAAAACATAGCACAAAAAAGACAAGGACTCAGAAAGACAACACACAAAGCGCTAACTTCCAATGAAGATTTTTATTTTGCAAAGGGTGTTTTTTTATACCGACTTATCATACAAACACCATCAAACCATGCGTTATCAAAGCGTATCAGCCAGATATGAGAGCTCCTTTGGCATCAGAGCGACTGAAGGGCTACTCATGCAGTCATCTTCCAACAAGGAAATCCATTCCGCTTCAATTATTTCTCGTGTTAAGCAGTTTTTATGCACTTTTAAGACCATACATTTTTTGAGGAGCGGTATGCACTGACGCACACAGCAGTGGGCTGACACACCTTTCCCACGCATATCCCTTACGTCACGCCCATGTTCCCGAAGCCTATCCTTCAGGCAACTCCCGGTGTGTCCTACATATTGCTTGCCTCAGGAAGGAGGTACCTGGTGTGTGACATTTTCAATGCGATCAACAAATTTGTTCTTATGTTTCTTCGTACAGCCAACTGCCTTTTTGGATTTGGTCAAATTTTTCCTGCGCAAACGACTCAACCTTTTTGGGGGATGAAAAAACCACTCTAGCTCCCAAACACTGTGCTATTTTTTTGAGATTGTGGGACAGCCAGTGAAAGTAAGGAATGATGGCAACTTTTTCTTTCTTACGCATAGCCTCTTGATTGTCCTGCGCTTTTTTCTGCCAGAATTTTTTCAGAACGCCTTCCGCTACAGAGACCAAAACATGGGAAGGGTATCCAGCGTTGTCTAGCCGCTTGCACTGCTGAGAAAACTTCCATGCATGAGGTGCAGGCAGGACTTCATGAGAGAATTAAGAAATGAAAGGCGAGCAATGGATCTTTTTACGAGTTTAGAGTGCACTGAATGAAAGTAACAATGGTTTTTTGCCTCGAGGTTTGAACATCCAGCATGTCCGATCATGATGCAGTATGGTGCTGATGTCTAGCTTGTCTTTTTTGTGCTACGTTTTTGACCCTTGAAATGAACCAACAAGCCCAAGTGTCTACCCTTCTGAACTAGTTAACAATTTTCTGCACCAGTGCATAGCTAGTTCATGAAGCTCTTGTGATGTGGATAGATCTTGGTGTACCGTGTACACTTCCTAGTATTGTACAGGGGTAGTCAAAAAATCCCAGGCCGCTCCGAACGGCCGCGGAGCAGCTCCTCTCCGCTATCGGGGCGCTGTTATCGCACGCTTGTCTCGCCGCACTTGTGTTTCCAGGGTATGCGCAGAGAGGGGGTGATGCCCCCCCTCTCTCGCTCTCCTCAATAACGAAGCAGTGAAAAAAATAGTGCGGCGTACGCCTGCAGCGTTCGCTCTTCGCTCTCCGTATTCGGCTGTGGTGCAGCGCGTCGCGGTGCAGACGACCATTCGCATAAAGTGACGCACTATGCTGGCGGCCGTATTTAGTATGACTTCGTGTGCTTCTTCCTACATTTCGGTTTCCTGGCGTACGATATAGTGCATTTACCTTCACCTAAGTTCTGTTGCGGCTCTCTGAGCAGTCAACTTTGAATTTTCACGTTTCCAGTATTTCCAGTATTTTTGTTCAACTTTCTCGAAGCTTAGCATACTCGAACAGGGTTTGAAGATGCATTCTCTGCCTGTATTTCTGAAGAGTTTTTACTGCTTCGTTACTGACAGGTTGTCATCTCGAGTCTTGTGTTAATGAATAGGTTTAGCGTGTTCGCGCAAGCAAAGCAGATGAAGTCGCTCGTGTGTTGGGGAGTTAGCACGTTTAGTGGAAGCTTCTGCTGGTATTTAATGTAATGCTATGCAGTATGCTCCAGCTATGAGGTTTACGCTTGCTGCACTTGCGTTCCTCCCTCTGCACTCACGAGGGCAAGAGGTGGAGTATTTTGCCATGATGTCAGATTACAAGCGCCCAACGTATGAGTTCCAGGACACGCCGTCATATGGTTAGTCAAAATGAAGAGATTAAGCGAGATGCTCTTGCACCGTTTCCTCGATGTCAGGTACCGCGCGACTCTTGGACGCACCAATGTAGTCGTCAACCCTGGATAGGCATAAAGTCGGCATCGGTGTCTACCTGCCTGTAGTCGGATATGTCTGCGGTTGGCGTTGCCCCAGGCCTGTCCACTTGGCGTTCAAGCACGTTGAGTTCGGCTTGGGAAAAGGAGCGAATCATTTCGCGCCTGGGCAGTTATGCGCATCTCTACTATATACGCACGGTGTCCCTGTCAGTGAACCTGTTTTGCTTCTGCTTCCTCACGCTTGTATTGAGAGCGATAAAATGGTAGGGATTTAATATAGCTAAACCGATTAGGGTATGCTAAAGCAGGCCTTTCCGTCCTAAACTTCTTGTTAATTTCCTCGTTGGTACACTCCAGCTGTATCTGTCCCCGAGCAAGCGGCTGATCGCGCCGCTTGGTGTGGGAGCACGGCCTCCGTGACCCCGGTGAGATACCGCCAATGTCATCTAGTTAGAGATGCTGTTGCCTCCAGCGGATGTGAAAGGCGTGCCATGGGCCACACAGTTTTCTTGCTCTTTTGTGTTTGCGTCGTTTGGCCCGGCAGACGATCTTCCTCCTTCCTGCTTCCTCGCCTCCGCGTTAAAACGAGTGTGTCGGTTTCGGGGGCGGACTAGTGCTCTCGCACGCACTATCGTAATAGTGCTTTCCCTCTAAAATACATACGGCGGCAGAGCCAGCAGTCGCAGACAAGGGCATATGTTCAAGAGGATGTCTGCGCCTCCGGTGGATGCAGTCGCTTGGCAGCGAACAGCAGGTGAATGGACAAAATCAATTTTAATGACACGGCTCCTTGCTCACCGTTTCTGCCGTAAGGTATACGTGTGCCGTCTCGCACTTAGACTTCAATTTGATTGTCTCCGCGATTCAAGTCAGTAATTGGCCTTGCGTGTGCGGCTGCAGTGGAAGTGTTGCGCATGAAATCTGGGTAGTCACGCTCGATCCGGAGCCATCGTCTGACGAGCTGTTGATAGCGTCAATTCATTACTAGTATCCTAAGTGTATGCAGCTTTTATTTTCGTATTGTTTTCGGCACCGCGGAAGCTATGACGCGCCGAACCTGACCTGCAAATAAGTGACAGTTTAGAGGGCAAAAAAAATGTATAACAGTATTTCTACTGTAAGGCAGCCACTTCTGATTATCGAATAGAAGCACGATGCAAACGAAATATGGTGATCCAGGATGTGCCACCGCCGTGGTGACGAAGTCTTTTTGTGATATCTCCCCATCTCAACTTTTCAACATTTTATTCATATATCCTGGATGTCAAGGAAAACACGTGATTCTTCAGCCCCACCTGCAGTTTTTCATACCTTCTAGGCCAGAAATGCGAAGATAAGGGGAAACGCTGCGCAATAGCTGCACATAGAAAAAGAAATCAGAAACGACTGAAGCAGTCAGCTTGATCGCCGCCAATCTGAACATGAAATGTGGTCAGTGGCGAGAGAACCCGCCGTTTGCAGCCTGGATGTCTTGCAATCTTGCTGGAAGAGATGCATACAGATTTCATTTCATTTATTTCATTTCATTTCATTTATTTGTCCCTTAAAGGCCCGAAGGCATTACATAAGGGGGGGCGTACATACAGGTTGGAGGGTAGTAGCAGAGAACACAAAAGAAAGAAAGGGGGAAAAATACACGGGGTACCAAAAAAGTGTACAATAATATACAAACTAAAAGCAAGAAATAAACATACAAAAAGAAAACAAGGAACAGTTGGCACTTCGGTGTCGCAGTATGAATATGTTTATGAGAAGTGATTAGCCAGTTTCTCGTGGAAAAGGCGGCGATCGGAGCATGTTATTACGTTGTCGGGAAGGCCATTCCAGAGCACTATGGCGTCGGGAAAAAATGAACTGCTCATTGCGGAGGTGCGGGTTTTAATGCATGCGATTGGGTTACTGTGGTTTAGGCGGGATGATTTACGTGGGGGTGGCTGCAGCAACAAATGTCTTGGTGAGCGATAAAAGAAAGAGTGAAAGAGGCATAGACGGGAAATAACACGGCGAGTTGCTAGTGTTTGAAGGCCGAGGGATCGTTTTAGTAATGTTACGCTGGTATTTCTTGAGTACTGCGATGTAATAAAACGGGCGGCGCGATTTTGAATGGCTTCAAGGTCTGAGATGAGATACGATTGTGATGGATGCCAGACAGATGACGCGTACTCCAATTTAGGACGTACGAATGTTATGTATGCCAACTTTTTTACTTCAGGTGATGCAGATTTTAGATTGCGCCGGAGAAAACCAAGTGTGCGTGATGCTTTGGAACAGATGGTCTGAATGTGTGTTGTCCATGACAGCGATGATGTTATGTGTACTCCTAGGTATTTATAAGATGATGTTCTCGTGACGGCGACCGATTTTATGTTGTAAGTGCTATCAATAACTGTGTTTTTGCGGGAGAATGATATGGATTGGCATTTATTTAGATTAAGAGGCATGTGCCATTTGTCACACCACGCTGAGATAGTGGTTAGATCCTGTTGAAGAGCGGCAATGGCGCTAGCGCCGTGGATGGGGCTGTAAATTACGCAGTCATCTGCGAATAAACGTAGCGTTGATTTTATGTTGATCGGTAGGTCATTGATGTAGATGAGGAATAAAAGAGGTGATAAGCCTGCACCTTGAGGTACGCCGGATGTTACGTCGGAAAAAGCTGAGCGACAGTTATTAACACAGGTGAACTGCTTACGTCCTTTAAGGAACTGCTCTAGCCAGGAGAGCAAAGTTTGTGGAATGCCGAGCGATGACAACTTAAGAAGAAGAAGATTATGGGAAACACGATCAAATGCTTTTGAAAAGTCGAGAAAGATAGCGTCGATCTGGACAAGGTTATCTAAGTATTGTAGAATGTCGTGGGTGAATTCGGCGAGCTGGGTCTCACATGACAGCTGCTTCCGGAAGCCGTGTTGATTCGGATAGAAAAAGTTCATTGATTCTAGGTGGGTCATAAGATTGGAAAAAATAATGTGCTCAAGTAGTTTAAACGGTATACTAGTGAGGGAAATGGGACGATAGTTGTTAGGGCACGTGCGGTAATTTTGCTAGTTTCGATCTAAAACGATGTATCTCGTTGTTTTGAGCCGTAATACAAGTTTTCGCGCAGTTCTGAGAGAAAAAGCTTACAGCTCTCTCTCGTCTACTCTTCGACGAGTTGTAAAATCGAAGTGCGTAAATCTCGCTGGTTTCGATCTAAAACGATGTATCCCGTTGTTTTGAGCCGGAATACAAGTTTTCCTCCAGTTCTGAGAGAAAAAGTTTACAGGTCTCGTCTTTTCTTCGACGACTTGTAAAATCGATGTTCGTGAATCTCGCTAGTTTCAATCTAGAACGATGTATCCCGGTGTTTTGAGCCGGAATACAAGTTTTCGCGCAGGGTTCTCATCTAGGAGTTGTACATGGCGATCTTGTGGTTTATTAGATAGCATGCGCCAGAATTTGTTGGGGTTAGAGTGAAGGATTGATAGTAAATCTTGAGAGTAAAACTTATCTTTAGCACTTGTCAGTTCTGTGGTATACTGTTGGGCGCACAAGCGACATTTTTCCCATGCTAAGTGACTATTTTGAAGTTTTGCTGTTCGATACAGGCGCTTCTTTTTGCCAAGGAGAGACTTGAGGCGTTTGTTAAACCATTGATTCTTGGTATCTGATTTAATAAGTAGTGTTGGAACGTGCTTACTTTCCAAATGTAGTAGGGTGTCTTTGTACAAATTCCAGTTCGAGTTAGGTGTGCGATTTAGATAAGTGCAACGAAAGTTGTCGAAAAATTTTTCAAGATCATTGTTCATAGCATCAAAATCAGCCCTTTTGTAGTCTTTTATCAGTTTGCTGGTTGGTGATTTCTTCTTTAAAGGTAGCGTCATAGAGATGTGAACAAGGTTGTGGTCGCTTAATCCAGGAAGGACAGTAATGGATTTTACGTCGTCCGGGTGACTTGTGAGCAAAAGATCTAGGATGTTGTCTCCTCTCGTTGGACTTGTTATCACTTGCTGAAGGTTAAAGTCAAGGGTTAGTTCTAGAAAAAGTTTCTGTTCGTTTGCAGGTGTCGAACTTAGTGTCGAGAGCAATGACCAGTTAATTTGTGGGTAATTGAAATCACCAAACAGAAATATGGGTGCTTTGGGATACTCATTCCTCATAATCGTTAATTCATGGCGTAGGGAATCGGGGAATGATACGTGACTGTCTGGGGGTCTATAGCAGACACCGAACACTAGCTTTCCGGAGGCGTTGTGAAGGCATACCCAGATCATTTCTAGGATATTATCATGCCGGATAATCGAGGACTGCAGAGTGTTACGAACGGCTATTAGAACTCCTCCCCCTTTTCGGTTAGTGCGGTCTTTGCGGTATGTGGTGAAATGGAAGTCTGAAGGGAACAATTCGTGGTCTTCTATCTCTGGGTGCAGCCAAGTTTCTGTGAGTATGACCATATCGGCGTCTGTGACTTCAATGAAACTGTGAACCTGATGGCGTTTAGGTAGAATACTCCGTATATTAGTAAAAGCGATGTTGATGAGTGCGGGTGAATGACGATTGCTTGGCGGAATCGGTTCATGCAGTTCAGTAGAGTGTCACTTGGCTTGCTCTGAGGCCTGCTGTGTATTGTCCTGTGCTCCATTTATCTTTGCCGCGGGCTTGGTGTTCGTATCTGTTTCTGTTATGGTATCAGAGGCATGATCGTAGGTGTAATATTTCTCGCCAACGATAAGTTTATCGTATCGAAGCTTAAAGCTACACCCTCGGGGCTTAATGAATTGAACCAATTTGGAGCGAGCGAGTCGAGTGGCGAATTCGAAGTCTTCTCGGATAACGTAAGGTGTTTCTTTCAATTTACGACCACATGCAAGCACGCTTTCTTTTGCCTTGTAGTGATTCATTTTAACTATTATTGGTCGCTTTTTTTCCGTTGAGAATTGACCAATGCGGTGGGCGCGTTCTATTGCGCTTGGTTCTAGATTCAAATCTAGTTTTTCTTTGCATAGCGCAATAACTTTTTCCTCCGATTCAGTCCACGATTCTTTGTCGCTATCATCTAAGCCAAAAAAGAGCAGGTTGTTTCGGCGCATTCTGTTCTTCGCGTCTATGTTGGCGGCCTTTAGTTCAGCGATGTCCTGCCTAATCTGGCTAGTCTCTACCTGTTTTGATGGTGATACTGTTTTACGCTCGTCTAATTCGAGCACTGCTACTCGGTTTGAAAGTGCAGTTAGTTGTGTTTCATGGCTGGTTTGGGTTGTTTTCAATTGATCAAGGTCGGCACGCATGGCTGCATGGTGTTCTTCTAGCCGCTTGAGACCATCTAAAACATCGGAAAGGTTGGTTGGTCCGGGGCCAGGATTAAGTTCAACATCTCCCGAAAGCAGCAGCATTAGCTCAGATAGTAAATCAAAAGCAAGTATGTCACATAACACACGCAGCGCAGTGCGCCATTTCAAGTCGTAGGGGCACGACACCGCGAAAAGACAACGATCG
The DNA here is from genome assembly GCF_052857255.1 of Amblyomma americanum. Classification (NCBI taxonomy): domain Eukaryota; kingdom Metazoa; phylum Arthropoda; class Arachnida; order Ixodida; family Ixodidae; genus Amblyomma; species Amblyomma americanum. The sequence goes on along the minus strand of NC_135497.1, from coordinate 538,037,931 downwards.
CTACTACGAGTCTCCTTAGCGTAGTCTAGGTAACTAACCTGGAAGGCCAATACCGGGGTGAACATCGTGCAAGAGTCGGTGTCGTGCCCCGCCGAGCTGACGTTGTGCCGCAGATTAAATACTGTTGCCTCTGGCCATTTGATTGATGACGTAGTCGATGGCGATGGTTTCCAGGCGAAGGCGTCGAGCGGCGCCAAATATGGGCGGTCAGGTCCGGTTGATACAGCAGATGACTGTTCAGGCATCCACGGAGCCGAAGAATCCGGGAAGTGCAGTGTAGGTGATGGGCAGGGGTCCAGGCCACGGCGCGTACCAGCAGAGAGCCAGTACGACAGCACCTGGAAGGCCAATACCGGGGTGAACATCGTGCAAGAGTCGGTGTCGTGCCCCGCCGAGCTGACGTTGTGCCGCAGATTAAATACTGTTGCCTCTGGCCATGTGATTGATGACGTAGTCGATGGCGGTGGTTTTCAGGCGAAGGCGTCGAGCGGCGCCAAATATGGGCGGTCAGGTCCGGTTGATACAGCAGATGACTGTTCAGGCATCCACGGAGCCGAAGAATCCGGGAAGTGCAGTGTAGGTGATGGGCAGGGGTCCAGGCCACGGCGCGTACCAGCAGAGAGCCAGTACGGCAGCACCTGGAAGGCCAATACCGGGGTGAACATCGTGCAAGAGTCGGTGTCGTGCCCCGCCGAGCTGACGTTGTGCCGCAGATTAAATACTGTTGCCTCTGGCCATGTGATTGATGACGTAGTCGATGGCGGTGGTTTCCAGGCGAAGGCGTCGAGCGGCGCCAAATATGGGCGGTCAGGTCCGGTTGATACAGCAGATGACTGTTCAGGCATCCACGGAGCTGAAGAATCCGGGAAGTGCAGTGTAGGTGATGGGCAGGGGTCCAGGCCACGGCGCGTACCAGCAGAGAGCCAGTACGACAGCACCTGGAAGGCCAATACCGGGGTGAACATCGTGCAAGAGTCGGTGTCGTGTTGGGAACAAAATCTTTGTCGGATCTCAGCCGTTCCCACTCCTCTTGTAGAGCTACCCATAAAGCATCTCTGCTCTGGATTTGGAGGGCATGTCACGCCAAGTTTCGCTTCATTAAGCCCCATACATTCTCTATGATGTTGATGTCGGCACCTTTAGGCGGCCATTCCAGCACGGCGATCTGAAGTTGGTCAAGAGTGGCCCAGACTATGACCGATGCTATGATCGAAGCATTCGAAGCGCTTTCACAGCGTGACGTTGGCATGCGTTTCTTGAATGCGGGAAATGAACTGGCTTGACTGCGAGCTTATCACTGCCAGTCATGGCATTGTGTCGATGGTTCGAGGGAGTGAAGCTGTATTTCATTCACGAAAAAAAGAAAAACTTCGTATTTAAAGTCGCTCACTGATGCACTGAGTTGGCGTGAATCCTTCGCGTGCTTCGCCGATTGCCCAGTTGGACTCTAGTTGTTGCGAAACGTAGACGCCATGCCACGCATTGACAGGGAGACACGATTGCGCATAATTGCGCTTGCTATTGCGGGTCGAAGCCGCCGAGAAATTATTACAATGAGTGGGTGCTCGAGGTTCTCAGTGGATCGCATTGTGTGCGCGTACAGAGATGAACTGCTGTTATACATTTTTTTTGCCCTCTAAACTGTCACTTATTTGCAGGTCAGGTTTGGCACGTCATAGCTTCCGCGGTGCCGAAAACAATACGAAAATAAAAGCGGCATACATTTAGGATACAAGTAATGAATTGACACTATCAACAGCTCGTCAGACGATGGCTCCGGATCGAGCGTGACTACCCAGATTTCATGAGTAACACTTCCACTGCAGCCGCGCACGCAAGGCCAATTACTGACTTGAACCGCGGAGACAATCAAATCGAACTGAAGTCTAAGTGCGAGACGGCACACGTATACCTTACGGCAGAAACGGTGAGCAAGGAGCCGTGTCATTCAAATTGATTTTGTCCATTCACCTGCTGTTCGCTGACAAGCGACTGCATCCACCGGAGGCGCAGACATCCTCTTGAACATATGCCCTTGTCTGCGACTGCTGGCTCTGCCGCCGTATGTATTTTAAAGGGAAAGCACTATTGCGATAGTGCGCGCGAGAGTACTAGTCCGCCCCCGAAACCGACACACCCGTTTTAACGCGGAGGCGAGGAAGCAGGTAGGAGGAAGATCGTCTGCCGGGGCAAACGGCGCAAACACAAAAGAGCAAGAAAACTGTGTGGCCCATGGCACGCCTTTCACATCCGCTGGAGGCAACATCATCTCTAACTAGATGACATTGGCGGTATCTCAGCGGGGTCACGGAGCCCGTGCTCCCGCACCAAGCGGCGCGATCAGCCGCTTGCTCGGGGACAGATACAGCTGGAGTGTACCGATGAGGAAATTAACAAGAAGCTTAGGACGGAAAGGCCTGCTTTTGCATATCCTAATCGGTTTAGCTATATTAAATCGCTACATTTTATCGCTCTCCTCAATACAAGCGTGAGGAAGCAGAAGCAAAACAGGTTCACTGACAGGGACACCGTGCGTATATAGTAGAGATGCGCATAACTGCCCAGGCGCGAAATGATTCGCTTCTTTTCCCAAGCCGAACTCGACGTGCTTGAACGCCAAGTGGACAGGCCTGGGGCAACGCCAACCGCAGACACATCCGACTACAGGCAGGTAGACATCGATGCCGACTTCACGCCTATCCAGGGTTGACGATTACATTGGTGCGTCCAAGAGTCGCTCGGGACCTGACATTGAGGGAACGGTGCAAGAGCATCTCGCTTAATCTCTTCATTTTGACTAACCATATGACGGCGTGTCCTGGAACTCATACGTTGGGCGCTTGTATTCTGACATCATGGCAAAATACTCCACCTCTTGCCCTCGTGAGTGCAGAGGGAGGAACGCAAGTGCAGCAAGTGTAAACCTCATAGCTGGAGCATACTGCGTAGCATTACATTAAATACCAGCAGAAGCTTCCACTAAACGTGCTAACTCCCCAACACACAAGCGACTTAATCTGCTTTGCCTGCGCGAAGATGCTAAACCTATTCATTAACACAAGACTCGAGATGACAACCTGTCAATAACGAAACAGTAAAAACTCTTCAGAAATACAGGCAGAGAATGCGTCTTCAAACCCTGTTCGAGTATGCTAAGCTTCGAGAAAGTTGAACAAAAATACTGGAAATACTGGAAACGTGAAAATTCAAAGTTGACTGCTCTGAGAGCCGCAACAGAACTTAGGTGAAGGTAAATGCACTATATCGTACGCCAGGAAACCGAAACGTAGGAAGAAGCACACGAAGTCATACTAAATACGGCCACCAGCATAGTGCGTCACTTTATGCGAAGAGCGAATGCTGCAGGCGTCCGCCGCACTATTTTTTTCACTGCTTCGTTATTGAGGAGAGCGAGAGAGGGGGGGCATCACCCCCTCTCTGCGCATACCCTGGAAACACAAGCGCGGCGAGACAAGCGTGCGATAACAGCGCCCCGATAGCGGAGAGGAGCCGCTCCGCGGCCGTTCGGAGCGGCCTGGGATTTTTTGACTACCCCTGTACATCCTGTTTGCTGCCATGCATTGAAGCTCCAGAAAACACTGGGCATTCATAACAAATGTCAGTTTGTGAAAGCAGAGTGTTTTTGATCCTTACCAAGAATGAATAACGTATCTGAGCTCTCAGTGTTTATGATCCAGGAAATTTTTAAGTGCACTGCTGCTCTTGTGGAAGTTGCGTAAGCTTCTCTTTTTTTAACTTGCATGTATTCATTTCTTCTCACCTTTTCCAGAGCTCTCTGAGGAATCGTTCTTGTCTCGGGAGGAGGTACGTGGCCAAGTGCTCTGCTGCGAGATGGCTGTGAACATGATGGGGATGAGGGGCTGTGTTAGTCTCATGTGAGACAGGTGCACAGCACGATGTGGGAATCACATGGGAACGGTGAAAGATTATGCAGCTGAATGTGTCAGATAGCATTCAGGATTATTGAACATGGTTTTATCAACAGGAGATTACAATGTAAAACTTCTGACATTTTCAGCTGGAACTTGTAGTATAGCAATAGAAGGCATTTGGTGTTAATGAGTTTCTACATGGCCAAGGCACAAGTAATGCTTGGAATGAGAGCAGGCAGTGGCTGCAGCTGCAGGTACCGCTTTGCATCCACATCTTTGTGCTGTTCTGATAACGTTGAATCAACTTGCCCAGGCTTCCAATGTGTACACAAGGCCAGGAAAGTAGTGCATTACTTTTTTTTTCATTACTGCAGTCTGTGAAGTTTGTGGTGGTTCGGACTATACGAGACCTGCACCAAGCTAGATAAGCCTAAAGGGTATGCATGGTGTATGGGGAACACTGCGACAGGCACAGCGCAGAAGAGGCTCCAGACAGGGACGGTGGTGAGCAAGACAGGTTTTATTAAACTCTTTCTGCAATACGAGGATAGCTGGGGCTTAGTCGCCGCCAGCAGAGAGAAGAGTCTGTGTACGTACGCAGGCACCGCGCTTTTTTCTGGCAAGGAAGAAGAGAGGCTCTCCCTCGAAGTGTGAGCAAACATTGTCCACATGTGGGATGAAGAGGCGTGTTGTGCTAGCGAGGTAAAGGCCACAGTACAGTCATTTTTGAGGCACATGTAGATGCGTACTTGCAACTCTGCGCACGGGTGCATGCGGGCACAGGGCGGAATAGGTATTGTGTGATCAATTTGGTGCTTGTGACTGAGCCGGATGATCCCAGCATTCTGATTGGCATGCCCAGCACTGCCGCCAGTCTAATGGTGTGTGTCATAGCAAAACATGCAGATATCTTGCAGTAGAATTACCTGCATTGATTTGTGGCTCACTCGAGACATCGAGGCTTGTTTAGCTGTGCGAGATTTTTTGTCCAAGGTAAAATCATGATCGGCTGTGATACCCATGTATTGCGGCGCGGTCGACCCTGACGAATTCAAGACTCTGTTTACGACACCACAGACATGAGTTTGAACGTCTGAAACAATCTAGTAGGAAAGGATGCACACTTTGAACCAGTTCTATTCCACAGAGCAGAAAAAACCGTCTCAGAGCTATCGCATACAACTTCTCATTTGATCGCTAGCGTATGTGCAGTCGTTTTTACGATGGTCTAGGATTTCTGCCCCAAGATATTTGAAGAGTGCTTCCACCGAAAGCTATGCTGTCCCCAAAGGTGCAGTAACTATTTCAGGACGAAGAAGAGGCTAAGCAGCGCAACTAACAAGGACAGCAGAAGGTAATACAAACAAGCACTGAAGTAGCTTTTGGGTGGTGTTTCCTGCTGTTGTCATTATTTGTTGCACTGCTTAGCCTCTTCGTAATCATTGAATCAACTAGCCATAATTACCATTGTACATTATTTCAGAATGATGACTTGATTCTTATTGCGAATTCTCGTATGCGAAGCACAAGCTAGGCTAACAGTGCAGATTGCTAGCAATCGTCACTAATTACAACATGGAAATTAATTCATGTTGATTTTTCAGAAAGATTCGATCAAGCACTTTAACTTAATTAGTTACAGGTTCTTTTGTCAGCTATTTTAATTCCAGACCTTCGGCTCCGGAACCTCCAGCAGCTGGCGCTTAAGGAAGAAGACTGTGACAACCGCTGAATTCTGCGATGCTCGTGTGTGCTCTTGCAGAGTCTGCTGATCGCAGGTCGTTCTGTCAAAATATTGTGACATAGCGCACCGTCAGATGATCTTTACTACAAGTGGTAGAGGTGTAGTGATCTCCTCACCCTGGAGTGGTAAGCAGCCAAGCACTGCCTACCACTTCCAAGATGCTCGAAACTGTCGCCCAACCTACAACATTACTTCCCTCCCTAGGCTGTCATCGGTTCTGGCGCTTATGGGGAGAATTGGATGGCCTGATATGAACATGGAAGTGCCTACAACAAGTCGGACGCCACTGTCAAGATCACTAATTTCATCTTTTATTTGAGCCACGTTGCCAGTTCAGTGGTTTTGCAACCATGAGGCCGGCACCTCGAGCTGGGTGGTTCTCAGAACCAGCTTGACAGAGGTCTTTGATTGTTCTGCTGTGTGTAAGCTTCATGCTGAGCAATGCTTGGGAAGTCGGCACAACACACAGGCAAAAAACCTCACCAGCTGCATAGAAGATGTAGTCGTCCACTGCAAACATATCAGTCATTTTATGAGCTAAGCCGACATGATCAGGAATATTCTGTATTATGAAAGGCATTGTTGATGATGCCTTCCATATACTCATCGGAATCCCCTGACTGTCCGGAATTATCAGCTGCTGCCAAAGCTTTGATGAGCTGCCTGAACTACATCTCTCCACACGGCATGCCGGCTTCCAGGAAGCCATTCTTTCAAGCTTGGCTATTGCAGGGGATGGGGCTCTGGACCACCAGTCACTACGAGTAAGTTCTGCTGTCTTTGTCTACCGGCCCACTTGTGCCTATGGTGTAGCTGACTCCCTCCCTCCAGCACATCTTACAGGGGCAGGTCACTGAGGTACTGCCTGCTACCCATCAGCAGCCACTGATTGCTGCTTTTCAGATGTACACTGATACCATGGTACGCCGAGGTCCTTGGCCGTCGTTCCGCCATCTCTTTGAGCCTCAGTGGCCTGCAATCCCAGCTCCTTGTCCTGTTACCAGCCCCTGGCCACAACCACAGCTTCTCAACTCCTGTGCATTGGCGCACACAAGACAACTGACCTATATGCCACACTTGTGGAGTCACTGACCACGTGGCCCATTGGTGCCGCAGTCGTGGACACCGTCCCTACGATAACGGGTGTGAGCTGACCTACGAACTTCCGCCGTCCTCTCCGCCTGCGTCATGCGAGCCTCATCCGGATTCCTCTTCTCCGCGTTATGATCTCCGCATCTGCTGCTCACAGTCTCCTTGCCATCGTTCCTGTTCTGCGACGATCTGCTGCCAACCCACCATCCAAGCAGAATACTGACGGCTGCAGTTCTGGAGGCAAGAACTGCACCGCCAGTGTTTCACTCAAGGTGTTTTTCCTTGCCTGTAAATGTTATGCTGTGTTTGTTGAGAGCATCAGCATCAAAGCGCTTGTTGACACTGGTGCCGCCGTTTCCGTTCTCAGTCAAAGCCTCTGTGCCAGACTCAAAAACGTGATGCCGCCTTTCTGCCATTTCGCTTTCTTATCCAGGACTATCCGTAAACTATTGATTTCTCGTCATCGCTCGCTTGCCTCGCAATGTCATCTTTGCTTGGGACTTTCTCTGCACGCGTTACTCTGTTATCGACTGTGCCCGAGCTCAGCTTCAATTATCGCCACTGATTGACACTTTCTTGGACGTACCTTGTGCTGCTGCCACTACTGTGGTCATTGCAGAAGACAGACATTCGGCCTTTCTCCTCAGTGCCGCCCTCTCGGACACACCTATTCTCTACACACCCTCGTTCCATTGCACTGACCGGTGCTCAGTGTTGCTGCCACGTGCCATGTCCTTGGTGGCTCCAGCGCTATTTATGTTTCAAACCCATTCTCCTACCCTACAACTTTACTCCATGGACAATCATTTAGCAGTGTCAACTTGCTCGATCCCGCCAAAGCTTACCCTCTCGCCAATACCACTGCTGCGCTTCAAAGCAGTGCCATTATTGCACCTTTTACCAGTGGTGACCCAGCTGCTCTCAATGTTTTCTACCACTCCGTCGATGCTGGCTTGACGCCTACGCAATGAGCCGACCTTGTTGCTGTCCTTCAGTGCTTTCAATCTTCGTTCGCCTGTCAGCTACATTCCTTGGGCCGAGCTACAGCCGTTGCCCACCATATTGACACTGGCAACCATGCCCCTTTGCGGCAGCTACCTGTACCGAGTCATAACTTCTGAACTCCCCATCATTGACGAACAGGTCCAATGCCATGTGATCCAGCCATCGCACAGCCCGTGGGCATCTCCAGTTGTCTTGGTCAACAAAAAAAGACTGCTCGATCTGGTTCTGCATGGACTACCATTATCTGAACAAGATTACACACGAGGACATTTACCCTAGCTCACCCATGTATTGATGGCGCGCTCAATTGCTTGCAGGGGGCTAAGTTCTTTTCTTCATTGGACCTGTGCTCCGGTTACAGGCAGGTGCCAATGGCAGAGGCTGATCGCCTGAAAACGGCCTTCATCACACCCATTGGGCTGTATGAATTTAATGTCACATCATTCGGCGTCTGCAACGTGCCTGCCACTTTTGAGCCCATGATGGACAACCTATTCAGAGGGCCCCAATATCACACATGCCTTTGTTATGTGGACGATGTGGTCATCTTTTCTACAGGTTTTCCATCTCACCTTGAGTGCCTTGAGACGGTTCTTTGATGCCTGGCAGATGCTGGTCTCCAACAGAATTTAAAGAAGTGCCGCTTAGGAGCTCGGCAGCTTACTTTTCTCGGCCATGTTGTCTCCACGGCCGGCGTTCTCCCGAACCTGGTCAAGCTGCATGCCGTGGCAGAATTCCTCAAACCCACTTCTATGAAAGCACTCCACAAATTCATTGGTCTCTGCTCATACTTCCGCTGCTTCGTCCGCAGTTTCACAACTATCATCGCCCCCATGACCCAGCTTCTTCGCAACCACGACCTGGTCGCTGGTACGTGATGCCGCCTTTATAATGCTACACCGTCTTCTGACTATTCCACTCATCCTACATTATTTTGACTGTCGTGCTCCTACAGGAATCCACACCAATGCTAGCGGCATCGGCCTCGGTGTGATTCTCTCTCAGTGCATGCCTGGCTTTGGTAAGCATGTTGTCACTTATGCCAGCTGGACATGAACAAAAGCTGAACTGAACTATTTCCTAACTGAAAGGAGTGTTTATCCATCCTTTGGGCCATTCGGGAAATTTCGCCCCTTCTTGTACGAGTGCCCTTTTGACGTAACCGATCACCACACCCTCTGCTGGCTGTCCTCTTTGAAAGACCTCCTGCTGACTGGCGGCGTGTTGGGCCCTCTGACTCTAACATTCTTTGTTGGTCAAGACCACTGATATGGCTTCTTAGCAGTGCAGAGACCCATGAATTGTGTTCCTCTTGGATCTTATATGGGTTTTTTGGTGCGAAACATCCCAGGCCGCAAAAGCAACCACCGTTGATTCTTTCTTTAAAAAATTTGGCTGGTTGGCGATTATATGAATAGTTTCAATAAAGTATTTTTCTTGAAAAACGAGCGAGCACTCTTTGAAGTTTCCGCGAAGAAGCAAAAGTTGTTTGGAGTTAAAAATTATGTCAAATGTGAAACAGGATACAATAATAAATATTATTTTATAAGTTTTTACTTGCATTTTTCTGTAAGCTGACTTTATTAATGAAGCCATGCAAGAATTTTCCCGCATTTTCTTTGTTCAATAAAAAAGCAAGAAATGTGGCATTTTAAAACATTTTTTACATAAACGCTAACATTTCAGCCTTAATAAATTTTTCCTGCTTTCATCTTTTGCAGTAGCTTATGCAAAAAATAAATTAAAATTTTTTAACAGTACTCATTAAAATTCCTCCCAAAATTTGCAAAAAGTGACTTTTCCCTTATATGCAGACATAAATTAAGGATCAAGGCCCTCCTGATAAAAATACGTCAGATGGCTCATAATACACACCAACTTTGTTGCTTGCAGTCTAGGAATTTTAATTTGAGTAAACGTAGTTAGAAGCAAGAAAAAATTTTTTTAACCTGCAACCAGCCTCCTCGGTAAATACTACGAAACTGTGTCTTCACTCCAGAATACGTACTATCGTGCTCAATATCAACTTCAGTGCACAAGATACGATAGCGCATTATCGCTTGACAGAAAGCCACAACGCATATTAGTGCCATAAAAATAGGCGGCGGCATGTACTAGTGCGCTCAGTATAGCTTACAACATGTCCAGTGGCAACCAAATGAGTTTTCCGCTTCATGTTAAATCAACACCCGATGTCAAAAGGCATTGGGCTTGCATAAACATTCAGTGTACTTTGTTGTTTGCATCGACAGCTCACTCTAACGATTTCTAGCACCATTGTGCTTGCACTGCTTCAGGAATTGAGTTCCTATCACATCTTATGCAATGTACTTCATATTGAGCATTATAGTATGTGTTCTGCAGTGAAGACGCAGTTCGGCAGTATCTACCGAGAAAGCGGGTTGCAGACTTCAAAAATTTCTTCCTGGCCTGAAAGAAAATTTACTCGAGTTAAAATTTCTAGATTACAAGCAATTAAGTTAATGTGTAATATGAGCCATCTCATATATTTTTATTTGCAATGCCCTGTCCCTAATTTAGGTTTTAATCTGAAGAAAAAGTGAATTTTTGCAAACTTGGAGAAATTTTCATAAAACTACTCTGTTTAACAATTTTAATTTCTTTTTAGCATAAGCTACAGCAATAGGTGAAAGCAGGAAAATATTATTGTGGCTGAAATGTTATTGTCGTTTATGTAAAAACTTAAAACGCCACATTTATTTTTTAATTGAATGAAGAAAACGCAGAAAATTCTTGCATGGCCTCATTAACAAAATCAGATTAAAAAACAACACAAGTGAAATATTCTAAAATAAGATTTGTCATTGTGTCCTGTTTGACGTTTGATTTAAAACTTTTTAATTGCAACTTTTGTATCTTCACAGAAACTTAAAGAGCGCTCACGTGAGCAAACATTTTTTTTTTTTCGAGAAAATACTTCATTGAAACTCTGTTCACTTAATCACCAACTAGTCCAGTTTTTTTCAAGAGAATCAATCGGCAGTGGTCGCTTTTGTGGTCTGGGAAGTTTCGCGTGGAATGACCTTTATCTGGTCATTTGTCACGACGTCCTTCCGAGCTCTCTGTTGCCAGTCCTAAAATATTGCCAACAGAGACAACCTTCTTTACCGTCGACACATCTGCATTACATAATTTGCTCCCATTACTGCGATAATCCTCAATATGCATACTCTGGCTTGTTCAAGAGCTTAACCTGCCTGCTGACTTCGGTACTACTGACATGGAATGTACTGTTATGTCCGCCAGTTCGTCCAGTCTTGCTCTGAATGTCAGGAGTAAAACCAGTCAAAAGACGGAACACAGCGAAGAGACGAGGCACACACACGGCGACTCCAGTATGAACGTTTGGAGGCGGCCGGTTTTCCAAAAGGACTTCTGAGGGCAGTGGCCGAAACGCTCTTGCAAAAGATAAAGGGTCGAGACGTCAAAAGGGTTGACCCAAAGACAGTGGAAAAGAGAAATTTTGAAGTCATGCCTTATGTGCATAAAGTGGCCCACACCATCAAAAAGGTCACCGGAAAGCAGGGCGTCAATGTTGTGTTTTCAGCTCCCTGCAAGCTTTCACGCCTGTGCTCACGTGTTGCACGTGGCAGGACTTATCGGCCGGTTTGTTCGACGCAGCATGAAAACCGCTACGTCAACTGTGCCACAGGTGTGGTTTACAAAATTCCGTTGACCTGCGAAAAAGTGTACATTGGGCAAACAGGCCGATGTATTAATGACAGACTAAGAGAACACCACAACTCTCTGTCCCCTACTGATGGCGCTAACTTGCCTCGACATTGCCGGGAATGCGTTTGCTACCCGCTATTTTCCAATGTTAGTATTGTCGGCAGAGGCAAGGGAAAAGTAGAGCGCGAAATCCTCGAAGCGTTCCTCATTAGTATTCAAGGAGATGATTGCATCAGCAGTCCTTCTATCTACCTCATGCAGAAGGAGCTAAGCTTCCTTTCGCAACGGCATTAGATCACAGCTTATCTTTAGATGTAGATTGTTGTTAACTGAGCTGCGCGAACTTTGCCACTTTTCCTGGGAGACTGTTTTCTTCTGTAAAGCACAGTTGCTAGTCCAGTCGTCGTGTGTGTGCCTTGGCTCTTCGCTGTGTTCCGTCTTTTGACTGGTTTTACTCCTGAACATGTACCAACTGACCAAGATTTCAACACTTCTGAATGTCAGCACCAAAAAAATCCATCTTGCCAGCCTGCCACTCCTCTGCAGCCATTTCCATGCCCAGCCCAGCCGTTTGACTGTGTTGTTATTGACCTGCACGGCCCTCTTCCCAGCACATCTATCGGCAATCGCTGGATCATCATTGCCATCAACCATGTTACATGCTTCGCTGAAACGTCACCTTCATCAGCTGTTACGGCCCATGACATTGCCTCCTTCATTCTCCATAATATCATTCGTCGCCATGGTGCCCCAAAGGAGTTGCTCACTGATAGAGGTCGCATTTTATCAATGCTGTACTTCAGGAATGCAGCATCGTTCACTACACCACCTCCACATATCATCCACAGACAAATGGCATGGTTGAGCGCTTTAACCACACTCTCGGCGACATTATGGCCATGCTTGTTGATTCCAATCACTGCAACTGGGACCGCGTTCTACCATTTGCACCTATGCTTACAACTCTGCTACTCAAGCCACCAGTGGATTCTCCCCATGCGTTCTTCTGTATGGCCATGCACCTTCTTGCACAGTGGACACAGTTGTGCCATTTCAACCGGATTCTTCCGAATTTATGACTATTTCTCAAACTGCAACTTATGCCAAAGAATTCCACCAGCTTGTCCATTCCTTTACGTCTCTCACTCCCAGTAGCGTGCACTTCATCCAGCTTACCTTCCAGACTTCTTTCTCTGGCTATGGGTACCTTCCTCCAGACCTAGCCTTCCCTCCAAACTTCTCAGCAAGTACCCGCATTTTCAAGCAAACGGTTCCTAGTAAATTACATCGTTGAACCCTTCACACTGTCTGCCGATCAACATCACTGCATCCTCATTCCTTGCGGTGTTCCAGGAAACATGATCAACGCGCTACGCTGCACCTTAACTCTTGTAATGTTGACTGGCTAGTGAAACGTGTCAGGTGGCTATGCAATGCAAAGTTTGGGTGAACAAAGCCCTTTCTTGATTTGAACAAAACTGCTCTGTTCGTGCGAGGTTACAAAACTGGTGGCCATCATTGTGCACCCTCTCAACTGTATGGTCCTGTCAGCCATGTCTGATCTGACATGGTGCAGGCAGCTTCAAAAAGCCTTAGGCCTGCCTACCACTCTGACGACTGCCAACAAAACAAACACCCGATAAGGGCTACGAACACACAGTGGCAAGGAGAAGTCAGCTCTTTGGGGTGGTCCTACCCCACTCACTGCATGAAGCAGCTTCTGAGCAGTCGACGCTCGCTCTGTCGGACAGTGTCAGAGTGCCCAGTGCCGAGCTGCAATACCAGCAAGCTTGTAGCGGCACCTGTGGCCACTGGCCACCTGGCTTCTAGAGCCGCAACTTCCAGAGTCGAAAGAGAGGTAGCAGAGAAAATTATGTGCAGCAAAACTTGAACCACCCACACAGCTTTCGTACTCACTCGCTTTGGGCAGCCATAAGTAATGCCAGTTAGCAAGGAAATGCAATAAGGAATCGAGGTCATCCGACTTGCCTATGCTAGGGCAGGGGTGAAGTTCTGAGGCTGGCCTGAATGAGCTCGTGGGATATTCGTTCCCGCAAGGTCCCGCCCAGCTGCCTAGCGCCGTGCTGAAATGTTTGCACACGCCAGTTCTCAAGCCGAAGAGCGAGGCCTGTCTCCTGCACCGTAATAATCATACTTTCTGTGGTGCTAGTGTTGCTGCGATGCAGGCGTCCTCTCTAGTTAGTTAGGGTAACCAGAGAGGATGCATCGCAGGGAAGCAAACCCAAGGGGATGTAGCAGGGCGACTTCCCACAGGTGAAAATGCTATGTGTGTATGCTTACACATCTGACTTTCAATGATGATGGTGATGATATCATTTGACCCTTATCGTCATCTGGAGTGGCCAGCCAGGTATGTTATGGGGTTAGCATTTGTAGTTTTCATAAAAGAGTGCCTCGTTCTCCTCTGTGATGTGACTAAATTGCACAAACAGCCACTGCGATGGCGCAGTGGTTATGGTGCTCGGCGGCTGACCGGCCAGCCAGTGAGAATGTGAGCACCATTGAGAATGCACCCTGTGGTCGTGGTCCTTCTGGTAGTGTCCTGCTGCCCCTGAGGCATGGGGGTGTCTGCAACTCGGGGCTGTTGTCTGCAAGATTTGATGTGGGGTACAGTTTGCAGCTCATATTTAAATGGGAAGTTTGCCCGTGCACGTTGCTGCAGAAACGTGACAAGCACATCTTACACTGTTCACAGCATGAGAGACAAAGGTCAATAACATTGACTGTGTCTATGTTTGTGGGGGAAGTTGCTGCCTGCCTCAGCTGTCGTCTGTTGCAGGAAACTCCATATTATTAAAGATCACCAACAATGGATGGTGCACCTATTGCCGCACATCGGACACACTAGCCACAGAAGCCATTGTTAATCTCTACAGATGCTACTGTAATTCCTACTTTGAACACATTTTTGTGGGTTGAAGCTGTGAAATACAAATCTAAACTCTACAACCCTTATAATCTTAATAATCTGACCTAGAATGAGAAAGGGAGCAAGCGATGTTGATGGAACCATAGTGTTAACCGGATTACACACCACTGGCTGCTGCTGCTTGTGTTCAGGTGAAATGAAAAAGAAGAGGATTACCACTTGGTGCAGGTGTGCAAATTTAGTGACAGAAACGCCGTGGTCCAGAGTGAATGCTGTAAGGGCCCCAGAAGAGTTAGTGCAGTTTGTTGGCTTGCATGTCATGGTTTCCAAAAATGGTGCAGATCAGCCGGGAGGATCCTGATGGCACGTCATCGCCAGCTGCTCCAGAGAATGCACCAACTGAGCCTGCACCGACATTTTGGAGTATGCCGAGCACAGACCTTAGCTTCTTGGAGAAGAGGTACAGCACCCTTTCTCCACAGCCTGGTGAGTCATTCAGCTTAGCATTTTTCGCTTTTAAACAGCATAGACACCAAATTTTGGTTGAACGTTTTGTTCTTTTTGATGGTGCATAAGGCTTCAGTATGCATTAGGGGTGTGCAGATATATGAAATTTGGAATATAAATTGAGTATGTTTGTATTCGATTCACATTCTTAGAGAATTTCTGAATGTTTGCCAGCGATCAAATACCATGCAGACTTTCATGAATCCGACTAGTGCAAACCCACATTATCGGGGGAAATTATCTGCAGATAAAATTTAAAGGGTACAGAGGAGTCCTCTCACTCTCTTCTCCGACATTTATTGCATGCACGGATCACAACGCTGCGACACTGCTGGGCTTGGGACTCATGTGAAATTCGGCTTGTGGGCTTTGCCACATATCACACATGACGAGAGCAAGACGACAGCCGACCACCCATTGCAAACACTCACAACACAACATGCGTGTGCATGCGTACAACACGCACGCACCTGGCAGGTTGTGATATGTCACAAGGTCACGTGACCTAGGTGGCAGGTGAGGTGAAGTGGCAGGTGGCCGGACAAAACTGTTGTGTCTGGTGTGGAAGCCATGTCCAGCTACTTTATGAACCATTAAGCTGTGTTTGTAAACTTGATTAAGAAGAGGGATTAACCGGATGCCGAACAAAATGCTGAGCAGAGTGTCGAATAGACGTGTGTGACCATGAAATACGCTTGTTTCACCTTTGCATGGAAGGGGACACACCACAACAAACACCGTAGCTTAGCAAATGTTCAATGATGCAAAAATTGCAAAACACACGGTGCTTATTCGCATTTAGCCTAAGCGAGCAAATTGGCTGTTTGATTCTTTGATTTTTCCGTAATGTGTTACGTACTGAATGCCCGCACCCATGGCACTCGTTCCTTCCCAGTGCTGGTAATGCTGTTCCAACCTGCACTGTTGCAGTAAACCTGCTGCATGTTGCTGCAGATGGGTGGTCATTGATGCGCCAAAATACTATTGTAGCAGCCAAGAGCCATTGCAAATGCGAGGTGCAGGATGCGCACAGGCGTGAGTCTGGTTCCTTCTCGATGCTGGGCAAGGAAGATCCCCAAAGGAGCCCAACTCTGCACCGTTTAAACTTCGGGAACAGTCATTTTAGCAATGTTTTGAGAGATGATTCACCTATTCCTGTGAACATCCAGCTTCCTGATCCATTCATTGCTTATCATTCCAACCCTCTTACTGTTACAGTTATACTGCTATTTAAATCTGGGGATAATACCAATCCTAAAAATTGTCGATCCATTTCTCTGACTTGAGTACGGTGCAGACTAGAACATCTAATATTTACCCATGTCATGGAGCACCTAAACGTGAATGGCCTGCTACTTGAAAATCAGCATGGTTTTAGGTACCGGCATTCATGTTAAACCCAATTCTTTGAATTAGTAACGGATCTTCATCTTGCCATTCACAATGGCTTGTACACTGACGCTGTTTTTATTGGCTTCTCTAAAGCCTTTGACTGTGTACCCCAAAAGTGCCTCATCAAATAAGTATGCAGTGAAGCCCACTTATAACGAACCTGAAGGACACATGGATTGCGTTCGTTGTATCCGAAGTGTGTTGTAAGTGGACTTCTCATTTTACAGCCACATATGCAAAGTCAGGCAGAAGTGGCATTTATTTCTTAAAAATGTCCGTTACGCATGTAAGCAGAATTTATAATGGGACTTTCCAAGCTCCCCAGTGGGGTCCTGTGCTCCTGCGCACTACTATGACTATGACGAGCTACTTTAGGGACACAATATTTCAAATTGGGTAAATTGCAAGCTTTCACAGCAACTGCTGGTAGGTGGGCATCCTCTTTTCCGGTCATTGACAAGGTTTTATAGATGCAGTGGCGAAGCAGCACAGAAAGTAGAGATGCAGACAACAGACACCACGTCACTAGCTCGGCCAGCAATGCACCCCACGTTACTGGCATTAAAGTTTCACGTATCGCTGCCATTGGTTTATCATCAACTGTGTGCAGTAGTTACTTAATGCTGCCCCTGTCCTGCACCTACTACGCTCCTGCTTCCACTTCAGACGTTTTGTTCAGCCCGCACACACGAGTGCACTTATTAGCCTTGTAGCCTGTTGGTGCATGCCTGGAAAGCAGTTAACTTCAGTCTTAATTCCTATTGTTTTTATGTAGCCACCACATTTCTGCATAAAACAAGAGGGGGACCATGGAGCTGGGAGACTCTTTCTGGTCAGCGCGCTGACAAGTGCATTTCTAGGCTGCGGGGGCGACTTTTCATCGGCTCCTCATTTGCTCAAACCGAATCATGCGGCCACTATTTTTAGTTATATCTGAGATGCAGTGCCATTGCCTTAGTACAAATTTTGACCACTGGACTGCCGTTGTTCGTAATAAGTGAGCGTTTGTTATAACTGTGGTCATTTTAAGTGGGCTCGGCTGTGTAACTTGCAACTTGATCGTAATACTACAAAGTGTATTCAAGAATTTTTAGCTAACAGACAACAATGTGTAACTGGGAACAACTTCATGTCTAAAACTGAACATCTCAAACTGAGAGTACCTGAAGAATCTGTCTTTGGCCCTCTTCTGTTTTTAAATGATATATTAATGACATTGTTACAAATATTGGCTCACCCATACATCTTTTTATCGATGATCGTATTACTATAGAGACGTTGCCTTGTAAGAGGTCTAGATAGGTGAAGTACTTGGTGGAGCGTTTGGCAGATGGATATAAAGACCGACAACAATAAACATATGACCGTACACTTTGTAGTACTCCATGTCTCTATATTCTAAATAACAGTGTTACTGAGCGCACATAAGCGTTTAAGTTTATAACCCTGTTCTTAACTTGGCATAGTCACATAGAACATAATCACTGGCAAAGCACTAAAAAAATTGGGCTTTCTTAAACATGGTCTATCTCTTGCCAACCCTGATACCAAACTGGAGGCCTACATGTCTCTAATTCAAGTATCATTAGAATATTGTTGAGTAGTATGGCATCCCCATCAAGGTAATCTGTCGAACTGCTTAGAACGGGGCAAAACAAGGCAGCACGCTTTATTTTAGTCGTACTCGCTGTATCAAAGCATTTGTGCACTAAAGCAGTCCCTACTACAGCTACCTACTACGAAGTCTACTTACTATAAACTTTACTGCAGAAACTTATCCTTTGTGTCCATGCATGTTAGAGCAACACATCACACATCATCTCATACTGATTATCTTCATAAAATTCAACCAATCTTTGCCCGCACAAACAAATATCTAAATTCCCCATTAGTTTTGTCTATAAAAGAATGGAATGCCTGCCCGAATATTATTTTTCTGTTCATCGTCACTAATGTTTCATGAATTGGGCGCAGCATTTCAGTTTGTTTGAGCTTGCTACCTTTGAACGTGTGATATTGCCGCGAATATTTGCAGTGCTTGTTCGTTTTTCAAATCTGCCGCCACACCACCTTATCGCTTTCTTTGCGACGCAAGACGCGACTAGATTTATCTCGATTGATCGCAGCCAGGCGGAGCTGATTCTACGTTGTTCCAGAATGTTCTGGTAACTTTGCACGCTTTGTCTCGAAAGTTCGCTATCAGCTTTAAATTGAGCACGGCCGACAGCAGCAGGCATTCTGTTCGATGTCCGCCGAGCACGCTTGTTGCTTCGCCGCCGCCGAGTGATTCAGTCCATTTTGGGCGCAAGTCAGCCCAATAAACAGTTTTCTTTTAGAAGCCCCTTTGTCCGTGTTCATCGCTGGTTCGACTGCCGTCACCACTACGTGACAATTTCTGATTATAACTACATATTATATTGTGATTTGCTGCGCAGTAGCACCATGCCCAAAGTGCATAACATTGCGCCAATTTGATAATGCATTTTGCATTCTTTCTTTCATGACTTTCCTATGTTTGATTTGTTATGATGTGAAGCCTTGTGCATTCATGTAATTGCTTTTTGCTTTTGTTATCCCCCCTCTGGGCTTTTGAGTACCGAAATATTTTTCACTCACGGCATGCTGGCTCTTCTTCTCTTTAGTGCATTCTCAGTAAGTAAAATCTCGATCATATGATTCTCACGGGGTCACACAAAAAATTTAGTTTCGTATCATCTAAAATGTACAAAATTCGTATGCAGAATTTACACAAATCTATTTCGGCTGACGGGGTTTACGTATGGCTGCGCACCACCTCTGACTCACGTTGTCGGCGCTGTGCTGATCAAATGTCGTCACTCACTACTCGCAGTGCGTACTGTGAAACTGATGATTGCGGCGTCAGCGATGTACGGGTAACAAGTACTTGGTGCTCGAGGGTGGGGTCACAGCTTGCACTTTCGAATTATCCGCAGGGGGGCGGGGGGTTGTTTGTATGTTTGTAGCATCCGAATTTCTGCCCATTGCACACAATGCACTCTGGCCAGGGCATTTTATGAATTCATAACAACTGGGATTGTATCATTGAGGTTTTACTGTGATCCGTACTATGCTGTGTTAGCTCACACCAAGTGGTTCTATTGCTCACACACTGCAGCGCTGGAGTAGTGTTTTGAGAATCCTCCTATCATGCTGGAGATGCAGGGTTCGATCCCCAGTGCCGCCACATACCCACCAGTTCCCAGTGGGTACACGCTTTCCCCTGACCCCACCTTGAGTAGATTAAAACACCTTGTGCCATGGCACTCTTTCACCAAAGCTGCCCTTAAAATTCGTCGGTTGCTCACACCTTGTACCTTGTTTTTTCTGAGGGACAATATCATTTTTAAAAAACTGTCTAATGGGGGTAAGAATTATGATTGGTTAATTTGTAGCAGTGTGCACCTTATAATATTCTAGGCTATGTAAGTCTGGCTGATGATGATGATGAAAAAGAAGTTGGTTTGTCGGGTTTAACGTCTCAAAATGACTTAGACTGTGAGGGATGCCGTAGTGGAGGGCTCCGGATAATTCCAACCACCTGGGGTTCTTTAACTAGCACTGACATTGCACAGTACACGGGCCCCTACAATTTCGCCTCCATTGAAGTGCGACCTTTGCAGCCGGGATCAAACCCACGCCTTTCAGGTCAGCCCTGGGGTAGTGGTGTTAATGTAAGTTTATTGTGTGTTTAAAGTGCATTTTTTTTGGAATTGTGATGTCATCTTTTGCGAATGTCATTCTCAGGTTTAGATGTTAAATGTGGTGATTGCATTGAAGTGCTGCAATTTTTTGTTTTTCACCGACTCTGCATAACACGCTGAACGTAAAAGCACAAAAACAAGGACGTAGAATAACACACACACACGAGCGCTCGTGTTGTGTGTCTTATTCTACGTCCTTGTTTTTTTCGCTTTTACGTTCAGCATGGAAAACCAACTCGCCCAAACTCGGCCTTTATTGGATCTGCATAGCAAGCGTGGGACATGGTGCATGATAGCATTAAAGTTGTTTGAATTTTGTTTGGTCACTCCACAATCTACATTTATTGTGGTGTCTTGTCATTTCACTGTTATTGTTAATGTCACTGCGCATGGTAAAGGAGGAGTGAGAAATTATCTTCTCCGGAAAAAAATTTGCTCTTTTAGATGTTCATCGTACCAGCGCAGTTCAAGTTAAAAATCCAGTTTTTGTTGCTTGCTCATAATTCCTATTTTTGTTCCCCCTCCCCCCACTCCCCTAACACCAAGCAGCTTCTGGTCCCAAGCATCAGCAAAAAATGGGCTTAACCAGTGGCACACCTGAGGACGAAGCTGCAGTCACTAAGCATAAGAAGCACAAGTCTAAAAAGGTGCGTGTCTCTTGCCGAAAGGCGCATGCATTTATGTCCACATGCATGGGTTGCTTGCTAGCGACTATGTTTACCACTGAATCTGTTCTCTGCCAGTAGGGCGGATGCTCAGTGACTTTTAAGTAGTGCCTTTTTTTTGGGGTCCATGCAGGATGATTCAGATCGGAGCCAGAAGCACCGGAAAGACAGGACTAAAGACAAGTCTAGCAGGGATAAGGACAAAGATGAGTCGAGCGACAAGTCAAAGAAGAAATCCCACCGCAAGCAGCGCAAGGCTGTGGAGGAAAGCGCTTCTGATACAGAAAGGCTGGAGGCTTTTCTCGGCGCCGTTGATGATGTCGGTGTAGAGCGCGCGGCTGAGGCATATGAATCCTTGTGACGCATCGACTCTACTTAGTCAGGCTTGTCGAAGCGCCAGTGTGTGCAGAGTGTCACTAACAGAACACGAAGGATTCATGCTACCATCACAATGGACGAAGGTGTACCAGATTAACACCAGACAGGCAGCTTAAGCTTGGCTGAGGCCAGATTCACTGGTGTAAGTGTCCTCTATGCTGGTAGTGCTGCTGTCGGCTTTAAAACTGTTACAAAAGCTGATGCTTAGGATTTGGTGCCAACACTTGATGCATGCTAACCACCATTTTGATTACTGTGCTGAGGTAACCACAGCCCAGTTGTGTGGGTGCTACTGAACCTGTGGAAAGGCATCACTGCCAGACTAGAGTTGAAACTGGTGTTTGTGCTAACCACATGTAACTGCAAATGTGCCACTGCTGTGATGCTAGCACATGCTGGCATGTGCGCAGCTGTGTGCTGTATTGTTTAACTGATGGCTGTACATTTGCTTGCTGCCAGCAATACTATCACTGGTGCATGAACTCACATGCGACAGGTATGATTGGATGTTGGCATGTACCAAGGTTCATGTTGAAGTAGTAGTTGTGGTCAACACTCATGGCGCTTTGTGTGAGGTGTGACTTGTAGTTGAAGATGCAGTGCCGAGCATCCCCAGTCTCGGAGGAACCCGTGACAGCAGCCAATGGTTGATGTGCCCTGTGGCTGGCAGTGGAAAGTGCACGGGTGTAAACATCAGGCTGCCTCTCCTGCCTTGATCTTTGCTTAGGGCGCCTTGCAGTACAGTGAACCACGCAGGTGACAAAAAAGGAAACGAAGTGGTCACGTTCAAAAACATTAGTGAGCAGCAAGCTGCAAACAGTCGCATCAAGCTGTTGCCCTTTCGGAGGCATTTCGGGGACACGCTTAAGACACTACTTGACTCAGAGGCTTAATTGGGGAGCGTAGTTTCTTTATGAGGAGCTGCTCAGAAATATGATGAGCATGAGTTTTCTTTGCTCTGCCCTGTAGTATCCGGATCAGTTTATTTTAGATTAAGCCTAAGTACACACACTTTTGCATGTCAACTCCTCAGTAATACCTGGCGCTGTTCCAGCTGCAACAGCAAGTCTGAATTTGTTGTTGCCTTGAGAACATGGTGTGCTCTGTATAAAATTCCAGATAGTTAAGAAGTACTCATCTAACCCTGCCTGACAGCCTGGTAACTGTATAGTGAGGTGGCTCAACAGCTATTGTTTGCAGTTTGGTGCTACAATGCAGCTGACAGATCTAAGCACTGCTGAGCTGTCTTTGTTGCCCTGAGTTATTAGAGTGGCTTGACAGATTTCAATGCATATGTCTTTGTGATTAAATGAAACCATCTTTATTTCATGGATCTGCGTGGTCACTGTGGTGAGCAATCATTAATTAACTTAGGTTTATCCTGTGTAAAGATGTTCTAACTAGCTTCCAGTCAGTTTAAAAATCTCAATGCAATTGCTAACCCTCCTTTCTCAACATTTTTCTTTAAAGTTTAGATGCTTTATTTAGTTTTTTGCTATGCTTCTTAATAACCTCATGTTTGTAATCTTTCAAATGTCCAGGCCATAAAGTTAAGGTGAAATCAGTGTTCCATGCTTATTAAAGGGCCACAGAAAGGGATGTTTGAGCTTGGCTTTAATATGCTTGCACTATGTAGAGTTGAAACCACCGAGCATCCATGCCAGGTACGAGGCCTCAAAAGCAAGTGGGAAATTTACTACACTTTTTAAAAATTCCCGCTTTCGCACCTCGCGGCGACGCGCACTGCTGGGTTTTCACGCGAAAACCTGGCATACGACTTCACCTCGTGCAAGTGACGTCAGCAGCGGGGGGTTATCATTGGCTCACAGTGCCAGATTCTTTCAGACATCACAGGCTACCGTGCCCACAGCCACTCCGCGCGCGCCACAGCTGGCGGAGGTAGGGGAGGGGCCGAGTAGGTTGGGCCGGCGGAGGAGTGCCGCTGTTTTGGCGTGCGAGAGGAGAGTGAAAGGCGTGAAGACAGGGAAGTTCAAATTTTGTCTGCATATAGGTCAGCTTCCACAAAACGCACTAAAATATTACTTGCTGGAGGATAATTATGAAGCAGAATCTTTTAACGTCCCAGGCATATTGCTACTTTATTGAGAGCCCCTTTCCGGGTCCTTTTAAAAGCAGTTACCCATGAATGTTATTGTAATTTTTGACAGTTGGTTGCCTGGGTTGAAAAGTTAACAGGGTTATTTTATGAACTTTGACAGACTTGTACAGTTTTTTTTTACGTGTATGTGTTTTTCCCACTTTCCTTTTGAAAGTTGGTATGTGTGCCTCCCTATTTATAGCACATCATAAAATGAGACTAGAAACATTTGGTTTCAATGACGTAAAAAAGAAGTCTCTAAGGCTATGCACTCATTTTTTTGTTTATTAAATAACATTTAAAACATCCTGTTGCTCGCTCAAGAAACACTACCGAACAGTCTGTTCTGGCTTTTGCAGAAAACACTGTTCTGATAGCTTGTCTTTCGAAGCAATTTATGTAGACATGTTACTAGTCTGTTGTGCACTTTTTGGATACCGTATTTACATGATTGTAAGTCAACTCCAATGTAAGTTTACCCCCCATATCGCATGTCAGGAAAAAAAGAAGGGCATGCCCGTGGGCACATTCCAGAATAAAAAATTTGTAGGATGCTTCGCTTTTTAGAGTAGAATGCGATAGCATCATTGAGCCACCGACGCTTATCAGCGGCCGCCATTGGCCGCTGCTTGTGAGGAGGGCGGTGGGGGAGTGCCGGTTCTGCATGTTGATGAAGCAGCTGCTCAAGGCTAGCATGAAAAGCGACTCGACGAAGCTGCTTAGACTGTGGCGACGCCAACAACGCCGGCTTTCCCGCCTAACTAACGCCTTAACATTCTCGCTCTAAAATGTATTAGTCAGTAGACTACTCATCCACACTTGTGCCATCATCCTTCCTAGCACTGCCGTCGCCATTGCTGCTGCAGTCCCACAGCACACTTTCCTAACATCGTCCCGCAAAATCCCACACGTCACAAACAACCGCACCACACCATCGCGTAGAACAGCTTAAAATTTTGCCTTGCTGCAGCTGCCACACTTGTATTACTACCCGTTCAGAGACGTCGAACTTGTCACCCGGCATGCAGTTATTCATTTCTTCGCCATAAAGAATGACAGCCATCTTGAATGTAGCCGTGAACGAGCACCAGATGCTTACTGGACTCTGAGCACAAATGATGATTGCCGAAGCTCTACATTAAAAACTGCTAAAACATGGCCAGCAGTCGTCAAACAGAGCCAAAGGGAAACTATGTGCGCTATGCGTAAGCGGCGTTGGCTCTTTCATCAGCTACCAACACTACCCCGAAGCGTAGTAACACCCGGAAGCGTAACTACCCGGAAGCGTACCAACACTACCTCTGAGCGGCGAGGCCGCCGCAATTTACACTCCCTTGAGCGCCGAGTGCGCAGTTGAAAGTAAAGAAAAATCTTTCCGAAAAAGTGTGCAAGATAGCCGAATGCTGCTTGGTAGAGCTGGAGAGCAAACAAAAAATTCAGGGAGGCACTTTGTTGACCTAAAGTGCGGTGAGGCGAATGCCTTTAGCGCGGTGTTGCTGCTTGTGTCACTGATGTGTTGTTAAGATGTTAATCAAGTACACAATTGTTTGTGAATCTTAAATGCTGGATACACTGGAGGGCACTTGGGAGGCATCCATCTGATTCAACACCTTTCCGCAAACACTCTCCAGCATCCTAGACAAGGAGAACTACATATGCGTTGGCAGGAAGCAACATCCTAGACAAGAACTATATATGCGTTGGCAGGAAGTAGCGTAGTTGTTAGCACACTCTGCTGCGGAATGGAAGGATGGTGGTTTGAATCCAATCGTGCACAGAGATTTTTTTTCTTATTGAGTTGAGCATAACGAACTTACGGACAGTATGACGTCATTTCCGGTTGGCGATGTAACAAACAGGGTCTCGACCGGGAGTATGAGCCATTAAAGGCTTTCACCTTAAAATTGCAGCCATGCTGCAGCATCCCTGATATCGCGTTTGTCTCGCCTTTATTTATGGTACTATGCTTTGGTTTCGATTGTAAGCCGACCCCCCCCCCCCCCCCACTTCGGATTCTCAAATAAAGAAAAATGGGTCAACTTACAGTCGTGTAAATACGGTATATTGCTATGAAGACTGAAATGTACCTTCCATCATGATTGCAAAGCACTGCATATGTGTATCTTTTAAGTGATTGTTAACTGGCGAACAGGCGAGGCTTTGACACAGAACAGTACTGTTAAAAAAAAAGCACATTTTTCAGATCAAATTACTGATGTGAGCGTTGACATATCACCTTCCACAAAATCACGTGTCTTGAGAGTCATATATCTTAGAAGTACTTCTTGCGGGCCGAGTTGGTTGATGGTTTTAAATTGGCAACAAGTTGTGCTAACGCACAAGACACACATGAGAGGTGAGGTTGATGGGACTGGTGCCAGGTCCCGTAAACTTTGTCTCTCGTGTCTGTCTTGTGTGTTAGCATAATTTGTTGCCAAATTTGATAGCCATATATTGAAAGCACTTGTGTGTGTATATGTAGAGAGACTATTTAGGTGAGCTTTTTTTTTAATTTGGGGGAAGACTCCCTAGATCAAAAGCAAGGGAAGGAGACTAGTGAAGAAGAGTGGCCTGTAGTACCACAGACAGCAAACTCACTGCAGTATGTTGTCTGCTGTAAATGCCTCACTCTTGTCGATCAGCAGAGCTTCAGTGCTGGTCTCCAGGTGCCATGGGAACAATCAGAAATGCACAATCTGTTTATGAGGAAATACATTGGTGTGCTGCCTTGGAACGTCTGTACCACATCATTTAAACAGCATAATTAAAGCCTTCCTTAATATGTTTATGCCTACCAGAAATGAGCAAATTTTTACTATGTATTAGCTAATTCACCATGCTTGATAAGTTGCAGTGCTGTTTATACAAGCACTCCTTCGTTTGCTGATGTGTGCACAGACACCATGAACTGAGCCAGGCGCTAAAGTGCCATCTCTTGGAATAGGAAAAAAAAAAGCATAAAACCCATGGGCACTGTTTTTGAAGAGAAAGCTTCACAGGACAGTACCTGCCGTTGTGGCTCAATGGTTAGGGCGCTCGGCTGCTGCTCCAGAGCACCCGGGTTCGAACCTGATTGCGGTGATCGTGTTTCGATGGAGGCGAAAGGGGCGAAGGCGCCCGTGTGCTGTGCGATGTCAGTGCAGGTTAAAGATCCCCAGGTGGTCGACAAGCCCTCTACTACAGCACCTCTTTCTTCCTTTCTTCTTTCACTCCCTCCTTTATCCCTTCCCTTACGTGGTTCAGGTTTCCAATGATGTATGAAAAATTCAATGATGTATGAGACAGATGGTGCGCCATTTCCTTTCCCCAAAAACCCATTCCAACTCCTCAGGGCTAGCTGCCTACCCTGTTCTGCAGGCGGCCCTCCTTGGCAGGTTGGGGTGTCCACCAATATATGCGAGACAGTTAATGTGCCATTTCCTTGCCTCAAAACCAATTTTCAAAACCAGTCTTCAATTTTCATGGAAAGCAAAGGAAATGCATATAACTGGCCCCCTGGGATAGGGGACACCTCAGTCGTGCTTTAATCTATTTGGGGATAGTGACAGATGTGCGCTGCATGTGTTGGCATTCAGAACCCTGTTGCAGAAATGCAGCAGCAACAAAGAAGCTATAGAAAGCTATAGACCTGCAGTGTTGTTTGTTGACAACTCTCTAGACTTCGATCATTTTGAGGAAAGGAAAGTGCATAACTGGCTCCCTGGGGCAGTAGACGCCTCAATCCTGCTTTGAAGTAGTGGTGGGGGTGAGAGAAATGTGGTTCTCCAGTTGGCGCCACTGTCACTCTTAGGGAGTGTGCTTGGCCCTTTGAATACTTGTTGGGGTGGGAATAAAGACGGCCAGGCTGTGGCCCCTCAGACCCATAATGAGTCTTGGCCCCCGACACTTGATGTTTCCTGGCCATACAGTCTCTTGTGGAGCGCCTCCGTGGTCCCACAAAGGGAACATGACACTGGAGATAGCGGCCTTTCGGAGACGCGCAGCACTCTCGCTCACCGTCCGAAAAAATGTTCTTCGAACACATGAGATCCATATACTGAACCCGCTTCAAGTGCCTCGCGGCAGTACATACGATGGGTCCAAAGGCACTCATTCACTCCGCATAGTGTTTTCTCACAACACCATGTTCCGCAGGAGTCACAACTGGACGTGTCGCAGAGCAGCACTGGACTTCTTCCACAGCTATAGATACACGCATGAAACCCAGCACCCACATAATTGCCTCTCTTGAGTCCAAATTGTGCGACATAAACATTGCCATATTTACAAAAGAGCTCCCACTTTTTGCACGATCACGGCACAACAAAAAAATGAAAATGAAGCCAGGTATGTTATAGAACAGTGCATGCTATCCTATGAAGGTACTACCGTAAAAACCGGAATATAGGTCGAATTTTTTTTCAAAAAACCATGGTGAAAAGTCGACCCCCGTCTTATATACCGGTCATTGGCGGAAAAAATACGGAAGTCTTGCAACAATGGGTGGCTGAAGTCAGCAGGCTCCATCACCATCGCCATCAGCAGCAGTGCCGCCATTTTGCATTTCAGTAGATGCAAAGCGGAAGCTAACGGCAATTTACCGTCGCCTTCAAGAAGAATACGATTAAGTACGAGGAAGCTCACGGGAACCTGGCGGCACAGTGCGAATTTGGAGTATCCGAAAAGAGCATTCAATACTGGCGGAGGCAGAAGCTGCGTATTACAACTTGCAGCAACCAGAAGAAAACATCATTTCTTGGGCAGACCGTAGTGTATCGAGAATAGGAAGGAAACGTTGCGCTGCGAGCAAGATTGCTGCCTGTGACTGCCGAATGCATCCGCGTGAAAGCGGCAGAGATCGCGCGTGCCTCTAGACTCACGAGGGCGCAATTCAAAGGCTCGCCATCCTGCTTGCGGCGATTCATGAAGAGGAGGGCTTTGCTCTACGGCGCCGTACTTGCCTGTGCCAGAAACGAACACGCGGGCCGATTGGTGCGCGATATTGTTAAAAAATTTGCCGGGTGTACATACAAGCAGCATTTAAATGAAATTAAATACTGTCACCATTGTGCAACCTCTCGAGTCGCATTTGTTTCAAAGTAAGGATGTCTTTCGGTACTTTTCCCATTGAAAAAGATCTTTTTCATTTTTAGAATTGGTTAGTTAGGGGGTCGACCTATATTCCGGTCCGACCTATAGTCCGGTTTTTACGGTACTTTGTGGAAGCTCAAGGACTTGACTGGCAACTCCAGTGTTTTTAGCTCATGAACAAGAACATTATCAGTTATATAATACAGAGCTATTTCCCAACTCAGCTTGGATGCCATTAGTTCGATTTACCTATCCGCGCTTTCGTAGCTGGTATCCGCATATGTTCAGTGAAGTCATACCTTTGTGTACTGAGGGACTCGTTCTCATGGAGCGGCCTTCGCATGCGTTACGTGCATGGCAGTCTTGCACGCTTCGGCTTCCAACAATGCATGAAATAGGTGGCATTCCTGCCATAACCCCTGGCACCTGCTGGATAAATTCAGGAGAGCTTTCCTGCGTCTTATTGCCGTCCCCATCTAAATCTTGGCTTTCACCTCGCTCATTTGGTGAATACTGAGCTGGTGCCAACGATTTGCAGGCATCGTGATCACGCATCGGCTCGCATTTGTGATTTTGATGGTTATTGCATGGAGAAGGCTTCTCGACAACCTGATATGGTCCTCTCCACTTCGTCCGGAGCTAAATTTCTAGCTGACCCTGTCTGCCCTTGGCAGTCCACACTGTCTCCCACATGTTCAACGGCGCGTTCTCTGGCACCGCGATCGTGTGTCTGTTTCGTTGTCTACGCCGCTTGCATTAATGTCTCCCTTGCTATGTCCCTTACAACTTGCAATCGCGATTCCAGCTCCACTTTAAAGTCGTCCACTGAAGCGTATCAGAGAACACGTACGACGGGGACTCTCGACCTGGGACTTCACTGGACTGGTCTGGGTCTCTGCCGTGTAGGAGGAAGAATGACGTGCGCTGCGGAATTGTATGCAAACATTGCGTAGGGGAGACACAATTAAGTCCCAGTCACGCTGGTCAAGCGTCGTCGTCCTCGGGAGTGGACGACAACTAAACTTATCGGTCGGCGTACGTAAGATGAAATAATGAAATATGTACTGCAGGATGGTTCCGCGTGGCGTTCATTACGGTAGAGAAATGCTAACAGTTATTTTCGTTTCTCCTCAACGGAGCGCAATGCATTACCTTCCATCGTTCGCTCAGAGGATGCGCAGTGGCTTAGTGGTGAGGACTACTGATCCGGAGTTCCCAGGTTCGATATCAGTGCAGGTTAAAGATCCCCAGGTGGTCGAAATTATTCCTGATCCCTCCATTACGGCACCTCTTTTTTCCCTTCTTTTTTCACTCCCTCCTTTATTTCTTCCCTTATGGTGCGGGTGCGGTTCAGGTGTCCCAAAATTTATTTCTCCACTATGGCACCTCTTTTTTCCTTTCTTCTTACACTTCCTCTTTTATCGGTTCCCTTATGGTGTGGTTCTGGTGTCAACTGAGATAAGTGACAGTTACTGTGTCATTTCCTTTCCTAAAAAAACGAATTTTTAATTTTTTTGTTTGAAACAACTGCCTCACTTTTTTTATTCTGCTAGCCTACACGCCCATAGAAAGCGATGTAGAAATTGTAGTTATCCTGCTACACTACGCCTAAAAAATGCGTTCGTGTAGGTTGGCGGAGCTACACTTTGTACTCTGGCAAAAAAAGATGGAGCCATGCTGGACTCACTGTACTGCCTGCACTAGTATAACCAGTGTAGGTAAAAAAAATGGCAATCATGAACCCACCAGTTAATTTTCGTCAATTTCGGCCAAGACCATTCCAAGGTCAGATTTCGGGCGCTCCATGCCTTATTTGGGGATGTGCCATGTCAGGGAATAATAAGAATAATTTGGTTTTGGGGGAAAGGAAATGGCACAGTATCTGTCTGTAACTGAGCTGTGCCATAAGGGAAGGGATAAAGGAGGGAGTGAAAGAAGTAAGGAAGAGAGAGGTGCCGTAGTGGAGGGCACCGGAATAATTTCGACCACCTGGGGATCTTTAACATGTGCGCGTGCGCTGACATCGCACAGCACATGGGCGCCTTAGCGTTTTTCCTCCATAAAAACGCAGCCGCCGCAATCGGGCTCGAACCCAGGAATGCCGAAATCAAATCCCCAGCCTTCAGGCCCCATTGAGAAATCGCTTCACAGCTGTTTTTACAGCCGTTGCAAATTGAGTCACATCCCCCACCAGGAGATAGAGAGAGTGAATAAACTTTATTAATGTAGAGTATTTATGCAGGTGGTTTACCCAGGTCCGGGAAACCATTGGCGAATACGGCCCTCAGGCCTGACCAGTCAGCTGGTGCTGAAGGGGGAGCTCTTTGTGAGCCAGCTTCGTCTCCCACTGCTGATAGCTGAGTTCCTCTTAACTATACGCTTGACGTTGCTCGGGCCTGTTCCAGACTATGTGGAGGATGTCGAAATCTCTCCATAGGCCGGGCATGCCTTTGTTGGAAACGCCAGAAGCATAACTGCCGCCTGAAACTCTGCCTAACCCAGCTAAACAACAAAATTCAAGCCTACGCTAAAGAGCTCACTAGTAGTAACTGGCGTCAGATTTGCGACAACCTAAACGGCCAACCCGGTAATGCCCGAAGCTGGAAGCTAATCCGATACCTCATCGACCCCGGTCGCACTAAAGGCGAGAACAGCAAGACGATCGAGCGGATCCTACTGGCTGTTGGGGATTGGGCTTCAACCCCACCAGTGCCACCATAGTTGGAGACGGAGGGGCCCTTAAGTTGCCAGACTCGTTCAGCACCGCAGGTCCCGGCTCCAAAGGATGTTGCCGGACTCCGTTAAGGAGGAAACTGTACAGTAGGTTTATTTGCATTTTTACAAGCATGATGATCAGAAGTTCTTTACTTCACTCGCTGTCGGTTTTTATTGCGTTCCTCTCCCTAAATTCTCCAGGTTGAGGACGCCCTCTCCGGGGTGGGATTGGCCTGAAACTTTCACTTGTTCACACAAACTCACACCACCGCACATACGGACATGCCCCCATCACATGTTGAGCCTGGGAGAGAGGAGGATGCCGTCGGAGTAGTGTCCTCTGGCCAGCTGAAGGTTCCCACGCGCTGCCGACACGTGTTCTTCATCAGATGACAACCGACGCACAAGGCCAGAACGCAAGGTCGGGAATCATCTCCACTGAGGGCATTTTTTCCCCGTTTACTGTTAGCGTTATCCCATGTTCATGGGGCTTTCTTTGTCTCTTTTGTGGGCTGAGAAAGAGTGCTTCCGATTTCTCGGCAGAACATTTGAGTCCTACTTGTTTTAGGTGCGACTCAATTTCCTCGATCGCTCTTTGGAGGGTACTTACGATGTGCGCGCTACTGCCTCTGGTAACAGGGGGTGAGGTCATCCGCGTATATTGTGCGGTTGAGCCCTTCTATACCTGCCAGTTTCTCTGGTTGGCCAATCATTGCAATGTTGAAGAGAGTTGGTGATAGAACCGAGCCTTGGGGAGTACCTTTGTTGCCTTATGCCTTTCTCTTCCCTCCTAGGCTGATAGTAACTGTTCTGTTTGAAAGTCCTTGACGTAGTTGTGTACCTTTCCCCCTAAATTTAGAGTTTCTAAGCGTTCTAATGTGGCTGCATGGTCAACGTTGCAAAAGCTTTGGCCACGTTTAGGCCGACTATTACTCGTATCTGCAGTTTGGTTGTCTAGCACTTGCGCTTTAAGGTGAAGCATAACGTCGCATGCAGAAAGATGTGTCTTGAGTCCGATCATCGTGTCGGAGTAAAGTTTTTGTTCTTGAAATCTGTTTAGTTTCGTTTGAATGACGTGCTCCATTAGCTTACCTACACATGAGGTAAGCGAAATGGGCTTCAGGTTTTGGGGACTCAGTTTCTTACCTGGTTTAGGAATAAGGACTACGCTGGCCGCATTCCTCGTAGGTGGGATTCAGCCCTTGACCCAGCATTTCCGCGTGTATGCTGTTAGGTTTCTAATTGCTGCATCATCAAAATTTCTCAGCATGCGATTGCCGATTCTGTCTGGACCTGCTGCCGTTTTAGTTCTGAGTATGTTTAACTCCACCCTAACCTCTCCGATGGTGATGGGCCCATACATAATAGGATTCTCTCCACCCTTGTACTCAGGGAGGGGTGTGGGGGGTGTGCATCTCAAGTACCTGTCCCTCATTTCAGAGATTAGTTGGTCGCTAGTGCCTTCGTATTTATATACGAGTTTCTGTAGTTGTTGGCATGCCTCATACTTTGTATTGTCTGCGTCTAAGAGATGCCTGAGCATTTTCTACAGGTTGGCTTTGCTGATTCTGCGGTTCTTCTGCTCGCAGATACTACCCGTTTTGTCTGGTTAAGTTCAGCGTGTGCTCCTCGATACCTCTATTCTGTTTAGCTAGAAGCTTACGTACGTTTCTTTTCCCTTTGTTTTGGGCAAGTTTTGCTTCTAGCTCCCTTTTTTTGCGCCACAGGCCTATCATGACCCCGTCCACCTCTTCTTGTGTTTAGTGTGCTTCCACTTCTTCGGTGGCCTCTAACTGCCGAAAGAATGTCTGTGACCCAAGATTTTATGTCCGTGATGTCGTGTTGGGCATGAAGGTTCGCCCTGAATAGATCCAAGTTTACCGCTGCGACTTTTTTGAGTTTCGGTGTGGGCGGTTTGTCTTCTACCAGGATCTCAACAATTTTGTGCTCGCTTCCTAGGTCCTCCCCTTGTTACACCACCTGGCCGTGATTTGGCCTCCGGTTAGTGTTAAGTCAGGTGTAGTGTCCCTACTCACGTTATTGCCCTGTTTTGTTGGTTTGAGGGGTTCTGCGATTAAGGTTAGCTCGTTTTGTAGAATGCTGTCCCAGAGTTCCCTGCTCTTGACGTACGTAAATTCGTATCGCCATGCGGGGTGATGAGCGTTAAAGTCCCCTACAATGATGATCGGGTTGTTGCCTGCTATCTGTTCCTGGACTAATTGTGGAAGCATTATGGCCCCCTTTTCTCTCTTCCGTTCTTTCACTGCCTTCATTCTTTCGTTCATGGTACAGTTGTGGTGTCCACCAAGAAGGGAGATACCAAAAATTTGAAACGAAAAGAATGTTGTTTCCTAATGAAGCGCTATCCCAAGTAAAGCGACTTGCTAACAGCCTTACGCATGGCATGTGTGCATGGCTTCCTCTGCTGACACAGAAGAGCGGTTACAGGCCGCAACAGACATCACTGTGGAGTATGTAGCCGAAAGAGGCTCGTGTGTTCGTCGCAAAAGTAAGAACTTTTTGTATATAAACCGAAACACCTCCAATATAAAGAACGCGGGAATATTAAAGTTAAGGTGGCGGACGTGCAGGTGCCAAAGGTGGATAAAATAAGGATGTTAGGTTTAATAATCCAATCCCATGGATACAACGGGGAGGCCCTTGCCAAGTTGGAGCAATACGCGATGCAAACTCTAGGCCTCATAAGAGGAATCGCAGTTAAAGGTAGGGGATTGAAAGAGAGGAACTTGCTGAGGCTAATACAGGCATACGTAATTTGTAGAATTAGTTATGCTACGCCCTACTTAGATATAAAAGCCGGAGAGATGGAGAAAATAGATGTCCTTATTGGAAATGTATTAGAAAGGCACTAGGGCTACCCATGGGTACCTCGACGGAGAGTCTGCTTGGGTTAAGGGTACATAACACATGGATAGAAATTGTGGAAGCGGTGCGGTGCACCTCTCAGATTGAGAGACTCGGCACAGCAAACAGCAATCTTGACACTCTCATCTATGCTGGTGCTAGACCGGACACCGACAGACACGCCCCCAAGCACGGACACTCAGTATACCGCGATAGAGCTCAGCTCACACGGGCACACATATGGCCCCACTATTCTTAACATATACAGCAATCCCAAAGATAAAGGCAGAGTTATTCCGGGCATCCTGGACTCCTTTCGTTCCTCAAAGCTCTTTGTAGTGGGTGATTTTAATGCACGTCACACGCACTGGGGATACACCTCGGATACCCCCAAAGGCAACCTCACTTCTACTGCAATGGCTGATTACAACCTTGGCCTGATCACAAACCCCATCGTAGCCACTTGCATTGGCACAAGTGTCACCCGCGATACCACACCCGATCTCACATGGGCCACACCAAACAATCCTTAAATCTCACACGGTGCTCCAAGACAGCCTTGGGAGTGACCACTTTCCAGTCTCCACTACTATTGCTTACGATTCCAAGATTTTCAGCCCTCGTTCACAGCTCCTCACTGACAGGGATAAATTGCGCTCATACTTGGCAGCTGATTCTACCGAACCCCGTACTGTCATTGACTGGACAGACCGTCTGGTGGAGACTATCCAGGCGAACAGCAAACACATTAAAAACACCCCTGCGGCACCGTAGGTTGTTCCGCATCTGGTTCATCTGTGGGAGGCCCGACAGGGACTTCTCAAGCGCTGGCGTCACCAGCGACACAATTGTAAATTGGAACTCCACTTAGCCGCTCTCACTCGTGAGGCAGAACAATACGCGAACACCTTAGCCCGCGCAAACTGGGCAACCTTTTGTAACAACCTCAAGGGTATATTAAGCACTAAACGCACGTGGGCCCTCCTACGCGCTCTCTTAGATCCAAAAACCACTAAATCTGAGACACAAGTAAGCACACGACGTCTAATACAACCAGAGCTTCAAAAGGGCACAGACGTAATTGGCCAACTACGGGACACTTATGTACCCGCATCCCTTCAGTCAGCAGATCCACCTAATCTACCTCCACCTAACCCGGAACTTGATGCCGACATTCTGGCGCGCCGAGCACTCTTTAGCATTCACCGCTCTACGGCGCCGGGGCCGGATGGCATAACGTACAAGGCACTACTCAATCTGGATGAAGTCTCGCTTCAGGAACTCACGGAGCTCTTTAATAACCACTGGCACGCTGGGACGCTCCCGTCAGCCTGGACCCATGCCAGCATGCGATTTATACCCAAACCGGGCAAACCCCCTCACCCTTCAAAATTTGCACCCATCTCCTTAACGAGCTGTGTCGGCAAGCTCTTCGAGCCTGCAACCGTTCCTATAAACAACAGGCTTCCTCTCCAACGTTCAGTTTGGCTTCCGTCCAAACATCTCGGCGCAAGACGTACTTCTCACCCTTAAAGAGTCTCTTTTACACCAGGCGCCGCACAGCCGCTACGCGAGCCATACTGGCCCTGGATATTCATAAAGCTTTCGACACTATAAGCCATGACCATATCCTGAGGACATTAGCCACCATCGGCTGTGGCACCCGCATATGGCAGTATGTTCGGCCCTTCCTTCAGGGACGCACGGCAAAACTGTATCTGGGGGATGTCGCCTCCCAGCCTTTCCCCATGCGTAACTGGGGAAGCCCACAAGGGGCGGTCCTATCGCCTTTACTTTTTAACATTGCCCTAGCGCCACTGGCAAAGGCCCTTGCTGCTATCCCAGGGCTCCACACAGCCATATGCGCAGGTGATATAACCCTCTGGACAACGGGAGGATCCATTGGAACAGCCCAGGATATCTTGCAATCTGCCATAGACATCACCAACACCAAATTAGCAAACACAGGCCTCCGTTGCTCTCCAAATAAATGGGAACTCTTGCAGCGGAAACCCCTGCCCAGTTACCCCCCCATTGAACTCCATATGTACGGGAATCCAGTGCCCATTGTGTCTCAGGTGAAGATTCTTGGCCTTCTCATTAACTACACACTCGATGCTACCCCACCTTTCAGCTCTTGCAAAGACAGACCAAACAGGTGGCTGCACTAATCAAGCGGGTGGCAGCACGCAATCATGGGCTGTCTGAACGCGAGACCATCAATATGACAAATGCATTCATCATCAGCCGCATTACATACCACGTACTCAGCGCCAAACACAACAGGCAGACATCCTAATACGCACGGCTGTCACCTCCGCCCTACGTCTTCCACGGACGGTTAGCACGAAACGCCTCCTGGCCACTGGTACCTACAATACTGTGATCGAATTAATAGAGGATCAACGCACCAACCAATTAGTCCACCTGGGTCGCACGGAAACAGGACAATGCAAACTGCGACAGCTCCGTCTCAATCCACCCATTCCCACCCCAACAAGTCCTACACCTTACATGATTTCTCTGCGCATGCAGGATCACGTATATCAGAAGCCCCTACTGCTCAATATGAGCGCTAGCCTCCATCAGGGTAGGCGGCAGGCTCGAGCGAGCTATTACACCAAAACATGCAGCAACCGCTCCGATATCCTTTATGCTGACGTGGCAGAAAATTCTAAAGTAGGATTCTTCACGGCAGTCGCAGCCTATGAAGACGGCACTGTGGGGGCCGCCGCCACTATCTGAACTAATTCACCTGCAGAGGCGGAAGGAGCCGCCATCGCACTTGCGCTGGCCCACTCCACCATTGACAAAAATATAACCGAAATTTGCAGATTCCCAGGCCGCATACCACCACTACCTAAAGGGCGTTGCGACGCCGGCCACACACCGTATTGCCACAGCCACCTATCTCGACCGAACAGTTACTCTGTCGTGGATCCCTGGGCATGCCTCGATCCCCGGTAATGAGCGCGTTCATGCGCTGGCCCGAAAACTCTCCTCCCAGACTCCGGACGATCAGGCACCCAACCCTGCGCAAGAGGCCCCATCGGTTCTTTATACATATCATCAAATCAATGCATTCTACACACTCAGCCGCATAACATTTCCACCACCCCTTAGTACTTTGCCGCCCTTATCCAGCGCCACATGGCGACAATTACAGACGGGCTGTTTTATTTCACCCTACCATCTCTCATGCTTTCACCCCCTTTCCTCCTCATTGTAACACCTGTGGCGTGCCCAGATCTACACTTTTCCACTATCTTTGGGAATGTCCTTCACCACAGGCAGTACTGCCCATCCCCAATCCCACTCATTCTTCCTGGGAGGCTGCTTTACGGACCGCTCAGCCCGCCGGCCAGAAATGGCTGGTGGATCGGGCCTTATGTGAGGCACAAGCCCGTAGACTTCTGGACCAGTAGGAGACCACCCTGGAAGATTTTTTCTTTCCTTTTTCTCTAATAAAAGTTGTTTTCATCCATCCAGCGGAAACAGGCAGGGGTAATCCTAGCAAAAGTTGGAATAAATCCCGAAAGAGGAATCGAAATGAAAGTTGAAATCGACAGGGAACGAAGGAACGCCTTGGTAGTCCCCCCTTCACGAAAAACATGCACCCGGAGTTCAACATAAAACGCAGGGCCAAGAGAGCCGAGGCTCTAGAGCAGAGGTTCGGTAATATGGAGGAAGCAGACGTAGCTTATGTTGATGCGGCGGGTGGCTGGACGGGAGCGGCAGTAGCTTCGGTTGTCAACGGCCAAGGGGCGCCAGTCTCCGCGGCAGCCACCCGGGGGGCGCAACATAGAGACTGCGGAGGAAGTTGCAATAGCGCTCGCCTGCGTAGGAACAAAAGCAAGATTCGTAGTGAGCGACAGTAAATCTGCCGTTTACTGCGCCATTTCCTTTCCTAAAAAGCAATTTTCAAAAGTTCAAACTGCATGCCATATAACACGCGGTTGCCACCGCCAAGCAATTGTTGGCGCGAAAGCAAACTTGGAACCCAACCGCGGGGGCTGAGTTTCGATGGAGGCGAAACGCTAAGGCGCCCGTATGCTGTGCGATGTCTGCGCATGTTAAAGATCC
The DNA here is from genome assembly GCF_052857255.1 of Amblyomma americanum. Lineage (NCBI taxonomy): Eukaryota > Metazoa > Arthropoda > Arachnida > Ixodida > Ixodidae > Amblyomma > Amblyomma americanum. The sequence goes on along the minus strand of NC_135497.1, from coordinate 538,000,119 downwards.
CCAGGTTGCCAAAATTATTCTGGAGCCCTCCACTACGGCACCTTGTTCTTCCTTTATTCTTTCACTCCCTCCTTTATCCCTTCCCTTACGGCGAGGTACGGGTGTCCGCGAGGTATGCGAGACGGTTACTGCGCCATTTCCTTTCCTCAATGGCCAATTTTCATCTTTCATTTCCTTGTAACCTTCGGCTCGCGTTGTGCTGGAATCTGACACTATACAACCGTTGGCAGTTCGGTTTGCCATGCTGATAGCCGGGCCGTGCGCGAGCCGAAGGCATGGAAATTAAGGCGTTTTTTAGCCTCCAGTCACCTCTTGCTTCGTACTGCTAGTCTTAAGGGCACAGGGTAAGCCCTATACTTCCCATGCATTTTAGGCCATGTTGAGGTACATGTTTCTCACTAATAACAGTAGCCTAATAATACATATATCATTGTTTGCCAAATTTTGTGCTCTTTTTACTGAACTAGAATATTTGAAATGTGTTGAAAATTCGATTTTTAATAAAATTTTTTCCGGTAGTACAGAAATCTGGCCTTTCTTTGCGCATTTCAAAATTCATAACAGAATAACTGCTCAGTGAAATTGCTTAATTCTAGTTCAGTAGTTGGCAACACTTATGTAGATGATTGCAAAAAAAAATCAGCCGTCTGTCTTGAAAGGCATTGGAAATAATGGTACCTTTGTAAGAAAAAACACTGTTTTGAGATAATAGAGCGTAAAGAGAAAAAAGATGTGAAAAACCATTTTTTATTCGCAGAAACGCCTCCATAGTAATTGGTTTAATAGCCCCCTGCTTCGTAGTCACTGTCGCCGTCATTTTTTCGTTTTTCGGCTTGTCGTTTTGACTGTCGGGCCTCTTTTGTAAGCTGTCGTGTTGCTCGGTCCGCAAAGTACATGCGCTTATGGTCAGCTTCCCTCAGCCACTTGATGGTGTTGCTCCCTGGGTTCAATCCACACGCCTTCAAAATGTTGGCCCGTGCGATGCTACCATCATTAAATGAAAGAACAGCATCCAGTGTTGCCATCCGTAGGGTCCGAAGCCTAACAAACACATTCTTTGGCGCGCGTTTCCAAACAACATGGTTGAACGACTCATTTGCATTTTGAGTTCGCCCATGCAGGCACTTCTCTAGGAGCTCAGCCTTCGATAGCTCCCTATAAATGGGTTTGATAGCCTCCAAGACAGATGCAGGCAAACTCTCCTTGTGGAAAAATGGCTTGCCCTCTGACTGACTTCTGTTGAAGGCACACCACGTATCAGGTCCCTTTGGGCAAAGTCCATGGCATGGGTCATCGTCTGTGGCCGATAAGTGGAAGAAGGTTGCCCAAACGGCCTTTCGCATTTCATCCAGGTTTCCTACATTTCTTCTGATGGCCAAACCATAGTACGTCTGGAGCTTGTCTATTACTGCATCAGTCAGTCGGCCTCGGCCCGAGAGGCTCTTTCCATCAGAGAGTTTTCCTGCTTTGTTTCCTTTTTTTAGCCTTCGTAACCTTGTGCCCATCCTTTTTTGCACGTGCCCTATGCACTCAACCTTGGATATTTCAACGGAATCACCATATGGCATTTGTGCCTTCACAGCCATAAAAGCCTTGCTGTCACCATCCCCAAGGTATTTGACGTATCGAACGCCGTGAAGCTCCTCACTCCTGCCGAAAATTTTCAGTGCTCCTGCGACTTCCATTCCACCGCTGGTGCCTTGGTAGTTGCTTTGGCACACCTCTCTATGAAGGGGGTCACTGTTTGTACCCTTGATGCTGCACTTTGGACAACGTTTAGACAAAACCTCCACATCCAGCACTTTCCCAGAGTCTACACTGGTCGCAGAGACTATGCCGTTATTGGAAGTATGGCCTCGCTTCTGCCAGCTTCCATCAAGAGCAACTGCGATGTCTTTATCCCCCTCATTCAGCTGCACAGCTTCGTCAGCTGCCCTTTTCATCGACTCCTGAGCAGCAGCTTCGATGTGACCTAGAAGCTCTTGATTGTATTTCGCAAACTTTGTCGGCGGCTTAGGAAGGTTTAGCATAGCACAGAGTATATTTCCTGCAGCCATTCCCTTACCAATGGACCTCAAGGCATACACTAACCTGAGGTTGGCTACATAGAGGCCAGAAGTAGTTTTATTCGACGTCTCAAATAGTTGTGCGGCACTACACACTTCACAGTTCAAACTGTAAACGCTTGCAACACCTACCCGTTTTGTCACAATTTCGATGAGCTCAACACTTCCACCGCACTCTCTGCACACACAAATCTGTGTAATTGCGGCACAAATGCCGTCAATGTCCATTAAGGCATATTGGCTGCCGCTCTGTAGCACATCCTCTTCCTGGAAGCACAGAGAAAATCTTGAAAGCTTCGATGTCGAGGAGCTGGCGCGTTCGGCGTTCGGGATCTCATTCGGTCGTGGACATCCTTTTGCTTTTTCACGATCAGCGTAGCGGTTGCCGTGGAATTCACGCCTGACGAAGGCCTTCTTTGCCCTGGGCATCTCAACTTATCAGGGGCGCGATTATCAGTCTCAAAAAACTGTCTCAATATTGAGACAGTGACGTCAAAATGACGACACCGAGAAATGCCGACCGCCGAATCGGCCAATGCGGAGCAAGGAGGCGGTGGGCTCCGCCCCGAAACCACTAATCGCACGACAAGGGACCGTAGACTAATGTTTTGCAGTAAAAACGCAGTGAATAAAAACGAGTAATGTTTTATTTTGCTAAGTAACTGTATTTCAAACCCAACAGCACCAAGCAAAAGAACCAGTGTTTTCATTTTTGCAATTAAGTTTGCTGTTCAGTCACTTTTTTTGCCGCGAAGGTGTGCTGTCAGCGGTATAGCGTGAACATGTGTCTGAAAATGAACAAAAACGCAATGAAGAAAACAAGCAATGTTTTATTTTGGTAGTAAACTGTGTTGCAATCTCAACAACACGAGGAAAAATTAGAAGTATTCTCAGTTTTGCAATTAAATTTGCTGCAGGTTAACTTCTCTTGCCATGAGGGCGCGCTGGCAGTGGCATAACGTGAACATGGCGGCCTGCAAGAAAACAGCTGATTCCATGGCTAGTTCCTGTTTTTTCGCGTGTCGTCTAAAATCAAGGTACTTTGCGGATGTCTTAAGTGCGCAGAAAAATCTGATTGAAGGCAGTGAATGCTACGGGCCTGCCGAGATCAACTTACAAGCAGCGCTCGGCTCGAAAATCGACGAAGACAACTTTAGTCTGTGTTCTCGGTCGGCGCCTATCGATCACCGAGTGACGTGTGGTTCTGTTTATTTTCTTTAGAAAATACCAGAAAACCATGAATCATCACATAGAAGCAATTGCCGACAGACAGGTGCAGCTGCTGATAGCTTGCAATCTCGGTGCGGGAAATGAGAGCCGACACGGCCTGCCTCTGTGGCAGCACTCTTCTGCCTCGTAACCAAGTGTTGCCGCCCACATCGGGCTAAGCACTTGGTGTTCAGTTTGTATTTTTGTAGCTCCGTTCGGTTTATGTTCAGTTGTTGCCGTAGTTTCTTTTTTTTCCTGTGCAAGATGCAGAAATTGTGATGTTTATGCTCCACTTTGTTTAGAGAGAAAGGAAGCACTTGGCTTGATAACTTTGCTATTGTCACCGAGGAGAGAACGAGCTTGTTCCATTAACGTTATTTACTGATCATGTAGTAGATCCAGGGTCAACCTGGAAAGTAGTAGTTTGCTTGTATAGAGGCTAATTGCAACTGGGCAGAAAGTTGAGCAAGTTTGTTCATGTTTGCTGGTACACAGCGCTTGAATTGCATATGATCCAGGGCAGTGAGGTAGGTAGGACAGGGCAGTGATGTGTAATATTGTATTTTGCTCAGCAGGCGGAGTGATGTTGGTATAACTGGGTTTGGTGAGGGCAGTGTTTGAAGGGCTTTAAATACTTTGCATAGCTTCTAACATGCACTTCCTTTCAGATCGGAAGACCACTTTTTTTTTTTTAAATTATGGTCCATCATATCTGAGACACCCTGTATACAGGCCACTCCAGTTTGAAAGGGAACAGCCAGTTGAAAATGACTAGGACATTAAATACCTAGGCGAAAAGTAGCTTGAAAGCAGTTGCACTTATCACACATATTATATGATAGCACAAGGAGCTTGTCCGGCCATTCGGCATTGTCACCGTCTCGTGTCATCATGGACAAGACTTCATAGCCCTGTGTTACGCAAACCAAGCTAGGTGTCAGTTACGGGGCAATAACAGAGTGCTCAAAATTTCCCACAATGGAGCTGCCTGTATATTCTTAGAGCTGTAGAGCATTTCCAGTAAAGGTGTTGCATGATTTGTGATTGTAAACTAACCTCTAATCACACACCATCTCCTTGATGATGTGTCTGTGATGTTTACACATCTTTGTCTATCAGTGAAGATGTTCTTGTCATTCAGCAGTCATTGTAGCCACTGCACCTTACAATCTTTATTATGCATTGTTGTACAGCGGTTTCCTTGCAGTAGGTACAGCTTTTAGCACAGAGCGAAACCCCTAGCCACACACCATTACGCTAAAAGCTTAGCTTTGGTATTTACACTACTTATATGTGCCAAAATGTTTTGTAGTCCGGAAAATGCATCATGTACACTGTACTATGCCATATTTATTGTACAGGTAGCCTCTGTATGAAAGAAAACATGCACTTTGAACTCAATTTTTCAGATTTTTTTTCTTAACTGCACTCAGAAATGCCATACGGTAATTGTACATCAAGGTAAAGTATGCTTGTATGTACACTGCCTTTTCTGCAATAGAAACACTCGTGTCAAATGCTGTGCCTAAAAAAATAAACGCGCTTACTGAATGTATGATGCAATAAAAAACAGCTTTTTGATTCCAACAAGCATCACAAATATTTCATGCCTTATTCCAGCACTACACGTTTGGTTCATGCATGTTCGTCACACAGGTAATGACCACAGGCACTCCACCAAGCTGGAAGGAGACAGCAGAGAAGGGGCAGGTGGGCTGACATAAGCATTGACAAAAGAGAGTTCAAAATGATGCTTTTCAGAAATTGGGCGAGCTGCTTCAACACCTTTTCCGTCTTCAGGAAGAGACTGTGCAACACGCTGCTGAGGGACTGGAAGATATACTAGCAAACACACTGAAAATGAAGTGGCAGCCGGTGGGGGGCACTTGTTTGTCACTGCTGGCTTCTCGCTGCACACAGGTTGGCCAAGGGCACAACCACATCACACAATTGCTCACACACTTGCAGATGTGTGTTGTGCAATGACACAAGGAAATGACAGTGGCAACAGGGGAAGAGTGCCTGATATGACTCTCTATGCCAGCATGGTGAGTCATCTCTGGACGCTAGATTTTCCATCGCAACTGCCGCTACACCATCCCTCGGTACGCCTTCCTCTGGAGACGGGTCGTCCTAGAGAGGCCAAAAGTACAGCACCGCATGCTCTTCTCAGGAGGCAGGTGAGGAGGGATCCCGTCTGTACGAGGCAGCCACCATTTAGAGGTGGCCCGTTGTTATCTGGGTCAGAGGCAGTGTCGCCTGCACCCTCTGCTGATATGGGCACATCCAAACAGAGGCTGTGAAGTGCAGCACGTGCGGTGATGATGCGCACTGTCCACTTCCACTGGCACTGGTGCATCCGGTGCCCTTGAAAGCAACGGAAGCAGCTCTTCGGCACACCAATACAGCGCTCAGCCACAAATTGTGTGAAAGCATGTGGCGTGTTGTACAGGCCTTCTGCTGAGTCAGGTCTGTAATGTCATGCAACTGGTGCAGGCAGCCATGGCTCCAGTGGGTAGACATAGTCTCCTGCATAACAAAAAATGATGCGGCTAAGCATGTCCTTTCTCAGTGATCTCAACAGCATTACAGGACACTCTGCTATACAGTAGAAGACTCACGCCAAGTAGCCCACATCCAGGCTTTGCTGAATATGACATTCAAGAGCATACATACATGCAGGATTTAGATGTATAAGTGAGCACTACTGTAAGGTCAGTCTTTTACCACCATATTCATATAAATGATGCGCTATGATTGCCTACAAAACACAAGCGCTGTCAGGTGCATTTTGCTTTGGTTTCTTCAACAGGAAAGGCTATGCATTTCAACAATGTAATATGTGTCCTGTGTTTCTGCTGCAATTATATGTAACAAAAGGAAAGGGTGGCAATACACTGTATCATACTGTAAAGTGTCTGCATTTGTGTAACTGTCCAGAATGATTCTTGTAGCTTTAGCAGATCCGGCCAAATGCATAGTGCTGGAGCTCAATAGATGTGACTGAGTTCGCCCGACGGGTGACACGGCTATTTTACTGCTTACCCAGAAAAAAAATCACCGTCGTCCAGCAGGCCTTCCTCCGCCTCGGAATGCCGCCAGACAAACGCGTCGCGGAAGGATCCGGGTCAGCGCGAGTCCACGGCCAGGATGCACATGTTCGCGCCACAGATCTGAGAAAAAACAAGCACAGCCCGTACTCACTCTCGCTGCCGAGGCCCGCACTTGTAGCTCATGCACTTGTAGCACTTGAACTCATGCGGTCAAAAACAGTGGCCGAGGTATACTCACTATTACGTCCGCAGCGTAGAACCGCTTGCGGCTCGTTCGCAGCACTGCCCCCAGACTCCTTGATAGTGATGAGTGCCCAATCGACACACCCGACGACGCCGGAGATGCTGCCGCGGCGAACGTTTAGGCAAAGGACGCCCTCCTTCGCCGCCGCCTTCTCCTCGGGTCTCCTCGGAAAGCAAACACCCCCCTTCTGTTACCCAACGTTGACATTGGTCTCCGCTGCCCGCCGCAAAGGCTTGTTCACAGTCGGTTGGGCTGCGCCGACGTTTTCTTCATTTCCAACGGCGCCTTGAAACCCACCGAAGGCGAAGAAGCGCAGCGCGCACAGCACCTGCCGCTCCACTGACAGCGCACTCACCCGCGCACTTCCCAGTTCAACGGCGAGTTCGTCGCACAGACACTGCGCAGTCTCCTCGAAATAACTCTCCCGCGCGTCAAAGTCGTCTTCATGCACCCTCCGACACCGTTGCTCGCGCGGTCACCCGCGTATGGCAAAATAAACAGCCGCCATTTTCTGTCTCAAACGTGTTGATACTACTTTTTCCAGTCTCAAAAAATCGTCTCAATCTGCCCGCATAATTAGATGGCCAACGTAACCACTTCTGCGCCATTTACGACGTCAGTCAGTGACGAAAAAAATCAAAATGGCCGCCGACCAATAGGAGAGAGGCAAATGATATACTTTTTGAGACAATTTCGATTGAGACTGATCCGTAATCGCGCCCCAGCAGCAACCAACACCGGCACAATTTACAATACTGATCGAAAGGGATAGCACTCGGACGCAGCTGCATGAAGGTTGCTGAAACGTGGAAAAAACGTGCAAAGCGTCTCAGGATTGTCTTGGCTAAAAAAGAGGAGCTGTACAATAGTTGCCAGACAGTTTTTTATATGTAGCTGATTTTAGACAAGTTTTGAAATCAGGTGGTGGACTTTTTGGTTGAAAAAGTTGACGTTAATCCTGAAAGGGGGCGTGGCCGCTCACTACTTGGTTTCGGAAAAAGCGTTTTTCAGCCGTAAATAAGGCTTTCTGAGGAAAGTACGATCACGGAACATGTGTAGAAAGAATTGAACTTCTAAAATTCCAAAAGAAAAAAAACGATTTTTTTCTAATTTTACCTTACCCTGTGCCCTTAATTGCGACATGGCATTGTACAGCTGTCGCCTTTCTGATGCTTTCTGTATCTTCACGGACTCCTTCGAGGCATACGCGCCACGATTGATGGATGGAAGGTCGAAGCCGCCGAGGTATGCGAGACAGTTACTGCGCCATTTCCTTTCCCCAAAAACCAATTTTTAATTTTCTCAGCAGCTCTGACCTCGGCTTTTTTATCTCCAGAGCCATAAGGCTAATTAACCTGCATCCCAGGCACGGACGAACTGTCCTCCGAAACAACCTCCCTCGCCCATCGTGCTCGCTTTCCGCCTGTGCGGATTTAAGTGTGCGAACCGGGCGCTCATGCACTCCCAGACAGCAATGCCCACGCCAAGGTTAAAAGGAGAAGAGGACGCCCTCTGTGAGACGCACATCGCTGGCGTCCGACTTTCGTCGGTGTCTGCTCTGTCGCTGCCCGTTTCCTCTCCACGCAGCTTATCCCGACCGGCAGCAGCCTTGCATTGCTGGCCCACCCTTGGTGTCTGCTGCTGATTCCCTTGGAAGCTGCTGATTCCTGTCGTCTGCTCCTGGTCCTCCTCAGCCGCCGATGTTTGGCTTGGCGCCGGAACGTCGCCTCTTCTAATTTTGGTATCTACTGATAACGATAGAAAGAAGAATCTTGCCTACTGCGCCATTTAAGGTTCGTAATTCGTTATTCCGGATCCACCAAAGGTGCCGCAGCGTCCTAAACGGCACAACAGACGCGATCATGGAACACTTGACTTCAGGGAAGGTAAACTGAAGCTTTATGTGTACAGGGCTTTGCATATTTACAAAAGATATAGCAGCGAGGACAACAACATGCAACTGGTTAAAGCAAAATCTCTCCTTTGCATCGCCTAAGATGCAAGCGATCTAAACCTAGCTCAGAACAATATTCCAGGCTCCGGGACCCAGTTTTAAAGACCTAGGAGCCTGGCACACATTTTGCATCACCCAGTCACAGCATACTCAACACATGATTGGTTTACAACTGCATGGCACGTCTTCCAATTTCCGCAAGGTTCAAAACCCTGTCCCTAAAATACACAGTGCGAAACTAACATCAAAACTGCTTAAAAACATCGGCATTCCGGGAATGGGCCCCAAAATGATTGGCCAAATAGGTTACGTGCCACACCCAATACTTCCACAGTATTACACAAACTCATTCCCCTACGAAATAAAAAAAACACATGAAAAAACATCAAAAACACTCCCACGTGTCGCCGGCTTTCTGAAGACTCGTGGCCTTGGAGGCACGTGTATTAGAGGAATGATTGACCTCAGACGAGCCGCTACCGCCGCGAGTAGCAAACGTAAACGCTGCACCACGTTCCTACGCTACTTGTTTTCACGATGTGGAAATATGGGAGGCATTCTTCCACCCCCGCACTCCCACTACAAGGATGCACCGTTTCCGCTCGCTAACCGCAGGGGGGCTCGTGCTCGATGGAACAAAGGCAGGCATGACAAAGCGTGAACACTTGTTATTTATTACACTTGCTGTTAATACAGAGAGCGGGCCAGCTAGCTATAGAACAACGAGGCATTCCTCAGAAGTAGAAGGCTACTTCAGATAGGCTTTCGACTCGCCGGCTGGAGCAGGGGCGCGACCTCAAAGGTATCGGCGGCGAACGTTTGTGTGCGCCGGAAATGGCGGCAGGGTTTTCCCGTGCGCGCCGCATTCTTGGGGCAAAACCATCCACGAACATTTGCTGGGGGAGGTGCCGAGAGCGCGCGTTTGCTGCGCTCAATTCGCTGCCTGGAACCAGAAGTCCAGCAGCAATGCACGACGGATCTCCGTGCGCCTGCCGCGGAAGGTGACGAGAGCGTGCGGCTGCAACCTCTCGCGGCGCGGTACAGATCCCGAAGAGACCCTCTCCGGCTCCGCGGAGTTCCGCGCAACCTTCGAGGTGGCTCTCCCGTCCCTGTTTCCGCTTCCCCCATGACGGAGATTTCCTTCCTTGCCCAGCCGGGGCTGTCCTGACGCACGATGATGACGATGGTCGTCCGCGTCGAAACGGAAGGGGAAATAAGTTTCCTACATCCCTTCCTCCTTAAATGTTGGCCTATGGTTGAACTAATCCATGGATGCTGTAAGGAATCGGATGATCCGCCTGGTCATTGGGACCAGTTGCCCGGTCTCGGCGCCTCCCCGCGGCAACCCCCTTTTGAACACCCCCCCCCCCCCCTTTCGGTGACGCGCGTCTGCGGAGTGTTACGTTTCGCCTACGACGCGCGGTATAGCCGGCGCGGATGCAACGGACGCCGGGGCTTCGTTCAAAGTGGCGGTCATTTTGGGCCCGTTCATCGCTGCCGCAACGCCTCCCGCCAAGCGCGTCCAGGCAGGTTTCAATGCCACGTGTCGTCGTGTGTGCGTGTGTGTGTGTGTGTGTGCATGTTGGTGCCCACGCTTGTCAAAGCGCGGCAGCCGGGGAGAGGAGCTCCCCAACTGGGAGGCGAGGAGGTCTGACCGGCGCCGGCCCGGCGGACGCGTCACTTCACGTCTCAACATGTCCGAGCGTCGCCGTATCGGGCGCCTCATCCAGAGCCGTTCCTTCTTGCCCTCGACTCCGAGGGTACAAAAGCCGCTGCCCCGGACGCCAAAGAGAGACTTCGATTTCTTCCTTCGAGTAACGTGGTCGCCCTGACCGGCTGCTCTTTTGCGATGCCAGAATAAACAAGTTGTTCTGTTGCCAGTCGACTCATCCCTTGCCGGGACCTTCGGATGTTTCCAGCTTTGCCCCAGGCCGCCAGGCCAACGCTACCCTTGGGGCTTGCAACCCATTTGCAACGACTGGTTGCCAGCGGTGAGATCCCGACAACGGAGGCCAGCAGCGAAGATATGCGGTCAACTGTATGCTGAGCAGCACAACGACCATCCGGGAGCAGTGCAACGAGCCCTGTGTGATGACTGGTTGCCTGCAGCGGAACGACTGCGCTGAATTCTTGGCTGCGAGGTTTGGTGAGTGCGGGACTTTCTTCTGAGTTTTGCCAGGCTTTTGTTAGTGTCAGAAACAGAGCTGGTAATTGTGGTTGTCGTTGCTGCCGGGTTAGTTTGCGGCAAGGCAATAGTAGGCAGTAGAGAAAGCAGCATTCGGAGCAGCCATGGATTTGAAGTCGTTGCGCAAACCGAAATTGCTGGAGCTTGCAAGAGAGTTGGGTCTGGATGTCTCAAACAAACTCAGAAAACCAGAACTGCTAAGGGCTATTCTTGAGTTGGAGGCTGAGGATGACGAGCTGTCGGAATGCCTTGAGACCATTGAGGAGAGGGAGCAAAAAGAGGAGCGCGAACGTAAAGAGCAAAAAGAGAAAGACGAGCGCGAACGTAAAGAGCAAAAAGAGGAGCGCGAACGTAAAGAGCAAAAAGAGAAAGACGAGCGCGAACGTAAAGAACAAAAAGAGAAAGAAGAGCGCGACCGTCAACACGCTTTGGAAATGAAGCGTCTCGAGGTAGAGATGGAACGCGCTCATAATGGAAGTCAGGCACACGGTGCAGGAGAACGGGTATCGTTCAAAATGACTGACCTGATGCGGCCGTTTAAGCTTGGAGAGGGCATTGGTTTGTTCCTGGTTAACTTTGAGCGAACGTGCGAGAAGCAGGGGTTCTCTCGGGAAACGTGGCCACAGCGCTTGCTCACTTTGTTACCCGGCGAGGCGGCCGACGTAGTCGCTCGCTTGAAGAGAGAGGAGGCAGAGGATTTCGACCAAGTGAAATCGAGTCTGCTAAAAAAGTACAGGCTGTCAGCGGAGGCGTTCCGTCGGAAGTTTCGGGAAAATGAAAAAGGCAGAAGTGAGTCATATACAGAGTTTGCCTACAGGCTTATGTCAAACATGCAGGAGTGGCTCAAAGAAGCGAAAGCGTTTGGTGACCACGAGAAAATTCTGCAGTGTTTCGGGCTGGAACAGTTTTATAGTCGGTTACCTGAGAACGTGCGGTACTGGGTCTTGGATAGGCCAGACGTTAGTACAGTGGCTTGTTGCAAATGGGTTGCAAGCCCCAAGGGTAGCGTTGGCCTGGCGGCCTGGGGCAAAGCTGGAAACATCCGAAGGTCCCGGCAAAGGATGAGTCGACTGGCAACAGAACAACTTGTTTATTCTGGCATCGCAAAAGAGCAGCCGGTCAGGGCGACCACGTTACTAGAAGGAAGAAATCGAAGTCCCTCTGGCGTCCGGGGCAGCTCCCTTTATACCCACGGAGTCGAGGGCAAGAAGGAACGGCTTGGGATGAGGCGCCCGATACGGCGACGCTGGGACATGTTCAGACGTGACGTGCGCGTCCGCCGGGCCGGCGCCGGTCAGACCTCCTCGCCTCCCAGTTGGGGAGCTCCTCTCCCCGGCTGCCGCGCTTTGACAAGCGTGGGCACCAACATGCACACACACACACGCACACACGACGACACGTGGCATTGAAACCTGCCTGGATGCGCTTGGCGGGAGGCGTTACGGCAGCACTGAACGGGCCCAAAATGACCGCCACTTTGAACGAAGCCCCGGCGTCCGTTGCAACCGCGCCGGCTATACCGCGCGTCGTAGGCGAAACGTAACAGACCGCCCCGCCGGGAGAAGGAGATCCCGATGGTCAGGGGACTGCATCCGCTGTCCGGAGGGATGTCGCTCGATGATGCTCGTAATCGAAACCGGTCGTCCCTCGACGTTGCTTGAGCGCAGCGCACAGAGAAGGCCTCGTTCTCAGGTTCAGGATCACACAGGACACTGCAAAGTCACTTCGGGAGAGTTGCCATTTTTGTGCTCGTTCCCAGCAAGCGTTAGAACTACGCCGAAACGCAACCGCTCAGTTAGCAAGTACGAGACAACCCTCACTAAGCTCTGCCAGGCTCTTTCCCCTTTTATACTACTGCCTAGTTCCTTACAGTAGTCAAGCAGCACTCAGAACGCGTCCACAAATTGGAAAATTGCACTAGAAAGCACATAATCACTTTGAAACACTAAACAAAAGCAATATGTTAAAAATCCTGCCTCAGGAAGAAAACATCAGTAACAAACAACTTTGAGGCGGATTCCTACGTTAGGGGCTTCGACTTAAGCCATCGGCGTTACCGTTGAGACTCCCCTTTTTGTAACGCACCTCAAAGGAATATTGTTGCAAGGCGAGGCTCCAGCGCAGGAGGCGGCCATTTTTGGGAGAGGTGGTCTGCAGCCATTGGAGAGGGCAGTGATCCGTCTCAATGATAAACCTCGAGCCGGCTAGGTAGCATGACAATTTCTGAACGGCCCACACGAGACACGCACACTCTTTCTCGGTGGCGCTGTACGCCTGCTCACGACAGGTCAGCTTACGACTAGCATACAGGACGGGGTGTTCCACTTCTCCACTGTCCCTTTGGCACAGTACAACGCCCATGCCTCGCTCACTAGCATCGCACTGAACAACGAACCCTTTTGTGTAGTCTGGCGATCGTAGCACAGGCTGGCTTGTTAGGGCGCTCTTTAAGGCGCTAAAAGCTCTTTCCTTTGTCTCGCTCCAGACGACTGTTTGGGGCTATGTTTTTCTTAGAGCATCCCTCAGGGGAGCCGCGATATCGGAGTACCTGGGGATGTACCTCTGATAGTAGCCGGCGACACCTAAGAACGACCGAATATCGGTCTTCGTGCGCGGTTGCGGGAAGTCTCGCACAGCGGCCACCTTTATTTCAGAGGGGCGGCGACGACCCTGTCCAATCACGTGACCGAGGTAGACAACCTCGGCCTGTGCTAATTGGCACTTGGGAGCCTTGACTGTCAAGCCCGCTTCGCGCAGGCGGGTTAGCACTGCCCGCAAGTGTGCCATATGCTCAGACCAGGATGCGGAGAATATCGCTACGTCGTCTAAATACGGTAAAGCGAATTCTTCCTGTCCCCGCAACACTTTGTCCATGAGGCTTGAAAAGCAGTATGGCGCGTTCTTCAAACCAAAACTCAAAACTTTACGACGGAATGTTCCCATTGGTGAAATAAACGCTGCATACCTACTAGCCTCTTCTGTAAGTGGAACCTGCCAATAACCCCTGACAAGATCTAGGGTGGAAATAAACTGAGCGCTACTAACTTTCTCAAGGCGCTCCTCGATGTTAGGGATCGGATAAATTTGATCCTTAGTGATGGAATTAAGCCTGCGGTAGTCGACGCAAGGACGAGGTTCCTTGCCCGGTACCTCAACTAAAATCAAAGGGGAGAATCACTCTCACCCGCCTCAATAACACCGAGCTGTAGCATTTTCTTTACCTCAGCCTCCATAATATCGCGCTGGCGGGGTGACACCCGGTACGCCTTGGATCGTACTGGCTCTGGGGAGGTAAGTTCTATATCATGAGTAAGGACAGAAGTCCTACCAGGCCTCTCAGAGAACTGACCTTGAAACTCTTGTAAGAGTTGGTGTAGTTCGGTTTTCTGCTCAGCCGACAACGGTGCTTTAATGATTAAGTCACTAATGACCTGATCAGTGTCTTCCCTGTTCGTCACTGAGCCTAGTCCCGGAAGCTCGATCGGAAGCTCTTCGGGAACGTTTACCATCATACACACCACTGCTTCCCGTTGTCTATAGGGTTTGAGCAGATTACAGTGGTAAACTTGCTGTGCTTTCCGTTTTCCTGGCAGACTCACCACGTAGTTAACGTCCGACAGTTTTTGAACAATCCGTGCTGGGCCCTCCCACTGCACGTCGAGTTTGTTTTTTAGCGATGTGCGCAATATCATTACCTCATCGCCCACCTCAAAACGACGGGCCCTGGCTGTCCGATCATAATAAACCTTGTCCCTCTGCTGGGCCTTTGCCATTGCTTCACCTGACAACTCCTGTGCCCTTCTTAAGCGTTCGAGGAGACTAAGCACGTACTTGACCACGACTGGGTCGTCGCCCCTGCCTTCCCACGAGTCTCGAAGCATGCGAAGCGGAGACCGCAGCGAGCGACCGTACACCAGCTCAGCTGGCGAAAACCCCGTAGCCGCATGCGGCGCGGTCCTTAATGCAAACATCACCCCAGGCAGACACAGCTCCCAATCACTTTGTTGCTCAAAACACAATGCTCTCAACACGCGCTTCATGACGGAGTGGAGCTTCTCAACGGAATTCGACTGTGGGTGGTACACTGAGCTGTGTAACAGCTTTACCCCACACCTTTCGAGAAAGGCTGTCGTCAAAGCGCTAGTAAACACTGTGCCCTGATCTGACTGGATTTCCGCAGGAAAACCAACTCGCGCAAATATGGACAGTAGTGCATTGACTATCTCAACTGAGCTGAGTTCTTTAAGCGGCACTGCTTCAGGGAACTTTGTCGCTGGGCAGATCACAGTCAAAATGTGTCTGTACCCTGTGGCTGTTACCGGCAGAGGTCCCACTGTATCAATAACGAGCCGTCTAAAAGGCTCCGTAATGATAGGTACCAACTTCAACGGCGCCCTCGATCTGTCCCCTGGTTTGCCAACCCGCTGACAGGTGTCACATGTCCTCACAAAGTGTTCTGCGTCACGAAAACACCCTGGCCAATAGTACTCTTGCAAGAGACGGTCCTTAGTCTTCTTAACTCCTAGGTGTCAGGACCACGAACCGCCATGCGACAAGCGGTAACACTGAGGCACGATCAGCTGATCGAACTCCACTCCTCTGCGGTCTAGATACTTCCGGTACAGGACCCCACCTCTTTCCACAAAACGAGCATTTTTCTTGGCGATACCTTCCTTGACATTGCAGCGCATGTTTTCTAGGCTGCCATCCTTTTTTTGCTCGGCTATCAAAGCCGACCGGCTGAGTTTTAGCAACCTATTAAGTCCATCGGACGTAGGCGCGATGAGCAAATCTGCAGATAGCTCTTCTAACTTTCCCGTGTCGGGCATTTCCTCTCCAGTACCTGGTGCCTTCAACGCTACAGGCTCAATTTTATTCAGTTCGGACGTGCTCTGAGTATCAGCTTGCTGCGCCTCCGACCCTTTCTCATTGTTCGACAACGTCGGCCCCGCAACTACCGCCTTTGCAGCGAGCTCCCGAACTCTCGATCTGGTTAAGGCCTGAACGCTAGCCTCACCAAACAAAAGCCCCTTCTCGCGCAGGAGGTGATCGGACCTGTTCGAAAATAGGTACGGGTACTGGGGGGGCAGCAGAGATGACACTGCGGCCTCCGTCTCAATTGCTCCGAAAGGTCCTTCAATAAGCACTTTTGCTACGGGCAGACACACGCTGTGAGCTTCCACGGCTTGCTTGATCCATGCGCACTCGCCCGTGAACATATCGGGTTCTACGTAAGAGGGGTGAACTACATCCATTGTAGCTGCGGAATCACGAAGCACTCGGCACTCTTTCCCGTTCACGAGGAAGTCTCGCATGTAAGGCTCGAGAAGCTTCATGTTCTCGTCAGTGCTGCATAATGACAAAAACACGACTTTTGTTTTTGTTTCTGGACACTGCGCCGAAAAGTGGCCCGGCTTCTGGCACGTATAACACACGCGCGCTTGCCTCGTCTCGAACCGCTTTCTGCGTTCGGCTTCGGCTGCCGCCGTCTCCTTACGTTCGGTCGGACTGCTTTCACTCGCATCCGCACTACGTGTGTCCCCCCTTGCTATCATGGGTGTGAACTTCGGCCTCTCAGACTTGGAGCCAAATTCACCCTTTTGACCGTCCTTAGCTCCGCGAGCCCGACGCGTCACAAACTCCTCGGCTAGCTCGGCGGCTTTAGCCACTGTACTAACGTCTGGCCTATCCAAGACCCAGTACCGCACGTTCTCAGGTAACCGACTATAAAACTGTTCTAGCCCGAAACACTGCAGAATTTTCTCGTGGTCACCAAACGCTTTCTCTTCTTTGAGCCACTCCTGCATGTTTGACATAAGCCTGTAGGCAAACTCTGTATATGACTCGCTTCTGCCTTTTTCATTTTCCCGAAACTTCCGACGGAACGCCTCCGCTGACATTCTGTACTTTTTTAGCAGACTCGATTTCACTTGGTCGAAATCCTCTGCCTCCTCTCTCTTCAAGCGAGCGACTACGTCGGCCGCCTCGCCGGGTAACAAAGTGAGCAAGCGCTGTGGCCACGTTTCCCGAGAGAACCCCTGCTTCTCGCACGTTCGCTCAAAGTTAACCAGGAACAAACCAATGTCCTCTCCAAGCTTAAACGGCCGCATCAGGTCAGTCATTTTGAACGATACCCGTTCTCCTGCACCGTGTGCCTGACTTCCATTACGAGCGCGTTCCATCTCTACCTCGAGACGCTTCATTTCCAAAGCGTGTTGACGGTCACGCTCTTCTTTCTCTTTTTCTTTTTGTTCTTTACGTTCGCGCTCGTCTTTCTCTTTTTGCTCTTTACGTTCGCGCTCGTCTTTCTCTTTTTGCTCTTTACGTTCGCGCTCGTCTTTCTCTTTTTGCTCCCTCTCCTCAATGGTCTCAAGGCATTCCGACAGCTCGTCATCCTCAGCCTCCAACTCAAGAATAGCCCTTAGCAGTTCTGGTTTTCTGAGTTTGTCTGAGACATCCAGACCCAACTCTCTTGCAAGCTCCAGCAATTTCGGTTTGCGCAACGACTTCAAATCCATGGCTGCTCCGAATGCTGCTTTCTCTACTGCCTACTATTGTCTTGCCGCAAACTAACCCGGCAGCAACGACAACCAAAATTACCAGCTCTGTTTCTGACACTAACAAAAGCCTGGCAAAACTCAGAAGAAGAAAGTCCCGCACTCACCAAACCTCGTAGCCAAGAATTCAGCGCAGTCGTTCCGCTGCAGGCAACCAGTCATCACACAGGGCTCGTTGCACTGCTCCCGGATGGTCGTTGTGCTGCTCAGCATACAGTTGACCGCATATCTTCGCTGCTGGCCTCCGTTGTCGGGATCCCACCGCTGGCAACCAGTTGTTGCAAATGGGTTGCAAGCCCCAAGGGTAGCGTTGGCCTGGCGGCCTGGGGCAAAGCTGGAAACATCCGAAGGTCCCGGCAAAGGATGAGTCGACTGGCAACAGAACAACTTGTTTATTCTGGCATCGCAAAAGAGCAGCCGGTCAGGGCGACCACGTTACTAGAAGGAAGAAATCGAAGTCCCTCTGGCGTCCGGGGCAGCTCCCTTTATACCCACGGAGTCGAGGGCAAGAAGGAACGGCTTGGGATGAGGCGCCCGATACGGCGACGCTGGGACATGTTCAGACGTGACGTGCGCGTCCGCCGGGCCGGCGCCGGTCAGACCTCCTCGCCTCCCAGTTGGGGAGCTCCTCTCCCCGGCTGCCGCGCTTTGACAAGCGTGGGCACCAACATGCACACACACACACGCACACACGACGACACGTGGCATTGAAACCTGCCTGGACGCGCTTGGCGGGAGGCGTTACGGCAGCACTGAACGGGCCCAAAATGACCGCCACTTTGAACGAAGCCCCGGCGTCCGTTGCATCCGCGCCGGCTATACCGCGCGTCGTAGGCGAAACGTAACAGGCTAACGCCGCCTAGCTAGCCGAGGAGTTTGTGACGCGTCGGGCTCGCGGAGCTAAGGACGGTCAAAACGGTGAATTTTGCTCCAAGTCCGAGAGGCCGAAGTTCACACCCATGAGAGCAAGGGGGGACACACGTAGTGCGGATGCGAGTGAAAGCAGTCCGACCGAACGTAAGGAGACGGCGGCAGCCGAAGCCGAACGCAGAAAGCGGTTCGAGACGAGGCAAGCGCGCGTGTGTTATACGTGCCAGAAGCCGGGTCACTTTTCGGCGCAGTGTCCAGAAACAAAAAGAGAGGTCGTGTGTTTGTCATTATGTAGCACTGACGAGAAGATGAAGCTTCTCGAGCCTTACATGCGAGACTTCCTCGTGAACGGGAAAGAGTGCCGAGTGCTTCGTGATTCCGCAGCTACAATGGATGTAGTTCACCCCTCTTACGTAGAACCCGATATGTTCACGGGCGAGTGCGCATGGATCAAGCAAGCCGTGGAAGCTCATAGCGTGTGTCTGCCCGTAGCAAAAGTGCTTATTGAAGGACCTTTCGGAGCACTTGAGACGGAGGCCGTAGTGTCATCTATGCTGCCCCCCCAGTACCCGTACCTATTTTCGAACAGGTCTGATCACCTCCTGCGCGAGAAGGGGCTGTTGTTTGGTGAGGCTAGCGTTCAGGCCTTAACCAGATCGAGAGTTCGGGAGCTCGCTGCAAAGGCGGTAGTTGCGGGGCCGACGTTGTCGAACAATGAGAAAGGGTCGGAGGCGCAGCAAGCTGGTATTCAGAGCACGTCCGAACTGAATAAACTTGAGCCTGTAGCGTTGAAGGCACCAGGTACTGGAGAGGAAATGCCCGACACGGGAAAGTTAGAAGAGCTTCCGGTCGAGCTTCCGGGACTAGGCTCAGTGACGAACAGGGAAGACACTGATCAGGTCATTAGTGACTTAATCATTAAAGCACCGCTGTCGGCTGAGCAGAAAACCGAACTACACCAACTCTTACAAGAGTTTCAAGGTCAGTTCTCTGAGTGGCCTGGTAGGACTTCTGTCCTTACTCATGATATAGAACTTACCTCCCCAGAGCCAGTACGATCCCAGGCGTACCGGGTGTCACCCCGCCAGCGCGATATTATGGAGGCTGAGGTAGAGAAAATGCTACAGTTCGGTGTTATTGAGGCGGGTGAGAGTGATTATATCTCCCCTTTGATTTTAGTTGAGGTACCGGGCAAGGAACCTCGTCCTTGCGTCGACTACTGCAGGCTTAATTCCATCACTAAGGATCAAATTTATCCGATCCCTAACATCGAGGAGCGCCTTGAGAAAGTTAGTAGCGCTCAGTTTATTTCCACCCTAGATCTTGTCAGGGGTTATTGGCAGGTTCCACTTACAGAAGAGGCTAGTAGGTATGCGGCGTTCATTTCACCAATGGGAACATTCCGTCCTAAAGTTTTGAGTTTTGGTTTGAAGAACGCGCCATACTGCTTTTCAAGCCTCATGGACAAAGTGTTGCGGGGACAGGAAGAATTCGCTTTACCGTATTTAGACGACGTAGCGATATTCTCCGCATCCTGGTCTGAGCATATGGCACACCTGCGGGCAGCGCTAACCCGCCTGCGCGAAGCGGGCTTGACAGTCAAGGCTCCCAAGTGCCAATTAGCACAGTCCGAGGTTGTCTACCTCGGTCACGTGATTGGACAGGGTCGTCGCCGCCCCTCTGAAATAAAGGTGGCCGCTGTGCGAGACTTCCCGCAACCGCGCACGAAGACCGATATTCGGTCGTTCTTAGGTTTCGCCGGCTACTATCAGAGGTACATCCCCAGGTACTCCGATATCGCGGCTCCCCTGACGGATGCTCTAAGAAAAACAGAGCCCCAATCAGTCGTCTGGAGCGAGACAAAGGAAATAGCATTTAGCGCCCTAAAGAGCGCCCTAACAAGCCAGCCTGTGCTACGATCGCCAGACTGCACAAAAGGGTTCGTTGTTCAGTGCGATGCTAGTGAGCGAGGCATTGGCGTTGTACTGTGCCAAAGGGACAATGGAGAAGTGGAACACCCCGTCCTGTATGCTAGTCGTAAGCTGACCTGTCGTGAGCAGGCGTACAGCGCCACCGAGAAACAGTGTGCGTGTCTCGTGTGGGCCGTTCAGAAATTGTCATGCTACCTAGCCGGCTCGAGGTTTATCATTGAGACGGATCACTGCCCTCTCCAATGGCTGCAGACCATCTCTCCCAAAAATGGCCGCCTGCTGCGCTGGAGCCTCGCTTTGCAACAATATTCCTTTGAGGTGCGTTACAAAAAGGGGAGTCTCAACGGTAACGCCGATGGCTTAAGTCGAAGCCCCTAACGTAGGAATCCGCCTCAAAGTTGTTTGTTACTGATGTTTTCTTCCTGAGGCAGGATTTTTAACATATTGCTTTTGTTTAGTGTTTCAAAGTGATTATGTGCTTTCTAGTGCAATTTTCCAATTTGTAGACGCGTTCTGAGTGCTGCTTGACTACTGTAAGGAACTAGGCAGTAGTATAAAAAGGGAAAGAGCCTGGCATAGCTTAGTGAGGGTTGTCTCGTGCTTGCTGACTGAGCGGTGGCGTTTCGGCGTAGTTCTAACGCTTGCTGGGAACGAGCACAAATATGGCAACTCTCCCGAAGTCACTTTGCAGTGCCCTGTGTGAACCTGAACCTGAGAACGAGGCCTTCTCTGTGCGCTGCGCTCATGCAACGCCGAGGGACGACCGATTTCGATTACGAGCATCATCGAGCGACATCCCTCTGGACAGCGGATGCAGTCCCCTGACCATCGGGATCTCCTTCTCCCGGCGGGGCGGTCTGTTACGTTTCGCCTACGACGCGCGGTATAGCCGGCGCGGATGCAACGGACGCCGGGGCTTCGTTCAAAGTGGCGGTCATTTTGGGCCCGTTCATCGCTGCCGCAACGCCTCCCGCCAAGCGCGTCCAGGCAGGTTTCAATGCCACGTGTCGTCGTGTGTGCGTGTGTGTGTGTGTGCATGTTGGTGCCCACGCTTGTCAAAGCGCGGCAGCCGGGGAGAGGAGCTCCCCAACTGGGAGGCGAGGAGGTCTGACCGGCGCCGGCCCGGCGGACGCGTCACTTCACGTCTCAACATGTCCGAGCGTCGCCGTATCGGGGGCCTCATCCAGAGCCGTTCCTTCTTGCCCTCGACTCCGAGGGTATAAAAGCCGCTGCCCCGGACGCCAAAGAGAGACTTCGATTTCTTCCTTCGAGTAACGTGGTCGCCCTGACCGGCTGCTCTTTTACGATGCCAGAATAAACAAGTTGTTCTGTTGCCAGTCGACTCATCCTTTGCCGGGACCTTCGGATGTTTCCAGCTTTGCCCCAGGCCGCCAGGCCAACGCTACCCTTGGGGCTTGCAACCCATTTGAAACAGGAGCAAGCTGAAAAGGATCGCCTGTCTTGGGTCAAGCACCCCTGACAGCGACGGCCGCGCGCTTTTGCCCTCGCACTGTTTTTTGCCTGAAGCCCCCTCGTCTTGACAGACCCCAAACGCGACGCGACCTTGCGACGGGCATCTCGTGGGAAGATCTTGAAAGGTAGTAGTCTTGTCAAGGAGTCCCGGGAGCAATGAAAATGACGGATGGGCAGCGGCGGCCAGATTTGAAACAACCCCAACGAACGAGTCTCGGTGTTGAAGCTAAGCCGCGTATGCTCACGAGAACGCTAATCCCCCTGGGAAAGTCGGGACCGAGCGGACAGTCGCACATAGCGGAAGCACCCCGCCGGAGCCCGTTGACAGCTGTAATTGCTGAACGGCGCCAGAATTGACGAGCTTCGACGAAACCGATTGCACGTGCGGGCACGGTTGTGTGGTTGTTTTTGCTTTTCTTCTTCTGAGGGACAGAGTTTGAGTAATACTGTGGAAGTATGAGGCGTGGCACATAAACCTGATGGGTCAATCATTTCGAGGGTCCATTCCTGGAATTCCGTTTTCTTATAGCAACTTTGGTGTTCTTTTCGTGCTGTGTATTTTAGAGAGAGGGTTTCGTCACATATATTAAGGAGCCTAAATTAAATTATGAAGGAAAGAGGTGTGAAGAAGACGATGTGGATTAACCGAAGAATAAAGAAGAGGAAGAAGCATTCGGTGAGGTGGAGAGAGATGATTGGTAGAGAAGAGAAGACGACGACAAGGCTTACGTGGACTACGTGGCTTACGTGTGGGCATGTGCCATCTTTTGATAGGTTAACAACAGCAACTAACACCGAGGCTATAAAAAGGCGAGGGAGAGCGATGCACGGGGGGAACAGCAGAGAAGCGGAGGCTCCGGCGGGTCAGGGACACATCGGCTGGAAGAGAGCGACGCCGGCTACTGCTCCGGTGAGCGCGCGTTCTACGGCATCGCATCGTGGACTCCTGCCATGCCTGAGCCCGTTCCGGGGAGTCAACGGAGGACGCTACCATCTGCTACTGCCAGGGGTGTCTCCAGCGCTGTTGCCACCCATCCGGGTGGCGCCCACGACGCCAACAACACCGGCATCACCTCCACGGGCGCTTGGACCGGGAGCTTGTACGACGCAGCCAGGGACGCCGCCAGCGACGCCAGCCCAAGCACGCCGAACGCCGCCTCGACGCCGGATACTGGATCCAAAGAACGCCGCAGCCGCACCGAACCAACCGTGAGCACGAACGCCGACTACGAATAGTAGAACGCTAGTAGTAGACGCTGGTAGCAGTGTGCCCGGGTTGTGTGTATTTATAGTCTTTGTGTTTTGTGTTAGTTTTTTTAGTTTTGTGTTCTAATGTGTGTGTCACGTAGGGTGTATTAAATGTGCGTTTGTGTGGGTACACCCGTCGCCTAGTCCATTCTTACGGTCTGAGTGTTCTCCGGGGAGATCCGTGACAAAGATATGTGGAGAGCCTGTGCCAGGATTCATTTCCTTTTTTCTTTTTGCTTTGTCTCGGACCTTCCCGATCTCTCGACGGCAGAAAGTATAGATTTCGCAAGAACGTTGGAACGCGCTCAAGCTAGGGTTAAGCAAGGAAGAGGCGATGCATCTCTACGAGGAGGAGGGAAAGAGGCAGAGAGAGGAAATGGCGCAAGCACGCGCAGACGCTGGCGAGGCAGAAGAGCGAGAAGAGAAAAGAGCTCGTGAAGCAGAAGAGCGCGAGGCGAAAATAGCTCGTGAGGCAGAAGAGCGAGAGGAAAAAAGCTCGCGAGGCAGAGAGAAGAGTTCGCGAGGCAGAAGAACAGGAGAAAAGAAGGATAGAACGGGAGGAGGAGTTTATTTTGTGGAAACGGGCGCATGACGCCGGAGGATATGAGGAGATCACGGACGGAGATCAGCGTTCCTTAGCGGGTACAGAATCTTCTAGACCGGCCAGAGTTTGCCCAAGGAAGCTGATGGCTCCTTTCGATGTCAAAAGAGGTGGTCTGGATGCATATCTGCAACGATTCGAGCGGATAGTTTTGGGGCAAGGCTGGGAGCGCAGTGAATGGGCCACGGCATTGGGCATGTGTTTAGTCGGAGAGGCGCTGAATGTGTTTGGAAGGATGCCTGCTGCTGATTCCATGGATTACGAGAAAGTCAAAAAGGCGTTCCTCCAAAGATTCAGGCTTACGGCTAAGGGTTTTCGTGAGAGATTTCGCACCGCGAAACCTGAGGATTCGGAAACCTCTAAGCAGTTTTCCTACAGGCTATCCAACTATTTTGATAGGTGGCTTGATATGTCAAACACAGAAAAGAGTTTCGAAGGGGTGCGTGACAAGCTGGTCACAGCAATTTTTAGCGTGCTGCAGCTCAAAGCTAGCGCTATTTCTGAAAATTGTGTTCATTGGAAGAGTTCGCCGACACTGCAGACCAATTCCTCGAGGCTCAAGGGCTAAGAAATTTGAGTAAGGCAAAGGAGGAAACCCAAAAGATCCTAGAGACAGATGCGGCAAAACCAAGAGCATATGGCGGTGCATCTAAGGCGCCAGTAAGGTGTTTTCTCTGCGACAAGGTGGGACACCATGCAGCTGACTGTCGGACTAGTAGTGCTGCCCAGAAAACACAGGTTGTGTGTCAAGGTTGTAAGAGGAGGGGTCATACTCTGGATGAGTGCCGATACAGAACGCAGGACCGAGCTGCATGCGTTGTCGGCTCTAGGGTAGAACTTATCACGCCACCCGAAGTTCCACAGCTGAAAGGAGAGCAAACGCCGCTGGAAAATGAGGCAGTGAGTGGAACACCCAAGTCGAAAGCAGCAATGCCAGTGGTGGTTGGGCAAATAGGGGACCGTCCTATATTGGTGCTTAGAGACAGCGGAGCCAACACAGTTTTGGTTCGGAGAAGCGTGGTGAAGGACGAGGATCTTACAGGGGAAGCGTCGGACGTCACTCTGGTAGATAGCACAGTAAGGTACCTTCCTGAAGCCATGATTCTAGTGTCCACGCCATATTATACTGGGCAGGTAGTGGCAAAATGCGTAGACCAACCCATCTACGATCTCTGGTTGGGAAACATTACGGGTGCAAGAAGTGTCGAAGATCCCTATCCCGAGTGGAGGATGCTCGACGTTGACGAACATCCAAAGGAGGAAAGGCCCGCGACAGCTCAGAGGGGTGCAGTCAGTTTCTCGTCGGCAGGGCAGACAAGAGCTCACGCGACAGCCAGGGCAACGCAGCGTGCGCTCTCTACTCCTGTTACGATGTGCCTGAGCGTAACACCGGGACAAATTGCAATTAGGCAAAAAGAAGACTCGAGCTTGAAGGCCTGCTTCGAAAGAGTCGGGGAAAAGTGAAAAGAAAGAACAGCCGTACGTCATTTGAATATCAATTGGTAAATGGTCTTCTGCACAGGGAGTGTATATTTAGTTAAGGAAGGCGGGTCCAACAGCTGGTGTTACCAAGAGATATGCGAGAGACCGTGCTACGCTTAAGACATGACACCAGTGTGTTAAAAAAACGGTGTCTAGGGTCACCGAAAAGTTCTTTTGGCCGGGTGTTCAGAGTGACGTTAAGCTTTGTTCGCTCATGTGACGTTTGCCAGCGCACAGTTCCGAAGGGAAGAGTTGGTCCCGTACCTCTGGGCAAGATGCCAGCCATCGACCTACCGTTTCAGCGAGTGGCGATTGACATTGTGGGGCCAATCTCTCCAGTATCTGCCAAAGGCAATAGATATGTGCTTACTGTGGTTGACGTGGACACTCGTTATCCTGACGCTATTCCACTGAGAACTATTGACAGTATCCAAGTGGCGGAGGGTCTCGTGGAAATGTTTTCGCGTTATGGGTTCCCGAGGGAAGTTTTGAGTGACCGGGCTCGAACTTCACATCGGAACTAATGAAGGAGGTTAACCGCCTTTTGTCATTAAGACAGTTACTGACGACGCCTTACCATCCCATGTGTAATGGGCTTGTAGAACGGTTCAACGGCACCCACAAAAATATTACCAAGAAAATGTGCCAGGAGAGACCTACTGATTGGGATAGATATCTCCCAGCTCTTTTGTTCGTTTACCGCGAAGTACCGCAAACGAGTCTTGGGTTCTCGCCCTTCGAGATGTTGTATGGGAGAACCGTTAGAGGTCCACTTACAATACTCACGGAGGTGTGGGCTAATAAGGCGATTGCATCAGATCTCAAGACAACATACACATAAGTTCTTGAGTGGCGGGACAAGTTGGAAGAAACAAGGCTTGCACATCAAGGCCTGGAAAGAGCGCGCGAACGCCATAAGGGCTACTATGACAAGAGAGCCACTCACAGGAATTTGAATCCGGGGACAAGGTTCTCATCCTGCTACCCACGGATCATAATAAGTTACTGATGCAGTGATGCAGTGGAAGGGCCCTTACCTTGTGACGCAGAAGAAAAAATGACATGGATTATAAGTTATTGATAAATAACACCAAGAAGGTATTCCATGCAAACATGTTGAAAAGTACGAAGAAAGAGTTCCCATACAGTGCGCCCCCAAGGTAGTATGCTCGGTAGTAGCCGAGGAGACAGATGATGTTGTCGAGATGCCCACATGCAGTGGGAAGAAAACTGTAGGTTGGGATAAGGTGCTAATAAACCCCAATTTGAATGAAGCCCGAAGCTCACAGATAAAGGCCCTACTCCAAAGCAGAGAAGATGTGTTTTCAGATGTGCCGGGCAAAACGGATGTCATATGTTGCAGACTAGATCTCTCTACAGATAGACCAGAAGCAATATACACTACCTTTAGCAGTTCAAGAATCAATAGGAAAGGAGGTGCGGGATATGTTGGAGCTTGGTGTGATTGAGAGGTCGTGGTCAGCATACAATGCGCCTCGTGGTTGTCAAAAAACCCGATGGTACTAACCGACTGTGTGTAGATTTTCGTCGGCTAAATGACATCATAGTACCCGATGCAGAACCCATACCAAGAGCGAACGTGGTGTTCGCTAAGGTGGCTCACAAAAGTTTTTTTTCTAAATTCGACTTAGCTAAAGGGTATTGGCAAATACCAATAGAAGATTCGTCTAAGAGAAAACTGCCTTTTCGTGCTCGGCTGGTTTATTCCAGTTTAAATTCATGCCTTTTGGTTTGAAGACAGCATCTGCAATATTCACGAAGCTGATGAGGAAGGTCTTGGATGGGCTCCAAAATGTAGAGCACTATATTGATGACACCCTGGTGGCAACAGATACGTAGGAAGAGCATGTAATTACGCTGGAAAACTATTTGATAGAATTCAGCAAGCCAGGTCGACCATAAAACCGGCAAAATGTGAGGTGGGCTTTGAAGCCATTTCTTTTGTCGGACACAAGCTGGGGGTGGGCCGCATCGCGACGAAAGACGACATCTTGGACAAAATACAGCAGGCCCAGACACCGACGACCAAGAAAGGGGTACAGGCGTCCCTGGGTCTAACGGGATACTACAGGGACTTTATTCCTGATTATGCCCACATAGCCGACCCGCTTGTCGAACTCACTAAGAAGGGGGCAAGCAATAAGCTCAATTGGACGGCTGAACATGAAAATGCATTCGTGATGTTAAAAGGGCATATGGCAAGACCGCCCGTTCTGCTTGCTCCGAATATGGATAAAGAGTCTGTGCTTCGCACAGATGAATCAGACCGAGCTTTAGGAGCCGTACTCTTGCAAGAAGAGAATCGCGTGCTACATCATCATCATCATCATCAGCCTTACTACACCCACTGCAGGGCAAAGGCCTCTCCCATATCTCTCCAATTAACCCTATCCTGTGCCAGCTGCATCCACCCTTTGCCTGCAAACTTCTTAATCTCATCCGCCCACCTAACCTTCTGCCGCCCCCTGCTACACTTACTTTCTCTTGGAACCCACTCTGTTACCCTTAAGGACCAGCGGTTATCTTGCCTTCGCATTACATGCCCTGCCCAAGCCCATTTCTTTCTCTTGATTTCGACTAGGATGTCATTAACCCGTGTTTGTTCCCTCACCCACTCTGCCCGCTTCCGATCTCTTAACGTTACACCTATCATTTTTCTTTCCATGGCTCGCTGCGTTGTCCTTAACTTAAGCTGAACTATTTTCGTTAGCCTCCACGTTTCTGCCCCGTAGGTGAGTACCGGTAAGATTATGCTGTTGTACACTTTCCTCTTGAGGGAAATTGGTAAACTGCCACTCATGATCTGCGAGAATTTGCCATATGCGCTCCACCCCATTCTTATCCTTCTAGTTATCTCCCTCTCATGATCCGGATCAGCTGTCACTACCTGCCCTAAGTAGACGTATTCCGTCACAATTTCTAGGCTCTCGCTGCCAATTGTGAACAGTTGTTCCCTTGCTAGGCTGTTGAACATTACCTTGGTTTTCTGCATGTTAATTTTTAGACCCATCGATCTGCTCTGCCTGTCTAACTCATTGATCATGATTTGCAGTTCACCTCCTGAGTGACTCAGCAAGGCAATGTCATCAGCAAATCGCAGATTATTTAGGTATTCTCCATTTATTCTTATTCCCAGCTGTTCCCAATTCAGGCCACGAAATACCTCCTGTAAACATGCGGTGAACAGCATTGGCGAGATAGTGTCTCCTTGCCTGACACCCTTCCTTATTGGAATTTTATTGCTGACTTTATGGAGGACTATAGTAGCTGTGCAGTTGCTATATATATCTTCCAGTATTTTCACATAAGGCTCTTCTACCCCCTGATTACGCAATGCCTGTATGACTGCTGAGGTTTCCACTGAGTCGAATGCTTTCTCGTAATCAATGAAAGCTATATATAGAGGTTGGTTATATTCTGCGCATTTCTCTATCACCTGATTGATAGTGTGAATATGATCTATTGTGGAATATCATTTACGAAAGCCTGCCTGATCATTTGGTTGATTAAAGTCTAACGTTGCCCTGACTATTAGCGATTACCTTAGTAAATACTTTGTAGGCAACGGATAGTAAGCTGATCGGCCTGTAATTTTTCAAGTCCTTGGCGTCTCCCTTCTTATGAATTAAGATAATGTTTGCATTCTTCCAAGCTTCTGGTACAGTCAAGGTCATAAGGCATTGCGTATACAGGGTGGCTAGTTTTTCTAGCACGATGTCCCCTCCATCCTTTAACAGATCTGCTGTTACCTGATCCTCCGCAGCTGCTTTCCCCCTTTTCATTGCTTCTAAGGCTTTCTTTACTTCAACTTTCGTTACTGGCGGGATGACGCATTGCTATGCACTGCTGTCTTTCTCATTAACGCTCTGATTACATTGGCTACTGTACAGGTCTGTGTAGAACTCTTCGGCTACGTTAACGATCTTATCCATATTGCTAATGACATTGCCCTGCTTGTCTCTTAATGCATAGATCTGGTTTTTACCTCTGCCTAGTTTCCTCTTCACGGTTTTTAGGCTACCTCCGTTTTTTATAGCATGCTCGATTCTCTCCATATTAAACTTCCTTATGTCGGCTACCTTGCGCTTATTTATTAACTTTGATAGCTTCGTTAGTTCTATTCTATCGGTAGGGTTAGATGCCCTCATGTTTTGGCGCTTCTTAATCAGATCTTTCGTCGCCTGAGATAGCTTCCTGGTATCCTTTCGAACTGTCCTACCGTTTACTTCTACTGCGCATTCCGTAACGATGGCTGTCAGAATAGCATTCATTGAATGGACATCAAGATCATCTTCCTCAGTTAAAGCCGAATATCTGTTTTGCAGCGCTATCCTAAACTCCAGTGCTTTCCCTCTTACGGCTAACTCGTTAATGGTCTTCTTCTTCGCTAGCTTCTTCCGTTCCCTCTTCAAGTCTAAGCTAATTCTAGACCTTACCATTCTGTGGTCGCTACAACGCACCTTTCCGAGGACGGCCACATTCTGAATGATGCCAGGTTTAGCGCATAGTATGAAGTCGATTTCATTTTTAATCTCACCATTGGGGCTCTTCCAGGTCCACTTCCTGTTTTCTCGTTTGCGGAAGAAGGTATTCATGATCCGTAAATTATTTCTATCCGCGAATTCGACTAATAACTCTCCCCTGCTATTTCTAGAGCCTATCCCATAGTCACCTACCGCGTGGTCGTCAGTCTGCTTCTTGCCAACCTTCGCATTGAAGTCGCCCATCAGTGCAGTGTACTGGGATTTTACTTTATTCATTGCTGATTCTACATCCTCATAGCAACTTTCAACGGTCTGGTCATCATGGCTGGATGTGGGTGCGTAGGCCTGCACCACTTTCAGCTTGTACCTCCTATTCAGCCTAATTACTATAGCTGCTACCCTCTCGTTAATACTGTAGAACTCCTCTACGTTGCCAGCTATATCCTTATTAATGAGGAATCCCACACCTAGTTCTCGTCTATCCTCTAACCCGCGATATCACAGTATGTGTCCATCCTTTAGTACTGTATACGCCTCACCTGTCCTCCTAACTTGGCTAAGCCCATCACATCCCATTTAATTCCCGCTAGTTCCTCAAACAGCACTGCTAGGCTAGCCTCACTAGCTAAAGTTCTAGCGTTAAACGTTGCCAGGTTCAGATTCCAATGGCGGCCTGTCCGGAGCCAGAGATTCTTAGCACCCTCCGCTGCGTCACAGGTCTGACCGCCGCCGTGGTCAGTTGCTCTGCAGCCGCTGGGGACTGAGGGCCGAGGGTTAATTGGTTTGATCATAGAAGGTTGTGGCCAAGTACTACACCAGGGTGGCCAAATCCTGCTCTGGTGAGAGAGTGTGTTGTCGGTTCTGGTCACCGAGATAAGGCCGCATTCCAGGCCTGGTTATGCAATTCCATCGACTCGCGGATTTTTTTTAACCCGTTGGAGAATTGCGCGGCACCAGGATTTGAACCCCAGTCCTCTTGCACGCGAGGCGGATGTTCTACCTCTACGCCATCGCTGCCACATCGCGTGCTACATCCGGTATTTTTTGCAAGCAAGAGATTATCGGCTAGTGAACGCCACTACTCCAGTGTTGAAAAGGAATGTCTGGCGGTGGTGTGGGCGGTAAAGAAATTACACATTTATCTTTATGGGAGATATTTCAGGATTCAAACAGATCATCAGCCGCTTGAATACTTAACCAAGGCCAAAATGAACAACAGTAAAGTTATGAGATGGAGTTTGGCCTTGCAAGAATACTCATTTCAGGTGGAATATATTAAAGGCAGAGATAACGTTGGAGCGGACTTCGTGAGTAGAGCCAACTGAACAGCTCTAGGTATCTCTGGGATGTATCTTGTTGTTGTTGTGTTAATGTATCTTTGGGATTTATCTTGTTTTTGTTGCTGCTGCTGTTGGTGGTATTATGTGATTATACAAGGGATGTGGTGTGGACACGAACATGTTTATTAATTAATCTGTGCGGACAGCGGCAGTGGTGTGTTAGTGTTCTGAAAACGCAATTTGGTGTGCTGGATTAGTGGTGTGCGTTTGGTGTGCGCTGGACCTCCACAGAAGATAGTTTAGTTTATGGGGGTTTAACGTCCCAAAGCGACTCAGGCTATGAGAGACGCCGTAGTGAAGGGCTCCGGAAATTTCGACCACCTGGGGTTATTTAACGTGCACTGACATCGCACAGCACACGGGCCTCTAGAATTTCGCCTCAATAGAAATTCGACCGCCGCGGCCTGGATCGAACCCGCGTCTTTCGGGCCGGCAGCCGAGTGCCATAACCACTCAGCCACCGCGGCGACTGCCACAGAAGATAGTCGGTTGGCTGGATGGCTTGAAGATGAGTATGATGTGAGCAGTTTTTCATGAAAAAACTCTTGAGAGAGGGGGCCCTTGTCACATGTATTAAGGAGCCTGAATTAAATTATGAAGGAAAGAGGTGTGGTGAAGACGATGTGGATTAACCGAAGAATAGAGAGGAAGAAGCATTCGGTGAGGTGGAGAGAGGTGATTGGTGGAAAAGCATTCGGTGAGGTGGAGAGAGATGATTGGTGGAGAAGAGAAGAAGACGACGACAAGGCTTACGTGGACTAACACCGAGGCTATAAAAAGGCGAAGGAGAGCGAGGCACGGTAGGGGGGGAACAGCAGAGAAGCGGAGGCTCCGGCGGGTCAGGGACACAACGGCTGGAAGAGAGCGACGCCGGCTACTGCTCCGGTGAGCACGCGTTCTACGGCATCGCATCGTGGACTGCCTGCCATGCCTGAGCCCGTTCCGGGTAGTCAACAGAGGACGCTACCACCTGCTACGGCCAGGGGTGTCTCCAGCGCTGTTGCCACCCATCCGGGTGGCGCCCCCAACGCCAACAACACCGGCATCACCTCCACGGGCGCTTGGACCGGAAGCTTGTACGACGCAGCCAGCGACGCCAGCCCAAGCATGCCGAACGCCGCCTCGACGCCGGATACTGGATCCAAAGAACGCCGCAGCCGCACCGAACCAACCGTGAGCACGAACGCCGACCACGAATAGTAGAACGCTAGTAGCAGACGCTGGTAGCAGTGTGCCCGGGTAGTGTGTATTTATAGTCTGTGTTTTGTGTTCTAGCGTGTGTCACGTAGGGTGTATAAAATGTGCGTTTGTGTGGGTACACCCGTCGCCTAGTCCATTCTTTCGGTCCGAGTGTTCTCCGGGGAGAGCCGTGGCAGGTTTAGAATCTTGCCGAATCTGGAAGGCGTGCCATGCAGTTTGTAAACCAATCATGTGTTAGTTTGTTGTGATTGGGTGATGCAAGGGATGGGCCAGACTCCTAGGTCTTAAAACCGGGCCCTGGAAAAAGGGTTCTGAGCTAGATTTAGACCCCTTGCATATTCGGCGATGCCAAGGAGGGAAGATTTTCCCTTAGTGAGTTCCATGTAACCATGCTTGCCGTTTATTCTGTTGTAAATATGTGAATTCCTGTATTAAGTTTCAGTTTGCTTCCTTCAGTCAAGTGTTGCCAGATCTCGTCTGTTATACCGTCTCGGACGGTGGGGCACCTGTTGTGGAGCCCGAAGAACGAACTTGAACTGATGCCATCGACGAAGTGCCCACGAGCGTTGCGGTGACGACTGCAAGACTGCTCGTACAGGCGGGGTGCCGGGGTCATCTGGTGAGCAGCAAGGCCACCGGGCACCCGCCCTTGTCCTGTGGTAGGCACCCAAAATTAGCGTGCTGGTAGGGTGTTGTACGTGCTGACGCGCCTTTGTTGAAGGCAGGGGGCTGGCCTCCCCTCTCAGAGCCGCTGCAAACTGCTCGCCGGAGGCTCTGCACCTTCCATGACTCACGGCCGCAATGCAGCAGACAGGGACCCATACAATGGACAGCACGCCGGGGCGGGTTCTCTCGAACTCAGCATATTGCATGCTCCTATGATCTCGAAAAG
The DNA here is from genome assembly GCF_052857255.1 of Amblyomma americanum. Lineage (NCBI taxonomy): Eukaryota > Metazoa > Arthropoda > Arachnida > Ixodida > Ixodidae > Amblyomma > Amblyomma americanum. The sequence goes on along the minus strand of NC_135497.1, from coordinate 537,967,309 downwards.
TTTGATAGAAGGCAATGGAGACCGCGCAAACTGACCATTTGGTAAAATGCGGAGCAATGCGAGTGCCAAACAATTCTATCCGGCACCACCCAAACGCTCGGCTCGGTTGATTTGAACATAGCTAGCTCCCTTCGGTCGAAGCAAATTCGCGGTTCGCTTTCCGGTGTGGTGATGTTAAACGAACTTGAACTGCATTAGCGTCTGTGATTCCGCGAAATTATCAATTCGCTTCGCGGCTCAAAATAAAAAATTCAAGTTCGTTTGAACAAAGTTAGCTTTCTGTAGTTGAACGAGACTTCCTGGCTCTAGAGAGGTTAATATAAAACAAGCAAACCCGTTTGCGCGTGCTTGTGCCACGGTACGACTATGTCCTCCCAAAAGCGACAGGCAGCTCCCGAAGAGCCTCAGGCCTACCCGCTCTTACACTTGCTGGTGCCAACGAAGGGCCAAGGACAACAGCTAGAACACAATGCCACGAGGAACGTTTCTGCTAAGGTTTCCGTACTGCGAACGGCGCCCACAGCTTCTCGCGGTGTCGGAACGCCCCCGTGCTTTTCCTGCAATCATGGCTGCAATACAAATCAGCAGATTACGGCACCCTGCTCCCTATACACAACTATATACAAGACAAAATCGGGCCACCGTTCAGGCTTCCGCATTCATTCGCTTCTGGCTTCCTGTTCTCCATCGACGGCTCGGTCACGCTGTCCATGTGCGCACCTCGTATGTTCACCTTCCAAAGGTGTACCAATGAAATGCTCATCAAAAGTGTAGCATGCACGGCAATTCTCTCATGCTGTTATTCCGCTCATCTCGCCATCAAGAAAGCATGTTAGCTTTGCTAGCAACTCCGAATCGTGTCAGGCCTAACGCTGTTCGAAGTCCGGGTGGGCATTTTATGAACCGAACTGACTGTCGTCCCTCATGCCCATAGCTTGCCCCACGTTGGGCTGCCATTGTGGAAATATCGGGGACAGCCTTCCGTCCTGCACTCCCATTGCGCGGATGGAGCGTTTCCGCTCTAACCGCGGAGGGGTTCGTTCGCGAGGGAACAAAGGGAGGGACGACAAAGCGTGAACACTAATTAGCTATTTATTACACTTGCAATTAAAACACAGAGAGGGCCAGCTAGCAACAGAACAAGGAGCATTTCCTCGCAAGTAGGAGGCTACGTAAGGAGGGTTTTCGACTTACCGGCTGGGGCAGGGGCGCGACTTCGGAAGTATCAATGGCGAACGTTTGTATGCGCCGACAATGGCGGCCGAGTTTTCCCATGCGCGCCGCATTCCTGCGCCAAAGCCATCCCCGAGAAATTGCTGCGGGAGGTGCCGAGAGCGCGCGTTTGGTGCGCTCATTTCGCTGCCTGGAACCATAAGTCCAGCAGAATGGCACGACGAACCTCCGTACGCCTGCCGCGGAAGGTGACGAGAGCGTGCGGCTCCAACCACTCGTGACGCTGGCCGGATCGCGAAGAGACTCTGTCCGGTCCCGCAGAATTCCGCGTAATCTACGAGGTGGCGCTCCAGTCGCAGCTTCCACTTCCTGCATAAGACAGACTACCCTCCTTGCCCAACCGGTTTTGTCCTGACGAACGATAATGCAGATGGTCGGCTGCGTTGAAAAGGAGGGGGAAACTGGTTTTTCACAACGACGACTGTTGACAGACGTCCCCCGAAATCCGGGAAGTGACGCAAACCCTGCCGTCCTGCCGGCCTTGAACGAGCGGCGGCATCCCTTTTGTCCGGCTGCGTTTCGTTATGTCAGCCCGTTTCCCGAGAGCTGTTGACATAAAACGTCCTCGGGCGTTGGAGCTGTCAAAGAGCCTGTTAACCGCGCCCTTGCTGACCGTACGTCACGCTTAATTGCTCCCATTCAAGAGCGAGCACCTGGACTTGTCTCGGCTGGCAGTGTTCGCTCTTCAAAGGATCTGTCGACCTTCCAACCCAGACGGTCTTTGCTAAGTCAGGACGAGGGGGCAGTCGGCGTATAGTGGTCGACGTGGCGACGGCTCCCACCACTCTTGGCGCCTCTTGCGCGAAGCAACTGAAGGCACAGTCACTCTTCTGGAGGCCTTAGGGTTTAGAGATAATTATAGTCATATAAATAAATCTGCGGTGGAAATTAGCAAAAGCGATTGGAAGATTGGTGCCTAAAAAGCAGAGGAGTGACATAAGGGTTGAAGTGTAGGAAGACGTATCTAAAGAAAATGGCGATTTTCTCAAGTAACAACTTACAGCACAGTTAAACAAAAATAAATGAAAAAAAAGCTCAGCATGATGGCAGCTGCCATCACCTCGTTTGAAAGGGGACGATCCATCCATCCATCCATCCATCCATCCATCCATCCATCCATCCATCCATCCATCCATCCATCCATCCATCCATCCATCCATCCATCCATCCATCCATCCATCCATCCATCCATCCATCCATCCATCCATCCGTCCGTCCGTCCGTCCGTCCGTCCGTCCGTCCGTCCATCCATCCATCCGTCCGTCCGTCCGTCCGTCCGTCCGTCCGTCCGTCCGTCCGTCCGTCCGGACATGATGCGGAAATGATGCGTGCATCCTAATCGAGGGTTTGAGTGTGTTTCGGGTCGCTTCAGTTGCTAGTGCGCTGTTGTCAGTGTCGTTCTTTCTTAGTGTCCTGGTGTTTTTCCTGCGCTGTTTGACGGTGGAAAGAACCAAAAGACCCCTCCCACCAGCCCAGCAGGATTTCTGAACCCTACTGAAACCCCCTTAAGGCCGTTCCAGCAGATCGGCATGGACGGTGCTGCTTGGCCCTTTCCCGAAGTCAACGTTTGGAAAAGAAGGGATCATCTTGTATCAGTCGAGGTGGCCCTTTATTGCTGAACGCACAGTGCGCTTATAGCCGAAGAGGGTGTGGCAAACAAGGCGCGTATCTAATTTAGATAAGCAAGATGAACGGCAGCGCCAGGCATGGTACGTGCCTCATTCCCGATACAATCATAGCGATCGACTACCTGACCCGTTAAGCCGAGGCAAAAGCCCTACCGAACGGAACAGCAGCAGAAGTCGCCAAATTTTTCGTGCAGTGCATTCTGCCACATGGTGGCCCCGATGCGCTCATCACGGAGAGTAAAAGCGTTCACGGCGGAACGGCCGCAAGCCATTCTGCCCTACACCCAGACAAGCCACCGGAGGACAAATCAATACCATTACAGACCAACGGACTGACGGAGCGCGTGAACAAAACCATCGCTGACATGCTCGCCATGCATGCGATGCCGAAAATAAGACATGGGGCGTCATCCTGCCTTACGTCGTCTTTGCCTACAACACCGCAGTGCAGGAGACCACCCAGAGGACGCGCTTTAGCGAAAACGAATACGTTTGGAATACACGGCGGGATATTACCCTGTGGTGCTGCAGGTACTTGTATAAATAAAAAAAATTAAATGTATAATGTATTTTAAACATATTTTGTATTGATGAATACAATAAAATATGCCGGAAATAGGTTTCTGGAATTTTATGCTTGGTATTCGAAATATATTCTTAAAATTTTCCAGAAATACGTCACTTAAAGCAAGCTTAGAGCACGTTTCAAATACGCGAAAGAATATGTATTCGGTTTTAATATCTTGTCAATGTATTAAAAGTGTACTTTCGTAAATATTTATGAAATTAATTTGTAGTATACTTAAATTTTAAGAACCAGGCAGTCCTTCTAAACATATTTGAAGCGCACTTTTAGCTGCTGTAGAACAATCTATATGCTCGAAACCGCGTTTCGGGAAATAGCCTTTGCATGTTGGCAATGTATTGAAAGTGTAATTTCGCAAATACGACGTTAATTCCTCCAAAGCATACTTCAATTCTAACGAATAAACTGTCCGCGTAAACATATCTGCAGCACACTGCGAGCTGCCGCCGAGCAGTTAGTGCTCGAAATCGCGTTTCGTGAGATGACATGCTGGCAATATATTTGTGTACTTTCGTAAATACGAAATTAATTCGACCAAAGTAAACTTCAATTCTAACGAATGAGCTGTCCGCGTAAACGTATTTGCAGCACATTTCAAGCTGTCGTTGAACAAGCTGGTGCTGGAAATAGCGTTTCGAGAGATCGCATTTGCATGTTGGCAATGTATTAAAAGTGTGCTTTCGTAAACACAAAATTAATTCGTCCGAAGTATACTTCAATTCTAACAAATGGGTAGTCCGCGTCAGCATATGTGCAGCACACTTCAAGCTGCCGTGGAACTATACCTAGAGCTCGAAATCACGTTTCCGGCAACGGTGAAAACTCCCTTTTCTGTCGTCCATTCGTTTATGGACTTATTTAAATTACGTGTGGACAGCGTGATAGCATTATACCGGCAAGGGCGCCATGCGCACCTCAGGGCCCGAGCATGCCAGCGAAAAGGACCCCGTCTGGCAGGGCCGACCGGCTCTCATAGACGCCCATGTATTTGTTGGTTGACACTTCGACTCCTGACCGATGCATGACGCAAGTTACGACTATCAGTTCGGTTCTAGATAGACGGCAGATCCGAACACGACTACTTCCACACTTGTGCAACAATTTGGAGGCCCACTGTCATTGCGCGAAAAGCGCCTCACCGGGCAAGATAATGTGTTTCCTGTCGGGGGGTATATATAAAACAAGCCAAGTACCACGCATGCCGGAGCAGTTCCTGTTTGCAGATGTCACTTTCCGTCGGCATTTCCGGTGTGGCCTCATCTTTCCGTTCAGGTCCCGTCATGTGACCTTGCACTGGTATGAACTTCTTGATGACAACGCGTTTTGTCTGGGATTGTCTTTCTCCTGATGCTTATAGCCAGTTCAGTCATTACTTCTACTGTTGACCACATAGATCAATACCTTTTTTAAGCCGAAGTGAATATATTTTTAATGTGTTAATTGCATACTTTTAATGTTTTTTAATGTATTTAAAGGCTGTTTCAGCATACTTTTAGCACATATTTAATGCGCTAATTGTATATTTTTAGTATATGTTAAATGTGTAATAAGTATACTAAGCGACAGCAAATGCATTTTTGATGCATTTGTAAGAATGTTCAAAATATTACTCCTAGCATACTTAGAAAGAATTCGTATTGCAATTTAAGCATATGGGCAAAAATGCATAATTAATGTGAAATTAATATAATGTGTTGGAAGTGTATTTTTAGCACAGCCTTTTTTTGCTAAGGCATGGCAGGGAGGCCGCGACCACTCTAGATACCATGCTACCCAACGTTACCAAAGAAGAGAACGTCGACGTCGCCGCCTACCTTCAATGCGCAGAAGAAGCAGCAGATTGCCTACGTTTGTTCGGAGTCAATGCCGCTGTGCCTTGGATTTAACTTTCTCCTCCCAAGGAGTATCTGTTATGTCTTGGGCGCTTGTTGACTGTGCAACAGTGATCATCTACCGATTAGTTTCAAGTTTGTGTGTATATTAACTCTTCCTGAGCGACATCATCGCACGTTAATAAATTACAGTTGATTTAAAGACACGCTAAAATCAGCCCTCCAAATCACTTCAGACCCTTGCGCTCAGACAAGTGCCGAAAGCGAGCCTGCACATCTATGTTTAGTACTGGACCATGCAAGGCAAAGGTCTGAATTTTTGGTTAAGGGAACCAAGGGTGCAATCGCGAACAATTGGTGGAATGCTGAGTGCACGCGTGCATATAAACGACGGAAAGCACCTTGGAAGAAACTGCTCATCAATCAATGCCCCAAAAATTGGTTTGGATTATAAGTATGTTGCAGCAACATTTAAGCGCACTGTCGCCCGTGCAAAGGAGGAGTATAATACAAATCATTATGATTTCCTTTCACAATCAGGAAATAAACGAGCTTTCTTTAATTTCATGAAGCGCAACAAGGTAATTCCACCGGCTGCCAACATTGAATCCCTCGTTCAGTCCCCTGCTGACATCGCAAAGGCCTTAGAGGATATTGCGTGTGGCGTAAAGCTTCGCTTTACATCTGCTCTACCTTCTCCTGCTATATTCACATGCACCTCAAGTGATTTCACAGAGGTCTCTATCCCTGAGCTGTCGCAGATTGTTCTGCGCTTATCCCCAGCGGCTCCTGGCCCCGATAAGGTCACTTCATCTATGATCAAAATTTTGTTCAATGAATCTCCTGCAGACCTGTTGGCACTAGTTAACCATTCTATTAAAGGTCTTTGGATACCTCATGAATGGCGTCTTGCTGAAATAGTTCCATTGCTTAAAAAGCAAGAGGAGAGCTTAACTCTAGACAACATACGCCCTATTTCATTAACATCGAACCTAGTGAAATTGGCGGAAAGGGTCCTTCTCAGCCGTGTCATGTCATTCATTTCGGAAAATGCCCTTTTGAATCCATGTCAAATTGGTTTCAGGCCGGGTTGTTCAATTTGGTGTGCTCATACTGACCTACAGAGTCGTATTAAATTAGCTCGCAATAGAAAACAGTTTGCTGCGCTTGTCACCTTGAACGTGAGTAAAGCATACGACAGCGTTGAGCACTAGACTCTGTTACTAAGGTTACAGGAACTGAACTTCCGAAGCTATTTTGTAGCCTGGATTTCTGTTTTCTTTTTAAAAATAGAGAATTTTACTGCTGCCAAAAATGGTGTTTCCTCAAGATTTCCAGCCGCCGCGGTGGCTGAGTGGTTATGGCGCTCGGCTGCTGGCCCGAAAGACGCGGGTTCGATCCCGGCCGCGGCGGTCGAATTTTGATGGAGGCGAAATTATAGAAGCCCGTGTACTGTGCAATGTCAGTGCACGTTAAAGAACCCCAGGTGGTCGAAATTCCCGGAGCCCTTTACTACGGCGTCTCTCATAGCCTGAGTCGCTTTGGGACGTTAAACCCCCATAAAACAAACCAAACCATCAAGGAGATTTCCACAGAGAAGAGGTGTACCGCAAGGATCAGTTCTCTCACCTGTTCTTTTTAACATTTTTCTAAGCTCAATTCCATGCATTCAAAATGTGAAAACTTAGGTGTCCGCCGACGATAATGCATTTTTTGCATCAGCAGGTGACATTCACACTCTTTATCGAACCTTGAAAAATTACCTCGATGTTCTTGACAACTGGTTAGGAAGAATTCATCTGTCCCTGAATGTGAAGAAATGCGCATTGTTAGTATTTCCGGTTTCTGTTCCTGTAAATATCTGCCTTGTCTATAGAAATAACGTAATACCTGAAGTTCAGACGGTGAAGTATCTCGGAGTAATATACGACTGTACTCTATCCTGGCGGCCACACATTGAGCAAGGCTCTGCAAAAGGAGTTCGGGCCATTGACATCCTACGCAGGCTTTGTAGTGCTAGCTCAGGCATGAGAAGGCATACACTTCTGATGATTTATAAAATGTGTGTCCGCCCAATTTTTGAGTTCGGGTGTGTTTTATTCTCAGGAGCTCCTGCCTATAAACTTCGCCCTCTTACGCTGTTGGAGCGTGAGGCGTTGCGCCTTGGTCTGGGGCTTCCAAAATATGTCGCCAATGCTTTTCTGCACCTTGAGGCGCGAATTACATCGTTATCAGCTAGGTTTCGCCTTTTAACAGTTCAAACATTTTTAAAATTGTGCGACTCACCTCTTCACGCTTCCAGTATAATATTTCTTAGTCAACCTTCCGCCTTGTTTAGTGCCGCCTGGTCTCGTTTTCATACTCCGCAGATATGTTACGTGCAGTCCTTCCTTGATCCCATAAATATTCATTTCACAGATGTCCGCTAAATGTATAACAACTCATCATCTGTCAAGATTGAATTCGATGACATTTTCCCATCGAATGCAAAGCTGCAGCCCTTCCTGCTTCTTCAGGGTCTGTTGCAGGACCACCTAAGGTCCTTTCCCTCTCATGTTCTTATTGCTACCGTTGCCTCGCGAGATCGCGAATAGGCAGGTGTGGGAATTTTTTCGCCTTAACTGGATTGGTCTTTTTCTCTCCGTCTTCCTTACTTCACTCCAATTTTTCTGGCTTACTTATATTTTAGCCTCACGAAAATTAGAAACTACCGTTTCCCAGGTCGTTGTGATGACCCCCATAATGCGCAGGTCCACACGGGACGGAGAGGCAAAGAGACACCGTATGGCTCAGTTTAAACAAACAGATATATTCAATAATTATACATGATTAAGATTCAGAGGCTGGGGCGTCCGAGCTTACGTGCCGACGACTTCATGGTGGCGATGGAGTGGCTCCGGAGTTGGGCTCGAGCGGTTGCTGGCAGAAGCTGCACGCCGTCGGGCTTCGGCGCTGAAGGCCCTCTTGGCGAACGATGTCGTCCTGAGCGTTCTCTTCCGTACTGCTTGTCGATTTTTATATCCTCTTCTCCACACTCCCTAGGGTGAGGACGCCCACGCCGGAGGGGAAGGAGGGGGGCTAGGGCTTTCACTTGGGCGCACAAACATACCACCGCACTTAAGGTCTCGCCCCCCTCACGTGTTGAGTCCGAGGGAAAGAAGGTTGTCTTCGAGGTAGCGCATAGCGTCGGCTGTGGTAAGGCGCGCTCTGGCCCGCTGACAGTTCCCGCGGGTCACCGGCCTCCATTCTCCATCCATCAACTGACACTCGCTCCTCAAGGTAAGGCGCGCTCTGGCCCGCTGACAGTTCCCTTGTCCTGGAATGGGCTCGGGAGGGCCGCCCCTGGAACCGCCACGCCAATTGGGGAGGATAAAGCCCGTTTCCCCGCGGCGGCGGCGGCGGGTCCGGTTGGGCTTAAACCCCTTCGTTCTGGTCGTCACTCAAAGAGCATGGCTGGGTAATTGATGATGCCGCTGTCATCTGGGTCTCCGTCTACGCCGCGCCGTCGAACGCGGAACCTCGTAGCACACACAAGGAATGTCACACTCGCTCACCCTCCAGAAGAATGTTCTCCGAACATTTGAGTCCCTGCAGCTCCCCTTGTCTTTCTGAATCGCCTCGCACAGTGCGTCCGACAAAACACTTTTCGCTGCACTCAACACCACTGCTCAACACCATATGCCTCCGCTGTCATAACTGGCGTCTCCAGGGGCAGCACTGATCTTCTTTTACAGATAAACATGAAACTCAGCACCCAAGCCTCTCCTTTCTAGTCCAAACTGGACGAAATAAATTTACCACAGTTACAAAGGAGCTCCCACTTCTAGCACGATCACGGCACAGACAAAAATATAGATAACGAAAGGAAGTAGGGCAGGTTCTGCATGCGCTCCGCATGCTCTCCTGTGAAGGTGTTACTTAATGACAGAAAGGTTTAACTACTAACTCCGATAACTTAACACAAACGCATATAGCAATGTTATGAGCTGCGGCATTACACAATTCTGACCAGTTCACAACTCCGCTCTGTTTACACCATTAGTCCGACTTAGCTTTCCGATTTCGCAGCGGATATCGGCCTTCATGAGTCATACTAAGTAAGTCTGTGACCCTTTGTCTGCTTTGGGACTCGCGAGGGCTCGTGACAGGAGCCTCTCCTGGCGTTATCTGCGCGGCAACCTCGCGCGCTTCTTCTTCTAGCAATGCATGAAGTAAATCCGGTGGCATTCCGGCCGTCACCTCTGGCGCCTGCCGAACAAATGCAGGAGAGGGCGTTTCTTGCGAACTATCTGCGCGCTCCGCTTCACTTCTGTCCCCATCAAAATCCGCGCTTTCCCTTTCCTCATTTCGTGAATACTGAACCGGTGCCGACTTGAGGCGATTTGCGTGTATCCTTATCAAGCGCCGGTTCACGTCTCGGACTCTGAAGTTTACCGGAGAAAGCTTCTCGACAACCTCGCACGGTCCTCTCCACTTCGTCTGGAACTTACGAGCTAGCCCAATCTGCCTTTGGCAGTTTTCAATGTACACGCTGTCCCCCACATTAAACGGCGCGTCTCTAGCACTGCGATCGTGCACCTCCTTCCTGCGCTTCGCCGCTTTCTTTAAGGCCTCCTTTGCGATGTCCCTCGCCACTTGCAAGCGCGATTCTAGCTCCACCTTATAGTCGTCCAGTGAAGCGTATGGGACACGACGGGGGCCCTCTGGCACTTCACTAGGCTGGTCCGGGTCTCGGCCGTAGAGAAGAAAGAATGGCGATTCGCCCGTGCTCTCGTGTGCTGCGGAATTGTAGGCAAACATTGCATACGGGAGCCACAAGTCCCAGTCCCGCTGGTCGCGCGAAACAAAATGCGACAGGAACCCGGCCACGGTTTGGTTCAGTCGCTCCACCGCGCCGTTGCAAGCCGGATGGTACGGTGTTGTCTGCTTCTTAGCGATCTTAAGCAGCTCGCAAACTCTCCTCATTAGCTGCGACACGAAGTTCGTTCCCCGATCTGTCAAGAGTTGCCTCGGGGGTCCATGTCGGAGCACGATCTGTTCGACAAATGCTCTTGCAACCGTGTCTGCCTTCTGATCTGGGAGTGCTACCGCTTCCGCGTATTTTGAAAGGTGATCGACAAATACTAAAATGTACTTGTTTCCGGAAGTGGTCGTGGGCAATGGGCCCATTATGTCCATACCTGTCCGCTCGAAGGGAGCCGAAACCTCAGGGAACGGCTGAATTGGAGCTGGTCTTCGTCCCTTGGGCGTTTTTCTTTCGAGACAGGAATGACACTTCGCACAGTAGTCTCTAACATCCTGTCGCATGCCACTACAAAAGTACAAACGCTCCACACGCCTGCGTGTCTTCGCTACGCCAAAATGACCGGCGCATGGGGCATCGTGAAACGCGCGAAGAACCCTTTCTGTCCACGACCGAGGTATGACGACTCTCTCCCAAGCGGTTTTCTCTGGTCTCCCTTTCCTGGTTGGCCTCGTGCGCCGACACAGGGTGCCGTCTTTGCCAATGAAATAACCTAGCTGTTCGGGGTGAGACGGTGCGCCCTCTAAGCTTTCGATTATTCGCTTCAGGTCAGGATCTTTGCACTGCTCTGTGCGTAATTCGGCGGGGTCGACTACGGGGACAAACTCATCTATAGCTGCCACGGCAGCTGTGCGGCTGAGTGCATCAGCATTCAGATGCGTCTTTCCTGACTTGTGCTCAACTTCAAAGCAGTATTCCTGCAGGTGTAGATTCCATCTAGCGAGTCGCGAGCTAGGGTCCCTGACACTCATCACCCATTTCAGAGGATGGCAGTCTGTGACTAGCTTGAATTTGCGGCCGTAAAGGTAGCATCTGAAGTGCTTTACTGCCCAGACAACGGCGAGGCACTCCCTTTCCGTAGCTCCGTACTTTTGCTCTGTGGGGCTCAGCTGTCGGCTAGCAAAAGCAACGGGATGTTCTTTGCCCTCGATAACCTGAGATAGCACGGCACCAACTGCGAACTTTGACGCATCTGTGGCCATAACGAAGGGCAAATTAAAATCCGGGTGGCGCAACAGCGGTGCACTCATTAGCTTCCTTTTCAGGGCCCCAAAAGCATTCTCCGCGTTTTCGTCCCAGCGATAGGCGACATTTTTGGCTGTTAAGGCGATGAGCGGCTTAGCGAGCTTGGCGAACTCCTCTATGTGCCTTCGGTAGTAACCGATCAGGCCGAGAAACTGCCGGACCTGGCGGACGCTAGTCGGGAATGGAAAATCCGAGACACACCTTAGTTTCTCAGGGTCCAGTCGCACGCCGTCAGCTGAAATAACGTGCCCGAGGTATTTCACCTCGTTTTTGAGGAATTGGCACTTAGAGGGCTTCAGCTTGAGACCCGCTCCTCTTAGTCGCACCAAAACCTGCTCAATATCGCGCAAATGGTTCTCAAAACTGTCACTGTATATGATAATGTCATCCATATACACGAAGCACAGCCTCCCCAGAAGACCTGCCAGGATAACATCAGCGGTTCTCTGCCAGACAGCAGGGCTGTTGGCCAGACCCATCGGCATTCTTTTCCATTCATAGTGCCCTGAGGGCGTGTTGAATGCCGTTTTCTCGGCATCTGCCGGATCCATTGCTATCTGCCAGAATCCCGCCGCCATGTCCACTACCGTGAAGTACCTGGCAGAGCCCAGCTGAGAAAGCGTCTCCTGTATATTGGGGATGGGGTATGGATCGATGCGAGTTACGGCATTTAGTTTGCGGTAGTCCACTACCAATCGATACGAGCCATCTGGCTTTTCCACCAATAGTGCTGGTGCTCCCCAGGGTGACTTTGAGTGTTCGACAATGCCGCGATCAATCAGGTCCTGCACCTGCCGCTCCATCTCCTCACGTTGGGAGTAAGGAATCCTGTACGCACGCTGGTAAACGGGCGATGAAGTGCCGGTTTCTATCCTGTGCTTTATAACGCCACAGCAGCCCAAATCCAGGTTGGACGCGGCGAATACCTCCGAGTAGTCGTTCAGCAAACCAGCCAGAGCCTCCCTCTCCCTGGATTTTACGTGAGAAAGATCGAACGACACCTTTGGAGCAGCCGAAGGACTAGCATGCTCTACAGTTGCGAGTACCGTATCGGTGGGCTCACGTTTCTCTATCGCAGAGGTGAAGAAAGCCAATGTTTTGGTCTTGGGAAGGCTCAGTGGCTGCTGGCTACAGTTAACCACCCGTAGGGGCACTCTGTGGGCGTCATTAACTGTCACGAGGCACGCGGCTGCCTTCAGGCCATTGCTGAGAGAGTCGACCGGCTCAAGCACTCCCACGGCGCCGCTCTCTACATCTGAAGGCACCAACGCGTACAAAATGTGCTCCGACCAAGGAAGGACGACCGCCTCATCGACCAGCCTGACGGCAACCCGCGAATATACCTTCTCCAATGATCCCACTGTTTGACGGGTGTCAATATCGGTAATGCGAATCTCAGCCCCTCTCCTGTTCAAAAACGGAACTTTTCATCCGCCCGCATTAACCTCTTCCTCAGAGAAGGAGACTACTACCTTCCCTTTTCTCAAAAAATCCTGCCCTAATATGCCTGACACTCCGTTTGGCAGAGACACCGTGTCCGGGCATACGTAGCAGGGGTGCTCCAATGCAATTCCGCCGAGAGAGAAGTGTAACCGGTAGAGTCCACTTATGCCAAGAGGATCCCCCGTTATGCCTACAAATTTGGTTGCCATACCACCAGACGCTTCCAACACCTCGCAATCCCCCTTCCTTCGAAGCGTGTTAAAACTGCTCTCCTTAAGCAATGTCACCTTTGACCCCGTATCTATCAACAATTCCATGCAACAACCATTTAACTTGCAACGCACAACAGGGCATGCCTCGTCGGCCACACAAACTACCACCACCTCATCATCCACTGCTCCCTCCCCACGCTCCTCAGGCTGGGGAGGACTATCTAGTTTTTTGTCTCGGTATCTGGAGCCCCGCTGTAGGCTTGCTTAGGGCGTGTCTCGCCTGCTTCTCTTTGTGGCTCCCCACGGCGCAAGTTTTGGCAGAACCTGGCGATGTGTCCGCGACCCTGGCAAGCGAAGCATACGATTTCTTCAAAATCTCGCATACCGCGCCTGTAGCTTTGTGGCGGTCTCCGGTTTCCAGCGAATGGGCGCTGTTGAGCGCGCGCTTCAACCTGACGTTCTACCTGCTGAGATAGCAGCTGTTCTAAGCGATCTAACCGCTCTGTCAAGAGAGCAACCTCAGGGTTGAGCACCGTTCTCTCTATGACGCGTACTCTCGCTGCGGCTGTCGTTAACGCCTCATTTCGTTCCTGATCCAATGCGGCCTCCACGGCTTGGTCGAAATTGCTCGGCTTGCGCGAGAGAACGAACCGGCGCACAGGGTCTTGCAGACCAGCCACGAACAAAGCGGTCATTTCCTCTTTAAGTAGATCCTCCGCGTATTTCTTCCTTAGCTGGTCTCCTTCCTCCTCCCTGCTTAACGTATCGCGTGCTAGGCGCTGAAGCCGCGACGCAAATGTTCGCACGTCCTCCCCTACCATCTGTCCGGCGTCACGGAACCTCTGTACCCGCACGTGACGTGGTTCAGTGTCGAAATGCTCAAACGCGAGCTTCTTAAATTCCGCAAATGATTTTGTGGATTTTACTTTCTCGTCTCGCCATGCAAAATCATGAGCAGCTCCTGCCATCTTACACCTCGCCATTCCCAGCATTTGAGCATCGGACCATCCCCCCATTTACCCAAACTCTTCTAGCATGGAAAAGAAATCGCAGATTGGAACCCCTGTCTTATCTCCCGTAAACGTCGGAATGACGCTTCCTAATGCCAGCATGCTTGCTCCGAGCGACGGCTGTGGAGTGGGAGCTCCCTCAGATACAGACATTTTTTTTTCTCAAGCCCTCCAGTGCCTCAAGCCTCTCAAATGGGGGTAAAAGTCCCACAATCAGTCCCGTGATTCCCTTTTGATTACAATTTTGAAGTCATGAATGTCACAGCATTCAGAGGACATTTGCTTTTGAGACCCCAATTCTGACACCAATGTGATGACCCCCATAATGCGCAGGTCCACACGGGACGGAGAGGCAAAGAGACACCGTATGGCTCAGTTTAAACAAACAGATATATTCAATAATTATACATGATTAAGATTCAGAGGCTGGGGCGTCCGAGCTTACGTGCCGACGACTTCATGGTGGCGATGGAGTGGCTCCGGAGTTGGGCTCGAGCGGTTGCTGGCAGAAGCTGCACGCCGTCGGGCTACGGCGCTGAAGGCCCTCTTGGCGAACGATGTCGTCCTGAGTGTTCTCTTCCGTACTGCTTGTCGATTTTTATATCCTCTTCTCCACACTCCCTAGGGTGAGGACGCCCACGCCGGAGGGGAAGGAGGGGGGCTAGGGCTTTCACTTGGGCGCACAAACATACCACCGCACTTAAGGTCTCGCCCCCCTCACGTGTTGAGTCCGAGGGAAAGAAGGTTGTCTTCGAGGTAGCGCATAGCGTCGGCTGTGGTAAGGCGCGCTCTGGCCCGCTGACAGTTCCCGCGGGTCACCGGCCTCCATTCTCCATCCATCAACTGACACTCCCTCCTCAAGGTAAGGCGCTCTCTGGCCCGCTGACAGTTCCCTTGTCCTGGAATGTGCTCGGGAGGGCCGCCCCTGGAACCGCCACGCCAATTGGGGAGGATAAAGCCCGTTTCCCCGCGGCGGCGGTGGCGGGTCCGGTTGGGTCCGGTTGGGCTTAAACCCCTTCGTTCTGGTCGTCACTCAAAGAGCATGGCTGGGTAATTGATGATGCCGCTGTCATCTGGGTCTCCGTCTACGCCGCGCCGTCGAACGCGGAACCTCGTAGCACACACAAGGAATGTCACATCGTGGTTATGACAGACTCTCTGTCCATTTGCTCTTCATTATCCTCACCCACCGAGTCTCGGGCATTACG
Organism: Amblyomma americanum; assembly: GCF_052857255.1. Lineage (NCBI taxonomy): Eukaryota > Metazoa > Arthropoda > Arachnida > Ixodida > Ixodidae > Amblyomma > Amblyomma americanum. The sequence goes on along the minus strand of NC_135497.1, from coordinate 537,952,108 downwards.
CCTCTTTAAGTTCCTGATTCCGCTCCATCTAAATTCGGCAAGGTTGCTTTTGGTACGAGGTCATATGGGCTTTCACTTAAATGAGGTTGCAAATTCCTTAGCAAGAGCCTCTCTCTGCGGCACAATCGTTGCTGTCTTGCCAACGTGTGCGTATACAGCTGCGGAGAGGTTTCACAGCTACACAATATTTCAGGAATTTGCTGCCTCGGCTCTTACATCATCTCCCGAATATCAGCATCTTCTGCATCCTTGGAGTAGCAAAGACTGGCGCTCGCGCAGACTAGAGGTCTCTTTCACGCGTTTGCGTTGCCGGGTTCCCCTTCTAAATTTCTACCTTCACAGATCTGGCCTGGCGGCTTCCCCATTGTGCCCTTTTTGTGCCGAACCTGAGACAATTGATCACTTCCTGCTGTTCTGCCGCCGCTTCTCTCATTTAAAGAAGCGTCTTTTGCAAATTCCGTTTCATCAACTGGGCTTGCCTGAGTCCTCCGCGGTTTCTCTTTCCATTGGCGCTTCTTTGCTTGGGCGAAGCGACAGGAGTGTGCGCTCTGCTGTGCAAAATTTTTTTCAAGGAACACAGCGACTCCCATTCTAATTTCTTTTTCCCGCTCTCAGTCTGTATGACATTGAAACATTACAGGCATTGTATACTATTATTTAAGCCATTGTCCCGTCCTCGATCTCCAAGTTAATAGGACCCCTGTCCTTCCGTCTTCCAAACTATCAGAATACATACTGTGATGACCCCCATAATGCGCAGGTCCACACGGGACGGAGAGGCAAAGAGACACCGTATGGCTCAGTTTAAACAAACAGGTATATTCAATAATTACACATGGTTAAGGTTATACATCAGAGGCTGGGGCGTCCGAGCTTACGTGCCGACGACTTCATGGGGGCGATGGAGTGGCTCCGGAGTTGGGCTCGAGCGGTTGCTGGCAGAAGCTGCACGCCGTCGGGCTTCGGCGCTGAAGGCCCTCTTGGCGAACGATGTCGTCCTGAGCGTTCTTCTTCCGTTTCTTCGAGGATGGTTCACAAACCCTTCCTCTAGTGTCGTTCGGCTTGGAAGATGAACAGGAGGCGAGCTTGTAGATGATGACAGCAGAGCATAATTTTACAACAGAACAAACTTTGCACTACTTTACTCATCGACCGGGCAGGTTAGTGCCTAAGTAGCATCACATTACATGCTAAGCATGGAGCCCCAGCTCAGACTGAACTGCATCCGTTTACATGCGCTTTTAAGCACTTGATTAACAAAGGACTAAGGGCGGTCATTTCCAGTGGCCCGCCCAAAGCATCAATTCTCCAATCCAAAATAACATGCGAGATGGGGACCACCCCTTGGGCTGGGCTTAGCCTCGACCCCAGAGTCTGTTAACAATACAAACTAAATAAACAACAAAAACGCCACCACTCTCTCTCAAGTGAGAGTATACACAGGCTCTCTCTTCGGAGCTAATTCACTAGCGCCTGTCTTTCCACATTCTTGGCGAGTACTGCCTGTCCGCCATGACAGGTGTCCGTCGCGGCCCTTCTGGGAAGCTGTGGGTGCCTTCCCGGCGATAGCCCACGACAAAGGGGGGGAGGGAAAGAATGTCGTCTTCGCGGTTTCGCATAGCGTCGGCTGTGGTACGGCGCGCTCTGGCCCGCTGACAGCTCCCCTGTCCTGGAATGCAACCGGAAATTGGGGAGGACAAAGCCTGTTTCCCCGGGGCGGCGGCGGGACCGGTTTTTCCGGTCGTCACTCAAAGAGCATGGCTGGGCAATTGATGATGCCGCTGTCACGGTTCCCCGTCTACGCCGCGCCGTCGAACGTGGATCCTCGTATCACACACGGAATGTCACACTCGCTCACCCTCCAGAAGAATGTTCTCCGAACATTTGAGTCCACGCAGCTCCCCTTGTCTTTCTGAATCGCCTCGCACAGTGCGTCCGACAAAACACTTTTCGCTGCACTCAACACCACTGCACAACACCATATGCCTCCGCTGTCAATACTGGCGTCTCCAGGGGCAGCACTGATCTTCTTTTACAGATAAACATGAAACTCAGCACCCAAGCCTCTCCTTTCTAGTCCAAACTGGACGAAAATAAATTTACCACAGTTACAAAGGAGCTCCCACTTCTAGCACGATCACGGCACACACAAAAATATAGATAACGAAAGGAAGTAGGGCAGGTTCTGCATGCGCTCCGCATGCTCTCCTGTGCAGGTGTTACTTAATGACAGAAAGGTTTAACTACCAACTCCGATAACTTAACACATAAGCACATAGCAATGTTATGAGCTGCGGCATTACACAATTCTAACCAGTTCACAACTCCGCTCTGTTTACGCCATTAGTCAGACTTAGCTTTCCGATTTCGCAGCGGATATCGGCCTTCATGAGTCATACTAAATAAGTCTGTGCCCCTTTGTCTGCTTTGGGACTTGCGAGGGCTCGTGGCAGGAGCCTCTCCTGGCGTTATCTGCGCGGCAACCTCGCGCGCTTCTTCTTCTAGCAATGCATGAAGTAAATCCGGTGGCATTCCGGCCGTCACCTCGGGCGCCTGCCGAACAAATGCAGGAGAGGGCGTTTCTTGCGAACTATCTGCGCGCTCCGCTTCACTTCTGTCCCCATCAATATCCGCGCTTTCCCTTTCCTCATTTCGTGAATACTGAACCGGTGCCGACTTGAGGCGATTTGCGTGTATCCTTATCAAACGCCGGTTCACGTCTCGGACTCTGAAGTTTACCGGAGAAAGCTTCTCGACAACCTCGCACGGTCCTCTCCACTTCGTCTGGAACTTACGAGCTAGCCCAATCTGCCTTTGGCAGTTTTCAATGTACACGCTGTCCCCCACATCAAACGGCGCGTCTCTAGCACTGCGATCGTGCACCTCCTTCCTGCGCTTCGCCGCTTTCTTTAAGGACTCCTTTGCGATGTCCCTCGCCACTTGCAAGCGCGATTCTAGCTCAACCTTATAGTCGTCCAGTGAAGCGTATGGGACACGACGGGGGCCCTCTGGCACTTCACTAGGCTGGTCCGGGTCTCGGCCGTAGAGAAGAAAGAATGGCGATTCGCCCGTGCTCTCGTGTGCTGCGGAATTGTAGGCAAACATTGCATACGGGAGCCACAAGTCCCAGTCCCGCTGGTCGCGCGAAACAAAATGCGACAGGAACCCGGCCACGGTTTGGTTCAGTCGCTCCACCGCGCCGTTGCAAGCCGGATGGTACGGTGTTGTCTGCTTCTTAGCGATCTTAAGCAGCTCGCAAACTCTCCTCATTAGCTGCGACACGAAGTTCGTTCCCCGATCTGTCAAGAGTTGCCTCGGGGGTCCATGTCGGAGCACGATCTGTTCGACAAATGCTCTTGCAACCGTGTCTGCCTTCTGATCTGGGAGTGCTACCGCTTCCGCGTATTTTGAAAGGTGGTCGACAAATACTAAAATGTACTTGTTTCCGGAAGTGGTCGTGGGCAATGGGCCCATTATGTCCATACCTGTCCGCTCGAAGGGAGCCGAAACCTCAGGGAACGGCTGAATTGGAGCTGGTCTTCGTCCCTTGGGTGTTTTTCTTTCGAGACAGGAATGACACTTCGCACAGTAGTCTCTAACATCCCGTCGCATGCCACTCCAAAAGTACAAACGCTCCACACGCCTGCGTGTCTTCGCTACGCCAAAATGACCGGCGCATTGCGCATCGTGAAACGCGCGAAGAACCCTTTCTGTCCACGACCGAGGTATGACGACTCTCTCCCAAGCGGTTTTCTCTGGTCTCCCTTTCCTGGTTGGCCTCGTGCGCCGACACAGGGTGCCGTCTTTGTCAATGAAATAACCTAGCTGTTCGGGATGAGACGGTGCGCCCTCTAAGCTTTCGATTATTCGCTTCAGGTCAGGATCTTTGCACTGCTCTGTGCGTAATTCGGCGGGGTCGACTACGGGGACAAACTCTTCTATAGCTGCCACGGCAGCTGTGCGGCTGAGTGCATCAGCGTTCAGATGTGTCTTTCCTGACTTGTGCTCAACTTCAAAGCAGTATTCCTGCAGGTGTAGATTCCATCTAGCGAGTCGCGAGCTAGGGTCCCTGACACTCATCACCCTTTTCAGAGGATGGCAGTCTGTGACTAGCTTGAATTTGCGGTAGTCCACTACCAATCGATACGAGCCATCTGGCTTTTCCACCAATAGTGCTGGTGCTCCCCAGGGTGACTTTGAGTGTTCGACAATGTCGCGATCAATCAGGTCCTGCACCTGCCGCTCCATCTCCTCACGTTGGGAGTAAGGAATCCTGTACGCACGCTGGTAAACGGGCGATGAAGTGCCGGTTTCTATCCTGTGCTTTATATCGCCACAGCAGCCCAAATCCAGGTTGGACGCGGCGAATACCTCCGAGTAGTCGTTCAGCAAACCAGCCAGAGCCTCCCTCTCCCTGGATTTTACGTGAGAAAGATCGAACGACACCTTTGGAGCAGCCGAAGGACTAGCATGCTCTACAGTTGCGAGTACCGTATCGGTGGGCTCACGTTTCTCTATCGCAGAGGTGAAGAAAGCCAATGTTTTGGTCTTGGGAAGGCTCAGTGGCTGCTGGCTACAGTTAACCACCCGTAGGGGCACTCTGTGGGCGTCATTAACTGTCACGAGGCACGCGGCTGCCTTCAGGCCATTGCTGAGAGAGTCGACCGGCTCAAGCACTCCCACGGCGCCGCTCTCTACATCTGAAGGCACAAACGCGTACAAAATGTGCTCCGACCAAGGAAGGACGACCGCCTCCTCGACCAGCCGGACGGCAACCCGCGAATATACCTTCTCCAATGATCCCACTGTTTGACGGGTGTCAATATCGGTAATGCGAATCTCAGCCCCTCTCCTGTTCAAAAACGGAACTTTTGAGCCGCCCGCATTAACCTCTTCCTCAGAGAATGAGACTACTACCTTCCCTTTTCTCAAAAAATCCTGCCCTAATATACCTGACACTCCGTTTGGCAGAGACACCGTGTCCGGGCATACGTAGCAGGGGTGCTCCAATGCAATTCCGCCGAGAGAGAAGTGTAACCGGTAGAGTCCACTTATGCCAAGAGGATCCCCCGTTATGCCTACAAATTTGGTTGCCATACCACCAGACGCTTCCAACACCTCGCGGTCCCCCTTCCTTCGAAGCGTGTTAAAACTGCTCTCCTTAAGCAATGTCACCTTTGACCCCGTATCTATCAACAATTCCATGCAACAACCATTTAACTTGCAACGCACAACAGGGCATGCCTCGTCGGCCACACAAACTACCACCACCTCATCATCTACTGCTTCCTCCCCACGCTCCTCAGGCTGGGGAGGACTAACTAGTTTTTTGACTCGGTATCTGGAGCCCCGCTGTAGGCTTGCTTAGGGCGTGTCTCGCCTGCTTCTCTTTGTGGCTCCCCACGGCGCATGTTTTGGCAGAACCTGGCGATGTGTCCGCGACCCTGGCAAGCGAAGCATACGATTTCTTCAAAATCTCGCATACCGCGCCTGTAGCTTTGTGGCGGTCTCCGGTTTCCAGCGAATGGGCGCTGTTGAGCGCGCGCTTCAACCTGGCATTCTACCTGCTGAGATAGCAGCTGTTCTAAGCGATCTAACCGCTCTGTCAAGAGAGCAACCTCAGGGTTGAGCACCGCTCTCTCTATGACGCGTACTCTCGCTGCGGCTGTCGTTAACGCCTCATTTTGTTCCTCATCCAATGCGGCCTCCACGGCTTGGTCGAAATTGCTCGGCTTGCGCGAGAGCACGAACCGGCGCACGGGGTCTTGCAGACCAGCCACGAACAAAGCGGTCATTTCCTCTTTAAGTAGATCCTCCGCGTATTTCTTCCTTAGCTGGTCTCCTTCCTCCTCCCTGCTTAACGTATCGCGTGCTAGGCGCTGAAGCCGCGACGCAAATGTTCGCACGTCCTCCCCTACCATCTGTCCGGCGTCACGGAACCTCTGTACCCGCACGTGACGTGGTTCAGTGTCGAAATGCTCAAACGCGAGCTTCTTAAATTCCGCAAATGATTTTGTGGATTTTACTTTTTCGTCTCGCCAGGCAAAATCATGAGCAGCTCCTGCCATCTTACACCTCGCCATTCCCAGCATTTGAGCATCGGACCATCCCCCCATTTTCCCAATCTCTTCTAGCATGGAAAAGAAATCGCAGATTGGAACCCCTGTCTTATCCCCCGTAAACGTCGGAATGACGCTTCCTAATGCCAGCATGCTTGCTCCGAGCGACGGCTGTGGAGTGGGAGCTCCCTCAGATACAGTCATTTTTTTTTCAAGCCCTCCAGTGCCTCAAGCCTCTCAAATGGGGGTAAAAGTCCCACAATCAGTCCCGTGATTCCCTTTTGATTACAATTTTGAAGTCATGAATGTCACAGCATTCAGAGGACATTTGCTTTTGAGACCCCACTTCTGACACCAGTGTGATGACCCCCATAATGCGCAGGTCCACGCGGGACGGAGAGGCAAAGAGACACCGTATGGCTCAGTTTAAACAAACAGGTATATTCAATAATTACACATGGTTAAGGTTATACATCAGAGGCTGGGGCGTCCGAGCTTACGTGCCGACGACTTCATGGGGGCGATGGAGTGGCTCCGGAGTTGGGCTCGAGCGGTTGCTGGCAGAAGCTGCACGCCGTCGGGCTTCGGCGCTGAAGGCCCTCTTGGCGAACGATGTCATCCTGAGCGTTCTTCTTCCGTTTCTTCGAGGATGGTTCACAAACCCTTCCTCTAGTGTCGTTCGGCTTGGAAGATGAACAGGAGGCGAGCTTGTAGATGATGACAGCAGAGCATAATTTTACAACAGAACAAACTTTGCACTACTTTACTCATCGACCGGGCAGGTTAGTGCCTAAGTAGCATCACATTACATGCTAAGCATGGAGCCCCAGCTCAGACTGAACTGCATCCGTTTACATGCGCTTTTAAGCACTTGATTAACAAAGGACTAAGGGCGGTCATTTCCAGTGGCCCGCCCAAAGCATCAATTCTCCAATCCAAAATAACATGCGAGATGGGGACCACCCCTTGGGCTGGGCTTAGCCTCGACCCCAGAGTCTGTTAACAATACAAACTAAATAAACAACAAAAACGCCACCACTCTCTCTCAAGTGAGAGTATACACAGGCTCTCTCTTCGGAGCTAATTCACTAGCGCCTGTCTTTCCACATTCTTGGCGAGTACTGCCTGTCCGCCATGACAGGTGTCCGTCGCGGCCCTTCTGGGAAGCTGTGGGTGCCTTCCCGGCGATAGCCCACGACAAAGGGGGGGAGGGAAAGAATGTCGTCTTCGCGGTTTCGCATAGCGTCGGCTGTGGTACGGCGCGCTCTGGCCCGCTGACAGCTCCCCTGTCCTGGAATGCAACCGGAAATTGGGGAGGACAAAGCCTGTTTCCCCGGGGCGGCGGCGGGACCGGTTTTTCCGGTCGTCACTCAAAGAGCATGGCTGGGCAATTGATGATGCCGCTGTCACGGTTCCCCGTCTACGCCGCGCCGTCGAACGTGGATCCTCGTATCACACACGGAATGTCACACTCGCTCACCCTCCAGAAGAATGTTCTCCGAACATTTGAGTCCACGCAGCTCCCCTTGTCTTTCTGAATCGCCTCGCACAGTGCGTCCGACAAAACACTTTTCGCTGCACTCAACACCACTGCACAACACCATATGCCTCCGCTGTCAATACTGGCGTCTCCAGGGGCAGCACTGATCTTCTTTTACAGATAAACATGAAACTCAGCACCCAAGCCTCTCCTTTCTAGTCCAAACTGGACGAAAATAAATTTACCACAGTTACAAAGGAGCTCCCACTTCTAGCACGATCACGGCACACACAAAAATATAGATAACGAAAGGAAGTAGGGCAGGTTCTGCATGCGCTCCGCATGCTCTCCTGTGCAGGTGTTACTTAATGACAGAAAGGTTTAACTACCAACTCCGATAACTTAACACATAAGCACATAGCAATGTTATGAGCTGCGGCATTACACAATTCTAACCAGTTCACAACTCCGCTCTGTTTACGCCATTAGTCAGACTTAGCTTTCCGATTTCGCAGCGGATATCGGCCTTCATGAGTCATACTAAATAAGTCTGTGCCCCTTTGTCTGCTTTGGGACTTGCGAGGGCTCGTGGCAGGAGCCTCTCCTGGCGTTATCTGCGCGGCAACCTCGCGTGCTTCTTCTTCTAGCAATGCATGAAGTAAATCCGGTGGCATTCCGGCCGTCACCTCGGGCGCCTGCCGAACAAATGCAGGAGAGGGCGTTTCTTGCGAACTATCTGCGCGCTCCGCTTCACTTCTGTCCCCATCAAAATCCGCGCTTTCCCTTTCCTCATTTCGTGAATACTGAACCGGTGCCGACTTGAGGCGATTTGCGTGTATCCTTATCAAACGCCGGTTCACGTCTCGGACTCTGAAGTTTACCGGAGAAAGCTTCTCGACAACCTCACACGGTCCTCTCCACTTCGTCTGGAACTTACGAGCTAGCCCAATCTGCCTTTGGCAGTTTTCAATGTACACGCTGTCCCCCACATCAAACGGCGCGTCTCTAGCACTGCGATCGTGCACCTCCTTCCTGCGCTTCGCCGCTTTCTTTAAGGACTCCTTTGCGATGTCCCTCGCCACTTGCAAGCGCGATTCTAGCTCAACCTTATAGTCGTCCAGTGAAGCGTATGGGACACGACGGGGGCCCTCTGGCACTTCACTAGGCTGGTCCGGGTCTCGGCCGTAGAGAAGAAAGAATGGCGATTCGCCCGTGCTCTCGTGTGCTGCGGAATTGTAGGCAAACATTGCATACGGGAGCCACAAGTCCCAGTCCCGCTGGTCGCGCGAAACAAAATGCGACAGGAACCCGGCCACGGTTTGGTTCAGTCGCTCCACCGCGCCGTTGCAAGCCGGATGGTACGGTGTTGTCTGCTTCTTAGCGATCTTAAGCAGCTCGCAAACTCTCCTCATTAGCTGCGACACGAAGTTCGTTCCCCGATCTGTCAAGAGTTGCCTCGGGGGTCCATGTCGGAGCACGATCTGTTCGACAAATGCTCTTGCAACCGTGTCTGCCTTCTGATCTGGGAGTGCTACCGCTTCCGCGTATTTTGAAAGGTGGTCGACAAATACTAAAATGTACTTGTTTCCGGAAGTGGTCGTGGGCAATGGGCCCATTATGTCCATACCTGTCCGCTCGAAGGGAGCCGAAACCTCAGGGAACGGCTGAATTGGAGCTGGTCTTCGTCCCTTGGGTGTTTTTCTTTCGAGACAGGAATGACACTTCGCACAGTAGTCTCTAACATCCCGTCGCATGCCACTCCAAAAGTACAAACGCTCCACACGCCTGCGTGTCTTCGCTACGCCAAAATGACCGGCGCATGGCGCATCGTGAAACGCGCGAAGAACCCTTTCTGTCCACGACCGAGGTATGACGACTCTCTCCCAAGCGGTTTTCTCTGGTCTCCCTTTCCTGGTTGGCCTCGTGCGCCGACACAGGGTGCCGTCTTTGTCAATGAAATAACCTAGCTGTTCGGGATGAGACGGTGCGCCCTCTAAGCTTTCGATTATTCGCTTCAGGTCAGGATCTTTGCACTGCTCTGTGCGTAATTCGGCGGGGTCGACTACGGGGACAAACTCTTCTATAGCTGCCACGGCAGCTGTGCGGCTGAGTGCATCAGCGTTCAGATGTGTCTTTCCTGACTTGTGCTCAACTTCAAAGCAGTATTCCTGCAGGTGTAGATTCCATCTAGCGAGTCGCGAGCTAGGGTCCCTGACACTCATCACCCATTTCAGAGGATGGCAGTCTGTGACTAGCTTGAATTTGCGGTAGTCCACTACCAATCGATACGAGCCATCTGGCTTTTCCACCAATAGTGCTGGTGCTCCCCAGGGTGACTTTGAGTGTTCGACAATGCCGCGATCAATCAGGTCCTGCACCTGCCGCTCCATCTCCTCACGTTGGGAGTAAGGAATCCTGTACGCACGCTGGTAAACGGGCGATGAAGTGCCGGTTTCTATCCTGTGCTTTATAACGCCACAGCAGCCCAAATCCAGGTTGGACGCGGCGAATACCTCCGAGTAGTCGTTCAGCAAACCAGCCAGAGCCTCCCTCTCCCTGGATTTTACGTGAGAAAGATCGAACGACACCTTTGGAGCAGCCGAAGGACTAGCATGCTCTACAGTTGCGAGTACCGTATCGGTGGGCTCACGTTTCTCTATCGCAGAGGTGAAGAAAGCCAATGTTTTGGTCTTGGGAAGGCTCAGTGGCTGCTGGCTACAGTTAACCACCCGTAGGGGCACTCTGTGGGCGTCATTAACTGTCACGAGGCACGCGGCTGCCTTCAGGCCATTGCTGAGAGAGTCGACCGGCTCAAGCACTCCCACGGCGCCGCTCTCTACATCTGAAGGCACAAACGCGTACAAAATGTGCTCCGACCAAGGAAGGACGACCGCCTCCTCGACCAGCCGGACGGCAACCCGCGAATATACCTTCTCCAATGATCCCACTGTTTGACGGGTGTCAATATCGGTAATGCGAATCTCAGCCCCTCTCCTGTTCAAAAACGGAACTTTTGAGCCGCCCGCATTAACCTCTTCCTCAGAGAATGAGACTACTACCTTCCCTTTTCTCAAAAAATCCTGCCCTAATATACCTGACACTCCGTTTGGCAGAGACACCGTGTCCGGGCATACGTAGCAGGGGTGCTCCAATGCAATTCCGCCGAGAGAGAAGTGTAACCGGTAGAGTCCACTTATGCCAAGAGGATCCCCCGTTATGCCTACAAATTTGGTTGCCATACCACCAGACGCTTCCAACACCTCGCGGTCCCCCTTCCTTCGAAGCGTGTTAAAACTGCTCTCCTTAAGCAATGTCACCTTTGACCCCGTATCTATCAACAATTCCATGCAACAACCATTTAACTTGCAACGCACAACAGGGCATGCCTCGTCGGCCACACAAACTACCACCACCTCATCATCTACTGCTTCCTCCCCACGCTCCTCAGGCTGGGGAGGACTAACTAGTTTTTTGACTCGGTATCTGGAGCCCCGCTGTAGGCTTGCTTAGGGCGTGTCTCGCCTGCTTCTCTTTGTGGCTCCCCACGGCGCATGTTTTGGCAGAACCTGGCGATGTGTCCGCGACCCTGGCAAGCGAAGCATACGATTTCTTCAAAATCTCGCATACCGCGCCTGTAGCTTTGTGGCGGTCTCCGGTTTCCAGCGAATGGGCGCTGTTGAGCGCGCGCTTCAACCTGGCATTCTACCTGCTGAGATAGCAGCTGTTCTAAGCGATCTAACCGCTCTGTCAAGAGAGCAACCTCAGGGTTGAGCACCGCTCTCTCTATGACGCGTACTCTCGCTGCGGCTGTCGTTAACGCCTCATTTTGTTCCTCATCCAATGCGGCCTCCACGGCTTGGTCGAAATTGCTCGGCTTGCGCGAGAGCACGAACCGGCGCACGGGGTCTTGCAGACCAGCCACGAACAAAGCGGTCATTTCCTCTTTAAGTAGATCCTCCGCGTATTTCTTCCTTAGCTGGTCTCCTTCCTCCTCCCTGCTTAACGTATCGCGTGCTAGGCGCTGAAGCCGCGACGCAAATGTTCGCACGTCCTCCCCTACCATCTGTCCGGCGTCACGGAACCTCTGTACCCGCACGTGACGTGGTTCAGTGTCGAAATGCTCAAACGCGAGCTTCTTAAATTCCGCAAATGATTTTGTGGATTTTACTTTTTCGTCTCGCCAGGCAAAATCATGAGCAGCTCCTGCCATCTTACACCTCGCCATTCCCAGCATTTGAGCATCGGACCATCCCCCCATTTTCCCAATATCTTCTAGCATGGAAAAGAAATCGCAGATTGGAACCCCTGTCTTATCCCCCGTAAACGTCGGAATGACGCTTCCTAATGCCAGCATGCTTGCTCCGAGCGACGGCTGTGGAGTGGGAGCTCCCTCAGATACAGTCATTTTTTTTTTCAAGCCCTCCAGTGCCTCAAGCCTCTCAAATGGGGGTAAAAGTCCCACAATCAGTCCCGTGATTCCCTTTTGATTACAATTTTGAAGTCATGAATGTCACAGCATTCAGAGGACATTTGCTTTTGAGACCCCACTTCTGACACCAGTGTGATGACCCCCATAATGCGCAGGTCCACGCGGGACGGAGAAGCAAAGAGACACCGTATGGCTCAGTTTAAACAAACAGGTATATTCAATAATTACACATGGTTAAGGTTATACATCAGAGGCTGGGGCGTCCGAGCTTACGTGCCGACGACTTCATGGGGGCGATGGAGTGGCTCCGGAGTTGGGCTCGAGCGGTTGCTGGCAGAAGCTGCACGCCGTCGGGCTTCGGCGCTGAAGGCCCTCTTGGCGAACGATGTCATCCTGAGCGTTCTTCTTCCGTTTCTTCGAGGATGGTTCACAAACCCTTCCTCTAGTGTCGTTCGGCTTGGAAGATGAACAGGAGGCGAGCTTGTAGATGATGACAGCAGAGCATAATTTTACAACAGAACAAACTTTGCACTACTTTACTCATCGACCGGGCAGGTTAGTGCCTAAGTAGCATCACATTACATGCTAAGCATGGAGCCCCAGCTCAGACTGAACTGCATCCGTTTACATGCGCTTTTAAGCACTTGATTAACAAAGGACTAAGGGCGGTCATTTCCAGTGGCCCGCCCAAAGCATCAATTCTCCAATCCAAAATAACATGCGAGATGGGGACCACCCCTTGGGCTGGGCTTAGCCTCGACCCCAGAGTCTGTTAACAATACAAACTAAATAAACAACAAAAACGCCACCACTCTCTCTCAAGTGAGAGTATACACAGGCTCTCTCTTCGGAGCTAATTCACTAGCGCCTGTCTTTCCACATTCTTGGCGAGTACTGCCTGTCCGCCATGACAGGTGTCCGTCGCGGCCCTTCTGGGAAGCTGTGGCTGCCTTCCCGGCGATAGCCCACGACAAAGGGGGGGAGGGAAAGAATGTCGTCTTCGCGGTTTCGCATAGCGTCGGCTGTGGTACGGCGCGCTCTGGCCCGCTGACAGCTCCCCTGTCCTGGAATGCAACCGGAAATTGGGGAGGACAAAGCCTGTTTCCCCGGGGCGGCGGCGGGACCGGTTTTTCCGGTCGTCACTCAAAGAGCATGGCTGGGCAATTGATGATGCCGCTGTCACGGTTCCCCGTCTACGCCGCGCCGTCGAACGTGGATCCTCGTATCACACACGGAATGTCACAATACTATTACCACTCCTTTTTCCCATCAAAACTTTCCTGTATGCAGCAATTAACCGCCTGTGTCTTGGCCACTCACCCGTAGTGCGTATACGCCAGCAACGTCTGAGTCCTTCCTTCCTTCCTAGAAGAAGCCCGAAGACTTGCCAGATTACGGATCCATGATCAGCAGCGGTCCTACGCCAGACGCTACAACTTACGAAGACGCAACGCGGAGTACATGCCAGGAGACCGCGTCTGCGTTTGTACGCCCATTCGCCGCCGCGGATTGAGTGAAAAACTTTTACTCCGTTGTTTCGGCACGTACAAGGTTCTTTGTCGGCTAGGTGTACTGTATTATGAAGTCGTCTCTCTAAGGTAATGGCTGCATCCCAGCGACGCACGCTGCGTAAAAACCTGGCAACAACGAATCAAGACCGAAACGGCTCGCTGCAACTAATGCGATAATAAAATATATAATACAGGTTCATCCTTATTTTACCGTGTTCTATGCTTACGGCATCACTACGCAGTATTCAGCATAAAACAACGCCCAAAAATTTGGTGTCTCTGCTCCTTTAAGGGAATGTAACCTGTAAAAGAGCAGCTGGTTGGATGAGTTGCTTGCTCGTTACGACAAATGTAGGGCTGGTAAACACAAGAACGAAACGAAACTGTGTCCTCATCGTTTCGTCCTTGTGTTACGAGCGCTACGCTTCTCGTCATGTTGTATGCAACAAAAGCTGAGGCCCAAAGACAATGCCTTGGGAGACGCCCGAGTCTGCAGGAAAAAAGCAGGATCAATAATAATTAGAATGCGCAAACATCCGACGACAGCCTGTTAGCACTTGAAACCTTTTCGGAGGAATTGAATGCAAGTCAAAGTATATATGAGGGATCTTCTGAAATGTTTTTTTTTTCGTAGCCAAGAGAAAAATCGTCGAGGGGATGATGCATTCCAGGTGCAAAGAAGTGTCATGATAAACGAGAGCAAGTTGGCTATCACCGGAATGCTTTTAAAAGCGCGTCGATTAGATTGGACAACTTAATGGGCCAAACAAAATATAGCAGGGCGAGAATACATAATGTATTTCATGATTTGCAGCGCCCGCAAATGGCAGAAACAGGGCCATAGGTGCTGGATCATGACTGGTAGGACACATCCAGGGACCAAGCTATGATGAGACGGGGAACTGTCTGCGCAGCATGCACTAGATATATGTACGATCGGCGTCAAATGAAACGCGAACAGCGGAACGCGTGGCGATGGGCCCAACTGAAGACGCCTGCCTGTAGTTATCAGAGGGAGGCGCGAATTTCTGGTTCGCGATAGTTTGCTGCTATTCTCTTTGGCGTTCGTTTTCGTGCCTCGCCACTGGAGCTTCACATTAATACTTACCACCGATCGCAATTGCCGCAGTGCGGTTTCTCTGGCGAGAGAGGCTGTCGCCCGCGTGGGTGAAGCGAGCGCCGATAGCTCCCTTATAGCTCTTTGATTTTTATCCCATCATTGACATGTTATCAACGTCTGGTTGCGGTCCGAACAAATAAAGGTCGACCGGCTCAAGAAAACAGGTTTGGTTGTTTATGATCGCGCAGAGGCGATACCGTCAGGAGCATTTATACGTGAATCCAAACGTGCGCTGAAATCTGCACATTCTCTTTGCGTAGACACGAAGGCTTTATTCACAGTAACTGCAGCACCACACTTACGAGACACAACCGCCGCGGTGGCTGAGTGGTTATGGCGCTCGGCTGCCGGCTCGAAAGACGCGGGTTCGATCCCGGTCGCGGTGGTCGAATTTCGATGGAGGCGAAATTATAGAGGCCCGTGT
Organism: Amblyomma americanum; assembly: GCF_052857255.1. NCBI lineage: Eukaryota > Metazoa > Arthropoda > Arachnida > Ixodida > Ixodidae > Amblyomma > Amblyomma americanum. Next base: position 537,937,085 of record NC_135497.1, on the reverse strand, counting down.
ACTGTGCGATGTCAGTGCACGTTAAAGAACCCCATGTGGTCGAAATTTCCGGAGCCCTTCACTACGGCGTCTCTCATAGCCGGAGTTACTATGGGACGTTAAACCCCTATAAACCAAACCTAAACCAAACTTATGAGACACATTCATGGAAGCCTTGTGATGTATCGGTGACGTGCATTAGATGAGAAATCTGCAGCTGCCTCATGATGCACAAACAGGGAGATTTAGAATAGGGACACCGTATCGGTTAAGCGGATAGCAGAGCAGCAAGGCTCTAGACGAACAATTACCCGAGAGGTGTAGTCGTCCTGCGCGCGCGCAGTGGCATCTTTCAATCACGTAACCAATAGATTCCATCTTGTAAAACTTAGTGAAATCACCTCCAGCGGCCACAACAGCTGCCATTCGTCGCGTAATGTTGTCGAAGAGCCGGGCGGCAAAGTCCGAAGTGCGTTGACGCCCCCACTCTTCTTGCACAGCGGCCCAGAGAGTATCCTGGGAGTCGCACTGGAGTGGCCGCGGTGAAAGTGTATTCTCTCTGGCACCTCACACATTTTCGCAAATGTTCATGTATGCACCTTGAGGATGCCACTCTAACACCATAACTCCAAGCTTTTCCAGCAGGCACGTTACTGATTTCCCCATGTGTTTGGGTCTGCGGTCCTGCTGGTAGTAGAGGCCAGCGGGGAATGGGCCGTCGAGTTAACAAGGCACCATAATGCTCGCGATGACGTCGCAGTAAGCTTCAGCATGGAATCTTCCTTCCAGACAAACCAGCGGTCCAAGGCTATCTTTAGACAATGCTGCTCACTCACTCACGGAGCAACGGCCGCTACTTGCAACGCAATGGAGATTCGAGGGCCGAAAACTGAATAATAAAAAAAAAATGGAGAATTTTTTGTTATAATGTTATGTTTCATCACCAGAGATGTCGGAAATATCTAGGTAAGATTTCTGCACATAGGTGCCTAACATGGATACAGCACACAAAAGCTTGAATATGCCGTGTCCATCTGGGACTCCAGCAGTGAATACTTTATTCCCTCGAATTAGTTCAGTATAACTGCCTCCGCTTCATTGTTCGTAACTATAATCGATTCGCTAGCCTAACACCAATAAAACAAAGTCATTGCAACTCGTATCACTCACCTCCCATCGTAAATCTTCTCGTCTCTGTTATTTCATAAAATTTTTTACAGCCCCATGTTCATAATGACATTCTTATTCCCCCCCTCGTTAATCTGTCTCTGTACTTACCACGCGCAAAAAGTTGGCATCGCTTTTCACCGTACAAGAAACTATCTTCAATCGTTCGTTCCGCGCACTTCACAAGACTGGAACCACCGTCCCGGATCGCTCACTTCCGTTGTTGATCATTATCTTTTTCGCAGTGCCTTAACTAACATTGTATACCTAGGAATGTAACAAAGCTTGTAAACTATTTCAGCTAATATTCTATAACTATAGGAGCGACTCATGTCTACATTCGTCTTTTTTTCTAGCCGCACCCTCTGTAATGTCTTTGGCCTTGAGGGTAATTCAGATAAGTAAATAACTAAATAAATAAATACATAAATAAAAGAACTCTTTTCGCGTCGCAATATGAAATATTTCAGCCATATCATTAAACGAATCCGACAACAAATACGGCAGCGGTAACAGGCATATTTGGTAGGAAAGACACATCTGGTGTTTTTGGCTCTCCATATTTGCTGACGCTGGTGCCAACGAGTCGAAATCGTACTCATCAGAGAACATCACGCAGCGCCAGTGCTCTGAAGACCATGATGCATGGCTCTGTGCAAAAAGGAGTCTTGCATTTCGATTAGCTGCTGAGACCAGCGGCTTCTGCAACGGTACGCGGCTACGCAGATAAGCCTCGTGGAGACGGCGCCTAATAGTGGACGTTCTGGCAGACAGTTCGAAAGTGTCCTTAATCTCGCGAGCAGTGATGTTAGGTGCATCTGCTGCAGCGGCCACAACATGCAGGTCTTCATCGTTTCCTGTAGCCCGCTGCCTGTGCCCACGAGGCAAGTTTTCAACCCGTCCTTCGTCGCGGTAGCCCTGGCAAATTCTATTAATTGTAGACAGTGCACGACCTGTTTTCTCTGGAACCCCATGTTGTGGCACACTATGACTGCAAAGAGCAACGATTCGAGATCTTTCTTCGGGGCTTACACTCGGCATTGTCAGTTTCAAATCACGCGTGAACGATCGGCTCCAGTGTATTTGAGCTTTTCTGGTGGCTTTAGAGTTGTGCGCATTATCAGAAAAAAGAGCGATTAAAAATGTCGTTGCACACCGACCGTTCCCGATCGGCCTCCCGCGCGGTTCGCATCGCAACCAGATGCTGATAACTTGGCACCGGTGGAAGCAAAATCAAAGCGCTGTGCAAGGTGTAATCGGTGATAAGTATTAATGTGGCGCTCCAGTGGCAAAGAAAGAAAACGAACGCCAAAGAAAATAGAAGTAAACTATCGCGAACCAGAAACTCGCGCCTCTCTCTGATAACGACAGGCAGGCGGCCTCAATTGCGCCTATCGCCACGTGTTCGCTGTTCGCGTTTCATTTGACGCCGATAGTACACATTGTTTTCAGTCCTGTTGTAGCCGTCAGCAAGTTTCATAGGGCTTTATCCGAGTGTACAGTAGGGTGAACTGGTGGCAAGAGGGGCACGTTAAAACCGAGCTAAGGAACGAGGACGAAAGAGCAAGAATTCCTGCTCTACGCAGTCGCGTTGTTTCTCCTTCGCTGTCGTCGTTTTTCCAAGCGTAGTTTTGACAGTTGCACAGTGCTCAGTTTTCAATATGCTTCTGTGCCACAAAATAAATTCTTTTATCAGTTTTTATAATTTCCAAAGACAAATTTTGCTTCTTGTGTCACACAGTTAAATATTACAAATATTGTTTGCTTGTTGATTGAGACAACTGACACCACTAACAGATAGGGCGGAAGAGAAGAACACAAACGCATGCGCTGCTCTCTGAATTCCGTCCTGTCTATTAGCGCTGCTGAGTCGTTTCGATCAACATGCAACAACCAGCCCTACTAAGCTCTATTCTTGAATTAATTGTGGGCTCGGCAACGCATCGACGCGTAGTACTCACACTGATTCCATGTTCTTCATGCAGACCGTCGTCCTTCTATGGCTCTTTTCTTCTTCCGGTGGACCACATCTGACCGTGGGCGGATTCCACGACCCTTTAAAACCTCCGCCACCCGTTCTTCTATCGCTGTCCACATTTGTGGACGACATACCGGCCGTTCCCGCTATCCGGCATGCTGAGCCACACCACTGCATCGCTACCCTCCTGACCTTGCCGCGCGTCGATGCGTAGTACTCACGCTGATTCCATGTCCTTCATGCAGACCGTCGTCCTTCTTTGGCTCTCTTCTTCTTCCGGTGGACCACGTCTGACCGTGCACGGATTCCACGACCCTTGGAAACCTCCGCCACCCGTTCTTCTATCGCTGTCCACATTTGTGGACGACATACCGGCCGTTCCCGCTATCCGGCATTCTGAGCCACACCACTGCACCACTACCCTCCTGACCTTGCCGTGCATCGATGCGTAGTACTCACGCGGATTCCATGTTCTTCATGCAGACCATCGTCCTTCTTTGGCTCTCTTCTTCTTCCGGTGGACCACGTCTGACCGTGCACGGAATCCACGACCCTTGGAAACCTCCGCCACCCGTTCTTCTATCGTTGTCCACATTTGTGGACGACATACCGGCCGTTCCCGCTATCCGGCATTCTGAAACACACCACTGCACCACTACCCTCCTGACCTTGCCGTGCATCGATGCGTAGTACTCACGCTGATTCCATGTCCTTCATGCAGACCGTCGTCCTTCTTTGGCTCTCTTCTTCTTCCGGTGGACCACGTCTGACCGTGCACGGATTCCACGACCCTTGGAAACCTCCGCCACCCGTTCTTCTATCGCTGTCCACATTTGTGGACGACATACCGGCCGTTCCCGCTATCCGGCATTCTGAGCCACACCACTGCACCACTACCCTCCTGACCATGCCGCGCGTCGATGCGCCGTACTCACGCTTATTCCATGTTCTTCATGCAGGTAACTAACCATTACTCCCGGTTTCACGCCGAACTCGCTACGCCGCGTTGATGGTGTTGCCGAGCCCATGTTTTTTTTTTTTGGAATTGCCCAGGATTGTGCTGCAATTGTACTCGAACTGCTCTTACTGTCAGGTGATGTCGAGGAAAACCCAGGCCCCCAAACCACTCATTCAACTCAGCGATTTTTGTATTTTCTTGATGAAATTAGGTCTGGTCAAGCAGCCCTTTTAAACGAAATGGAGTCTATTCGCACAAAACTTTCAGACAACAAAAAAAAACGCTCGATGACATTAAAACAAGTCTCGGTAATACTGAAGACTGCTTTTCATCTACTGAATCACTCATCTCGCAGCTAGAAAGCGTCCAGGCAGTCACTGAGCAGCATTCCACAGACATTTCCAGCTTGACTGCTGTTATCGACGACGCTGAAGACAGGAATCGGTGCTGCAACCTTGCGTTCTTTGGATTTGAGGATACAGGCTAGGAGACATGGGCAGAATTGTAAAACTTTGTAATAAATATGTGTCGAGAGCAGCCGGAAATAACGCTTAAGCGAACAGATTGAGCGCACCCATCGCGTAGGAGCTTTTGACGCTAATAAAAGCAGGCAAATCATCGTTAACTTTGTTCCTTCAAAGTAAAAGAGCTAGCTCTTTCCAGTGCTAGAAAGCTAAAAGACTGAGGTTACGCCATTTCCAAAGATTATTCGCCAAATACCCGCCAGGCTTGAAAATCTTATTTTATTTGCTAAGTCACATAAACGAAAAAAATTGAAGCTTCGGGGCGATAAGCTGACAATTGGCAACACAACTTACGTATACGACTGAAACCAGCAGCAGGTAATCCCGCTCCAACCATAGCGCCATGTTAACACCTCATCAAATCGAAATCAAAATCATCTCCATGTTCTATATACTGATATCAACAGTATTTTGCAGAAACGGGATGCACTTCGCCATATTATTGACACCAATGAATCAAACGTCATTCCGCTAACAGAAACATGGTTAGATTTATCCATGGATAACTCAGAACTTTAGGATACCTTCTTTGATTTTCATATCTTTCGCTGTGACCGTTCTAACCGACGGGGGGGGGGGGGGGGGGCGATGTTCTCGCCGCTACCAAACGTTACCTCCAGTGCTCTATAATAGACAAACTATCCATTGGAAATTTTATTAACATGCAAGTCTTCATATCCACCGGTAATCTTTGGCGTAAGCTATCGTCCACCAGATACCGATTTACATTTTCTCGCATATTTTCACGACGCACTGAACTCGATACCTTCAACCCATACGAATATTCCCATCCTTCTATTTGGCAATTTCAACTGTCCGCTCATATCTTGGTCTAATCTAGTGCACACAATACAAAAACATAACAGTGAAAGCTCGTTTGATAACACCTGCATGACGTTCAGTTTATCACAGCTAGTTTGCGCCCACACACGCGTTACTGACCACTCTTCAAACATTATAGACCGCGTGTTCCCTCCCATCCCGATAACATCTCATCTCTTGTCAACCTTTCCGGCCTTAGCGATCCTGCAATATTACACGCAACGTTCCAGTCCCGACTTGCGCGTACTGAAAACACAGAGAACCATAACCCGTTGTGATAAAGGTGACTACGAAAGTATTAACAATGAGCTTGCTGGTTATAGCTCCCGGCTTCTTAAGCACATTTCAAGGCGCCCTATTGAACTAAACTGGTCACTCTTTAAAGCTAAAATACAACAAATTATTGACACTCACATTTCTAAAATCAAAATACCTGAGCGTTCTTCATCACCAAGGTTCAGTGAATCTCTAAAGCGCCTTCGTAATAAAAAGAAACGTCTGTTAGGAGCAGCTAAAGTCACTAGTAGCGTCGGTGCTTGGTCGATATATTTGACGTCTGAAAAGAAGTTCGAATGACAATCAGCGTAATTCTACTCACCTATTCTACTCACCATTTCTCACCATACTCCATACTCACCATTCTACTCACCAAACGCGTATTCTACTCATCCATTTTGCCCGAAATGCTCCGCTATAATTCCCAAAAATTCTGGAACGTTATTAACCCAAAGCATTTGAAGCCTTTATCCTTGCATGACGCACAAAACTGCCTAGTTCCTAATGACGAAGCTCCAGAATCATTAAATCATACTTTTCAGCTCTATTTGCAAATGAACCGGATGACGACGCACCTGAAGTAAATTACGCAGACCATTCCACAATGCCTGAAGTTGCGTTCGACCCTCATGGCATTATGAAGCTCTTCGAATCGCTCATGCCCACATCATCAGCTGGCATCGATAGAGTTAACTGTAAAATATTAAAGAATACTAAAAATCACCAGTGTCATCTTATCTTGCATATTTCAGCGGTTCCTTTCATCTGGAGTGGTGCCGGCCGACTGGAAAGTGGGCAAGATCATTCCGGTCCGAAAAAAAATGTCGGTCTTCGTCATGTCAAAGCTACCGTCCTATCTTGCTAACAGGTTTTGTCTCGAAGTTAATGGAACATGTAATGTACTCTAGCACAATGAAATACTCGCTTACTAGTGTTGTCTCGAAGTTAATGAAACATGTATTCTACTCTAGTACAATTAAATTCTTAATATCTATCAATTTTTACACCTTAGCCAACATGGTTTTTTAAAGGGTCTGTCTTGAGAAACACAAATAGCACTATTCTTTAATGACATAAGCTCTTTCTACTGATACTGTGAGCGCTTTATGCGCCTTCGTCGTCATGCGGCCTTATGCACTTTATGCGGCCTCTGGCTGCGACCTCATTCTCTTTCACCTGTAAATTCCCATCGTCATCGCTTGGCGCTGTTCACTGGGAGCACGTCTCTGCCAGCGGGTGAGAATAAACGACTGCCGTGAAGTCTTCCCTTACACGGGGCGGAGGTGCGTCTTGGATCCCCCTTATCCTCTTTCCCTGGAGCTGCGTTCCGGTCGCCGCTTGTATACTCTCACCGTCATGTCCCAAGAGGAGAACGCCGACGGCCAGGGTTCCTCCCGCTCGTCCTCTGCTGCCCCCGCAACTTGGACTGTGAGCAGCCATCAACGCGACCCTCAGATGTTTGCTGGCCTCCGCGGCGACGACGTCGACGACTAGCTTGACCACTACTAGTTCGTTCAACCGCTGAGACGACTCCCTTAAACTCCTTAATGTGTCCTTCTAGTCGACTGACGTTGCACGTACATGGTTCTTAAATCATGAGACGGATATTCCCGATTGGGTAAGGTTCAAGAAGCTGTTGCGACTGATTTTTGACTCTCCGGCTGTTCGGTTCGAAGTAGCCCAGAAGAAGCTCGCTGACCGCATACAGCGCCCCGCCGAGTCGTACACTTCTTATATAGAGGATGTATTTGATTGCAGTGAATGCGAGCCTTTGCTTAAGCAGATTAAAATACTAGGCAAAAGTAATAACAAAACAGCGCGTGAGCTTTTGGAGGCCTATCACATAAAAGATAAAGGTGATAAATGTATTAGCGACACTTCCGTCAAACTTTACAATAAGGAAAAGTATTTTCTGCGCACCTGTTGTTGATCAGGAGTTGCTTGGATATACCCCCCTCTCTCAACCTCCTTGTTCTTTTGATATGATTTTGCATATATAAGGCACTTTCGCACAAATAAACCCAGTTGATAGTTCGCGCTCTTTCTGTTCCTTTGGCCTTTCCTGTGGGTGTCTTTTTATGCGCAACATGGTTTCTTCAAAAATAGAGGATGTACTTGCTCTCTGCCGGCGTGTCAGTGCCACCATGACCGAGGCTGACCGTGTTCGCTACGTTCTGAAAGGTATCGGCTCTCGGGCGTCCAGTGCCCTTGACGCCCAAAACCCTGCGACCGTCGATGCCATCATCGCTACCTGCCAACGCCTCGATCTGCTGCAATCCATCCGTTTGCAACCTGACCCGACTGCCCCCTTTTGCTCTCCGACTCCGACCTGCGTGCCCTACTGTTCCAGCCTAGATCTTCGTTCCGGTTACTGGCAGATTCCCATGCATGAAGCAGACAAGGGAAACACCGCGTTCGCTACTCCCGACGCCCTTTACGAATTTAATGTTATGCCATTTGGACTGTGTAACGCTCCTGCTACTTTTGAACGCATGATTGATGCACGCCTTCGCGGCCTGAAATGGAAAACCTTGAAATGGACGACATTGTTATTTTCTCTTCAATTTTTCGTGAACACTCACGCCGCCGCGATGGAGTGCTCACTTGCCTCGCTTCTGCTGGCCTTGAACTCAATACGAAAAAGTGCCATTTCGCCAGGAAGGAAATCATGATTCTGGGCCACCTCGTCAGCCGGGACGGCATTCGACGCGACCCTGACAAGCTTGTCGCTGTCATGAACTTTGCCCGTCCCCAGCAGAGTAAAGAACTGCGTAGTTTCCTCGATCTGCCCTCTTATTTTCGCCGCTTTATACGAAATTTTGCTACTATTGCCGCGACACTGCATCAGCTCCTCGCTGCTCACAGTGCTTTTGTTTGGACTGAGCAATGCGAAAGTGCTTTTCAAGCCTTGACCTTGAAGCAAGCTCTCACCTCCGACCTTGTCCTTGGCCACTTCGACGATGCTGCTCCAACCATTCTACACAGTGACGCTAGCGGCCAAGGCATTGGTGCTGTTCTTCTGCAGCGTGATACTACTTTTCGCGAAAGAGTTATTGCGTTCGCCAGCCGCACTCTGACACCTGCGGAATGTAACTGCACTATCACTGAGCAGGAATGCCTTGCCGTCGTTTGGGCAGTTCATAAATTCCGCCCCTACCTTTGCGGTAGCCACTTCACGGTCGTCACGAACCATCACGCATTATGCTGGTGGTCTAGCCTAAAAAACCTGACTGGCCGCTTTGGCCGCTGGGCTTTTCGTCTCCAAGAGTACAGTTTTGACGTTACCTACAAGTCCGGTCGAACGCAACGAGACGGCGATGCCGTTTCTCGTTGCCGTCTTCTGGACTCTTCGTGTCGCTCTTCAACACCACCTTCCGCCTGTCCCAGCGACTCCTCTTCGTCGCAAGTTCTTCTTCACCTCGCCGCCCTCACCTGCGTCGCATCAGACGACTTAAACGACCTTTCGTCGGATTAACGCAATGATGCGTATTGCCGCTCCCTAGTCGGGCGTCTCACGGGAGCTTCTTACCCTCCTACCGCTAGGTTGCATCGGCAGCTTCACCAGTTCAAACTAGAAAATGATGTGCTCTGCCGCTACGTTTACTGCCCTGATGGCCCCCCGTTGGGTTCCAGTGGTACCACGTACACTTCGCTTCAGTATTTTGGAAGCCCTGCAGGATGACGCCACGGCCAGTTACTTAGGTTTTCACAAAACCTATGACCGCGTCAAGAGCCGTTGCTTCTGGCCTGGCCTTTCCTCGAGCGTCGCTAAGTAAGCCTCATTTTGCCCGCTCTGCCAGTGCCGAAAACGGCCGACTTCACCTCCCGCTGGACATCTGCAGCCTCTACCATGCCCCGCCACGCCGTTCGCCGTCGTCGGCATCGACTTGAATGGCCCGCTTACTCTCTCTACACGAAGTAATCGATGGATAGTCACTGCCATCGATCATCTGACACGCTACGCCGAGACCGCAGCCTTGCCTGATGGCTCGGCGCCTGAAGTTGCCTCCTTTCTCCAATCAATCGTGCTGCGCCATGGCGCCCCTCAGGTGCTTCTCAGTGACCGCGGCCGGACGTTCCTTTCGACCGTTGCTGACGACGTTCTGCACGATTCTTCTACACTTCACAAGATGACGTCCAGTACCACCCCCAGACCAATGGTCTTACTGAGCGGTTACATCGCACCCTGTCATATACGATTGGTATGTACGTCGAACCTGACCACCGTAATTGGGACGCAGCCCTTGCTTTCGTCACATTTGCCTACAATTCCGCGTTGGAACACACCACTGCTTACTTTCCGTTTTTCCTCGTTTACGGCCGTTCTGCCACTACCCTTCTCGACACCTCTTTCTTCTCGGCGCCTGCGAGCTCCTCACCATTTCTCCCTGAACAATTCCTCTCTCGCGCGTCCCGATGCCGCCACCTTGCTTGCCTGAACACTGAAGCCTGTCAGGAAGATCGCAAGAGTCACTACGACACGAGGCACCGCGTTGTCTCGTTCAACCCTGGAGACGAGGTCTTGCTCTCTACCCCTCTGCTGACGCCTGGTCTTTGCGACAAGTTTCATCCTCGTTTCATTGATCCCAACTTGGTGCTCAACCAAACTTCACCAGTTAACTACCGCGTCACTCCTGTTGATCCTCCCCCTGACCGCCGTTACCGCGGGACTGAAATTGTCCACGTCTCCCGCCTGAAGCCCTTCATTCGGCGCTCTGCACCAGACTGATCGTAGCCAGGCTGGCCGCTTCTGACCGCGCGGGTAGTTAGGTAGGTAGGTAGTCCTCGAACAATACTGGCACATACCATAGTTAGTGCATGTGAGCACTTTATGCGCCTTCGTCGTCGTCGCCTCTCTGGCTGCGACTTCATTCTCTTTCACCTGTAAATTCCCATCGTCATCACTTGGCGCTGTTCGCAGAGAGCACGTCTCTGCCAGCGGGTAAGAATAAACGTCTCCCGTGAAGTCTTCTCTTTAAATACTAATATTCCTGTAGACGCTGTGTTTATTGGCTTCGAGAAAGCAGGGGACAAGTTTCCTCACACACGTCTTTTTTCAAAGCTTTCATGCCTAAATATTAACCCTTCAGTCAAGGCCGTCAGCAGAATTTTTTGCACCGGGGGGCCCTGTTGGTTGTTGGCGCTAGAGGGCGGGGGCAGCGGTATGTTCGCAGCAAAAAGGCACTATTTGCGGAGTAAATTTATTTATTTATTTGTAAAGAAATAAGAAAAACACACGAAAGAAAAACTGCAAACAGCAAATTAATGCGTGGCTTGGAGAGATACATTGGAGTTTATTAACGAAGAAACAATTAAAATTAATAAAAAATGCAGACAGATACTATCACTTCCTGGAGAAGAGTGCTCAGTCTTGCTGCATGCGGGTTCTTAACTCACCCGAATTGATGACCTGCGCACCGCACAATATGTTCATATCAGCGCCGTTGCGTGTGTTCCCTTCGTTCTTGGTCCTTGTAGCCTGGCGATGTTTTAATATTATGGAGCATTTCCAATCTGCCGTTCTTCTACAAGTTCACAAACACGCAACTACGGTCACTCAGTTGGTCTTCCTTGAACAGCAACTGCAGACGCCTCGGATTTTCCTGGGCGAATTGCGTGATGACACGGGTGATAGTCATTTCTGTGCTTCATTACACGCTCTCAGTGCACACTCATCATACAAAGGCCGTCCAGCCCGTCGTTTGTCATCGTTGAGCGTAGCCAGGTTTTAAGTCTCTTCATTCTACTGAAGGAGCGCTCGACCGTACAGATAGTAACTGGCAAAGCCAGAACCACCTCAATGGTTTTTGCAAAGCCGGGGAAGAATGTCTTGGCCTGATGTAGAAGCTCGCAGTAAGTTATTTCTGATGGGTCCCCAGTTTTGTTGCACCACATCTCGTACCAAGCGATGGCCTCTTCCTTGAAGTTTTCAATGCCGTAAAAGCATAGGAGTCCTTCGGCGAGGGCAGCGAACTCAACACGGCTCAAGTGCTTCATTTTTTATGGATGCAGATGGTGAAGTTTGGAACTCCTATTATTGCTTTCAGTAAAGCGGCGAGCTAAAGATGCAGTGAGAGAGTCCAAGTACGGCACATATATTGCCACACGGTAGTAGTCCTCCGGCGACTGAATCCCGCAGTTGTCTCAGTGGGCCTGACGAGAGACTTCTCTTCGTACAGATATAAGCACATTTAAGTGATTTGCTGCTTCCCTTGCTGCATTCACGATGTCAGAGAACTCCTCTACAGCGTTTGTCCTGTGGCCGCGAAAAATACGTTGCAACTCAGTGATGTGGTCATGCTCAGAATGGAAGCCCATAGATACACCTTGCAGAACGTCCGTAACTGGTTCGAGCTGAGCGCTATTTCGCTACAATGCGCAAGCAGACGATGAAAGATGAGCTTGTTGTTGCGCAGTAGAGGATGTGAGCTCGTTGTCTATTTGCAGCATTAGAGCATGATTCCGTTGACGCGAGCTCCTCGAGTGCTTCGACTATGGCCACGTAATGCTGAGAGGATATCCTAATAGACTTGTATTTTGCAGACCATCTTGACTCACACAGCATCGGAATGCTGGGCACAAATTTCTTCCGGAGCACGTCCTCGCGGAAGAAGTTAATGGTTTGTTTGATTATCCCAACTGTGTTTCGAATTTCAGAGACGTCGTTCAAATTGTTGATGACAAGATTTAGTTTGTAACTTGCGCAGTGTAAAAATAGTGTCTTCGAGAACTGTTTCTGTATTATTTTGTTCCCTCCAGCTTCTTTTCGAGCCATTGTAGAGCATCCATCGTACCCCTGTCCATCGAGGTTCGAAAGAATCAGCCCGGCATTTGTCAAAAGCTTCAAGATTGCAGCGGCGATGCAAGCGCAGTTTAATTGATCCACCTATACAAATCCCCAAAATTGCTCTCGAACGCACACTTCGGCTCCCGCCTCGTCAATAAAGCGAACGCCTATAGACATCAGCTCTTTTTCTGAAATATATGCAGTTTCTTCAGCAAGAACGGAAAAAGCAAATGCTGTGTTAGCTTCGGCAACTACCCGCTCTCTCAGGATGTCGCCACAGATTGTGATGATCTCGTTCTGGACGCGGACAGAAGTGTACTTAGCATTGCCAGCAGAAGAAGCGAAGTGCTCCTGTAGTCGAGTATCTCCAGCCTCTACCCGAAAGTCAAGGATATCACTGAAGACTCCACTATCGGACTGCTTGCCGCGAATTGGCAAGTCATGCGCCGCGCATAAGACAATGGCGGAAACTATTGGAAATTAGTTTCTCATGATTCCTTTCAACTAGCTCATGCAGTGCTCTGTTCAGCTGCTGTACAACGGGTAGCTGCTTGCTTTTAATCACATCCATAAAGTTCTGTGAGGCCGTCATTGCCTCCTGGTGCCATTGGGATTCTACGTGATCCCTGCACGCCTCGTGCATTTTTTTGTAGTTACTGAAAGCGCGCACGATAAAACTACCTTGAGTATCCCGGTGAACACGCGGAGCATAAGTGACGCAAAAAACGACAAAGGGCGCCTTTCGCTGTCGCTGAGCACCCGAGCCAAGAGGCGTTATTTCCCAGCATTGGTGGCGAAAAGAACTCTTCCCAGGTGTTGCATCATTCTTAAAGTAGTATGTAACATTTGGCGACCATGGCTTAGTAAGAAGACGTAACTTCAAAAAAGTCCGGGATGGCAGTGAGTGCAGCTTTGCCTAGAAATTCTCTTAAGTCGTATTCTGGAGGCAAGTTGTTTTCTTGCTGTTGTCTCCGGACTTAAATCCCAAGCAATGAGAAAGGGAATCGTCTCGGCTTACTGCGTGACTTGAGCTCACTGTTGGCGGTGTTCCTTCCATGTAGTCGACGACATCAGCTACTGTCCGATAACGAAAGCTTGCATCACTCGGGTCAAATGATACACCATTGTCACATGTCCCACCAGAGTCTTCAGGGGCGCTGTTGGATAACGCTTCGTCAGAAAACCGCTGACGCTTGAAGAAGCGTCGGATGTCCATCATTCGGGACCGCGCGAGACAAAGCTGGCTATGGAGTTCGTCGTGGTTGATAGTGTTAGAAAATATATACACATTGATTGGAAAAGCAGTTGAACGCATACGATGGAAACAAAAATTGACTATATATGCAACGAAAACTTATTTACAGGATAAATGCATGCTCGCAGCTTCATACACCTCGCTCGATCTTGCTCGCGCATCCGACCAGTCGAGCAACCGCACATACTACTCGCCGCTCCTCGCTCTCTCGTCCGCTGTCTCGATTGTTCTCAGCTCCGTTGACAACCGGCCACTTAAAAATACCGAAGCACAAACAAGGACAGGCGCGCACACGTGCAAGGGATTACTTGCCGCAATGTCCCCGGGTGCGCACTTTGGGGGTGAAAGGAACGCTGCGCGACTTCCGAGGGGAAAGAACACTCGCCACTCCGGTTGTAAAATTTGTTTTGTGTGTTTTTATGAGGTTTAAAGTCCCAAACTACTTAGGCTATGAGGGACGCAATAGTAGAGAGCTCCGGATAATGTCGACCACCTGGGTCTCTTTACCGTGCACTGGCATCGCACAGTACATGGGCGCCTTCTGCATTTCGCCTCCATCGAAACGCGACCACATCGGCCGGGATCGATCCCGCGTACTCGGGCTCAGCAGTCGAGAGCACTACCCGCTGAACCACCGCGCCGAGGCTCCGGTCGCAAAATGTAATTGAGGCACTCACAGAAAAAACATATACGCACGGAAAGGACGCCATGTAAAGGCGCTCGATTGCAATAGCGTTCATACGAGGTGGATGGGTCGCGGGTCACACCGAACATTAGAATAATGGCAGGAACATGAAATGCCGCGTTTTAATGTTACATTATTGTTGAACATTATTAATAACATTATGTATTATAAAGAAAGCATTAGTTCAACATTGAGAGAAAACATTATTTTTATATGGTGAATTTTTAATGTTAACTTATTGTTAAAAATTGTCATACAATGTTATATGTTGTGCCAAAACATTACTGTAATGTTCCAAATGATCATTGTCCTAATATAGTCCTCTAAACTTTATTACAATATTGGAGTCACAAATATGAACATAAGTGCAATATGTTTGTCCCAGACCTTTTATCACTGTTCCTATAGTAAATATAATATTCGACTAGCTCTACGTTGCAACTAAATCTCTTATATTGTGCCCGTCATGCATTCTACGCATAGCTACAATATTTTGTTAGGAAGTTTTCTTTATTACCCATTCGTCACTGTGACTCACCAGCCACCCGTTGCTAACGGGTGTATAGGCTTGGCACGACAGGACCCGTTCGGAGGCGAATGGATGATTTGCATGCTGCGCGGTGTGTGGAGCTCAAGTGCTGCCCCCGTAGTTCGGTTTACGGTTTATGGGGGTTTAACGTCCCAAAGCGACTTCGGCTATGAGAGACGCCGTAGTGGAGGGCTCCGCAAATTTCGACCGCCTGGGGTTCTTTAACGTGCACTGACATCGCACAGCACACGGGCCTCTAGAATTTCGCATCCATAGAAATTCGACCTCCGCGGCCGGGATCGAACCCGCGTCTTTCGGGTCAGCAGCCGAGCGCCATAACCACTAAGCCACCGCGGCAGCTCCCCGTAGTTCGTCTTTGAAAAGTGTCAACTTGTGTACCGTCATAACATGCCGTTTTCATGGCAGTGCGGCTCCCTGGATGTTTACACTGTATAAATTCGCCCGAAGCGTTTGACAATTGCTTTCATAACCTGAAAATGAAGCAAAGCATAAGCTCCTACGAATTACACTCTTCCATTAATAAAAAACTTTATTTAATTGACTATCCTATTTTAATAGGCAGCCATCCACAAAATTTAGTACCGGTTGCATTTGTCTGGGACGAAAATAATTATGTGGTCCTATCTTAATTCATGGCCTCGGCTTTGAGTACACTACAAGCGTACAAGATTTTTGAGGGGCGGATTTATATAGGCTTGATTTTGGGTGGAGGGTGGTCGAAATTTCGTCACTTCGCAAGGACTGTCTACAAGCAAATGTGACGTCAGAGGAAGGTGTCACACTTTTTTTACTAACTGTGGTGGTCTAGACTTTTTCCTAAATGTAGCCCGCCATTTATGAGAAAGCGGAAGTTCTCGCGATAATACTGAGTAATCTTGAAGTTCAAGGTAGAAAAGCTCAAGCGTTCCTCTCAGAATTGTTCGCTATCTTCTGCCTGTCATTATTTCACTGCCGTGCCATTACCAGCAAGATTACGTCATAGTGTGCGGAGTGCAAAGTTTGCTCGCAACCCTGAATGGCGCTTCTATGGATACGAGAAACCTGAGTGTGCTAATCAACTTTTTAGCTCGAGCGAAAAAAATTATTGTTCAAATTTCTGGGGGGGGAGGGGGGGGGGTGCAGCCGCCCCCTCTTGTCCTCCCATCCGGACGCCCATGCCTTCAGTTCTAACTTGGAACCATTCCTTTCTCACCTACCGTGAGCAATTAGTATATGCCAACAAGTGTTCGCCGCAAATGTCCCGTGTCGTCTCCGGTGTTCCTCAAGGTAGTGTTCTTGGCCCCTCACTCTTCCTTTTGTACATCAACGATTTCTCGAATAACATATCGTCTAAAACTCGCTCGTTCGCAGATGACTGCCTAACATGTCGCCCCATCCGTAGTAATACCGATATAGCCGCATTACAAAATGATCTAAATCACATTGAAGCCTGGTGTAACAAATGGTTAATATCTATGAGCACTAATAAAACATCCGTAATATCTTTCCATAGAAAACACTCCTATCCACTGCCCAATTACACAATTTTTGGTTCAGTAATCTCCTGTGTTCCATCCAACAAATACTTAGGCATTAAACTAACCAGCAGCCGCCGTGGTGGCTCAGTGTTTATGGCGCTTGGCTGCTCACCCGAAAGACGCGGTTTCGATCCGGGTCGCGGCGGTCGAATTTCGATGGCGGCGAAATTCTAGAGGCCCGTGTACTGCGCGATGTCAGTGCACGTTAAAGAGCCCCAGGTGGTCGAAATTATCCGGAGCCCTTCACTACGGAATCCCTCATAGCCTGAGTCGCCTTGGGGCGTTAAACCCACGTAAACCAAACCGAACCAAAATAACCAGCGACCTTTCATGGAATGACCACATTTCGGCAGTAATAAACGATGCTAACCGATGCCTTGGCTTCCTTCGCCGTCGTCTAAACTTGCCTCCCCCTCTGTAAACTGTGTGGCATATCTAACGCTCGTTCGACCAAAATTAGAGCACGCATGCGCTATTTGGGGCCCTCATCAATCATACCTTGCAAACACTCTCGAATCAGTACAAAATCGAGCCGCTCGCTTTATTTCCTCTGATTACAGCTACGTTACTAGCGTATCTCATCTAAAGTCTCAAGCTAACCTGCCACTTCTAGTTTATCGGCGTAAATTTTCTCGAATTTGTCTTTTTCACAAATTTTATCATTGACAGCTATCCAGCTCTGCCATCCTTCCCCCTCACCGGACTTCGCAACGTGTCAGCCACAGCAAAAGTGTTTATCCACTGCCTGCCCATACTGCTGCGCATCTTTTCTCATTTTTCATTCTGACTGAAAAAAAAAAAACTGGAATAATCTTTCTCCGGCTGCCGTGCTCCACTCCAGTTCACGACATTTTAAAAGTTATATCGACAAAATAATTTACGGATGTATTAACTAATATACTGCCCGGATGTTGTACAGCTATTCCTCATGTAATACCTCATATCTGGGGCCCTTGAAGTGTATTCTAAATAAGTTAAGTAACTTGCCGTTTGATCTTTTACGGACATAAAAAATAACGGTCTGTGTACAAAAAACAGCGAAATATAACCATCCCTTTAATGCCTCTTTGTTTCGTTCATTTTCTCGGCCCGCGAGGAACCTCACCTACAGCACTTTAATCTCCCTCCAAATAATACCTATAGGGAACTGCTGGTACAGTTTGCAGGAACCAAGGTTTGAACAGTTTACCGCCAGACCTAAAACAATCACAGGAAACTTGTAAAATATTAAAAACTTACTTTATGCAACTTACGTGACCAACGTGACGATTGTTTTGTGTTAGTGTCTGTTGTGCTTTGTTGCTTTGGTTGCATTTTGTTGAGTGCAAAAATAACATGCACAATAATCTATGTAATCTTTGCACAGTGGTTTTGTTTTTTTGCCGATGTTTTTGTGCTACTCATTTTCACTCAATAACCGTGTCTTTGCCTACATGTAATTTGTTTTGAGCCCCACAATAGCCTCTGGCTATGGGTTCAAACATTGTTTGGTAAGTTGTATGGTACAAGTGGAAATAAATGCAATCAAATAAAAAGGCCGATAGACGGGAGGCGATGACGCAGAACTTTGGCCTTCGCGCGACTAGCGAGGTCGGTTGGATGGCCGACGCCACCTTGGACCTGATGGGCTTCATCCCTGACAAGATCCTCAGGAGCCTCTACTACCGCCAGCTTCACGGCAAGCGGCTTCGAGGGTGGCGCAGCTACTACAATGAGAGCGTGCTTGGCGAATCCCCGCACCACGAGGACACAATGGCTGTGCTGGCTGCCTATACAGACTGCGATATTCTAAAGATGTGAGCCTTGCTCACAACAGGCTGCTCTTCATCGCCTCGTGTTGCGCGCTATGTTCCAGCGGTGCCTACTTGCATGAGCTGCACGCGAGTTGGCGCTGCAACGTGCCCGTCGGAGCAATTGCAGAGTTAATGGCAGCCTTGTAATACCAGGAAGGCTGCTACGGGTGCTCTTTAACTACACCACCTAGAATGAGAGAGAATAGGCGCTAATGTCCTCCCTTCCTTATGCGCTACCCAGTCAAGTATTTGAACTCGTCCAACTCTCCCTTCTTCAGAATGATGGTAACAGCTACGACTGCACGTCTGTTATAGGGTTGGAGCGAGGCACAGCAGGTTCCGCACAGCCTACATGCTCGTCCTTAGCTCAGATAACGGTATGGCAGGTGAAGCGGGATACCACACAGTCACTGCATGCGCCGGCGGTTTTAGTATGTATGCAGAGATAGATTGACAGCTTTACATACACGGGCGCATCGAATGTCGTGGAACTGAATGTCCTTCGTCACAACAGCTGGTCTTATTCTGAGACACGATTTTTTTATGGCACTGGGTTCAAATTTCATGTCCCTTTGTGGCGAACCTGCGAAACAAGAACGTGTGAAACTCTAAGAAGCCTGTGGAAATGGAATTTTACTCGAGGCAGTGCATTTTATTTTCGCGTAAAGACCGAAGCGTGGAAGTGGCCCCGGCGCATTTATTCCCCGGCAGCTAACACCTCTGTGTTCTCGCTTGAGTTAAAGCTGATGGTGCCTCCGTACACACATCTTCATTGGGAAAAAAAGAAAGTTGACCAGTAAGTGCGCGTTTTCAATTGTGGGTGGTTTACAATTTTTCACTACTATTGCTTGTAAGATCCCCCCCACGACACCCTACATGCAATTTTGTACCTGCTCAGCTTGGCGGCTACGGTGGTTATTTTCGCCGGCTTCGATTTTCACCCCCCGCTTCGGAGCCTAGATAGATAGCAACAATAATGCGGTAGCAGCCATTCTCAATTGAAAACGACCGACCGAACGAATGCATTCTGGTCCCGACCGCAAGAAAACTGCGAAGAAAAAGAAGCTTGAGAAGAAAGTGTCGCGTAGGCTCTTTAATGCAGCAAGTACAGGTAACTGCTTCATGGAGCGGTCCAGTTTCGTGGTGGAATCAGGCCGCTACTGCGAGACCACAGAGAGTGCCGCCGCCATTGAGGTGGCGTTGGGCAATGGTGAGAACCATTCGGGAAGCCGGTTCCACTGAAAGATGAAGTTCCCTAGGGTGCTCACCGTCAGGATAATCGCCACGATGCACACCACCTTCAGCATGAGGTTCCCGACAACCTGCGGCGATTTTGC
Organism: Amblyomma americanum; assembly: GCF_052857255.1. NCBI lineage: Eukaryota > Metazoa > Arthropoda > Arachnida > Ixodida > Ixodidae > Amblyomma > Amblyomma americanum. Next base: position 537,917,457 of record NC_135497.1, on the reverse strand, counting down.
ATTTGTTATTAAGTCTCCCTCGGATGAAATGAAAGAGGAAGATGATTACCAACACACAGCGCTAGAGGCTCTATACCACCTGTTGAGTTTTGCTTCGCTCAAAGAAAATCTAACAAACATTCTCTCGGCCACACCACTGCCGTGTTCGCACTCAAATTGAGCTCAGAGGGTGCACTGGCGGTAAGTGTTCGTATTCTGCGTTTAGGTCTTGTACTTGCCTCAATCAATACGAATTATTCTAAAGTTCTTTTTGTATGCGGCGATGTCAGATAAAAAAGGACGGTTTCCTAACAGGCGTACTGGCAGCGACAGCTGTCGTCGTCAGGAGAATGACTAAAGGCAGACGAGCGTGGCCATCCTTCGAAATGAAGGGCGATGAATGAATTAGAGTGAAAGAATGAAGGCCTTCAGGGGCGAGAGATGGCGCTGCTGGTACAAGTGGTGCAAAAGCGTCTTTTGGTCCGGCATCGGCGGCGGGCTTTCGATGAATTCGCACCGGTTCAGGCAAGCACCCCACCCAAAAGGGAAAGCAAAACCTCTGTGCAAATTTAGAGCCAAAAACAAGCTGACAGAATTGTTTGGATTTTCTTCGGGCGACGCAACTCAGTATAACATGCAACGCCAGAGGCTGCAGCGACAGTCAAGTGCCCTAAGCCATCAGGAAACGAAGTTGAACCGCCGCTGGAACCAATTGCGCTGAAAACTATTCCGAAAGGAAGTTTGTGAACATATCGGGTAAGTTCACCCTCACGTTCGGCTTCATGTTCATCGTGGTCTCCGAGTGATATTCTCCTCAATTTGCCGAGAATTTAAGAGAGGGATTCAAACCAAGCCGGCACCAAAAGAGCAGCTTTGTGCTTTCGAATCAGCCAGCGGTGTGTACTAACTGGTATCCTAGTGCTAACGAGCTAGAAATCGCAGTGGCTCGTCAGAAAGCGAAATCAGCGAGTGACGCTGATCAAAGCTGCCCAGCACCAAAAGCGGAGAATGAAGGCCACCCAGCTGAAAAAAGCAGCTGATAGCGGAGGAGGCTCTTGAAGGCGCGAAGGCAGCCAGGGAGACCATGTGCGCCCTGCAGCTCGGTGAACACAAGCGGCCGACCATCTATTCTAAAGTACGCTACATGTTTCCTGCAATGCATTCTACGTACGACGGCAAGATGATTTTTATTTTTCCTCGCCTTCCTCACCATCAGTCTTGAGCGCATATGGTGCCAGAGCCGGAAACACACGTTGCTACTAGCACCGAGGTCACAGTTACGGGGGAGGATATTTAAACCGACCAGGCCACGAACCGACGGGCAGCCAAGTGCTCCTTGTACACGCTCTGCCGCCGCAAGCTTGCTTGGCAAGCGCGCTTGATCCCGCTGCCCGCGATGTGGAGCCACGTCTTCTGACCGGAACTGGGGGATTGTGAAAAAATCTTGCGGTAGTAGGGCGAGTGCGAGATACCGATGTTCTGTGCAGAGGCTAGTGGTGCGTGAAGGTGCCATCGGCCACTTCGAGAGGCGGGGCATTGTACAACACAGCGTCATTTACAAAAGAACGAAGAGAAGGCATGGCTGCACAAGCACACTAAGTATGCATGTCGTCCGTTGGTGTGGTGTGGCATGAGACGTGGTAAATAATTTTTATAAATTAAGGCAATGAGTTCGAGCGTTTGACAAAAACTCTCATGATGGACACAAGGGTGAAGGCGAACCACCGACCGCTGAAGAAAAGTTCTTGATGAAATTGGGAACAAGGCTCCCGGGCGGCAGCCGAAACGTCAACATTTCTTGAGTGGTCTGTGTTTCGCCGGCGCCTTCAAAATGAGACATTGTGCAGAAAAAAAAATCCACTAGGAGGCCACGACTGACGTTTTCTCACGCATAACATTCCCCGCGGTGTGACAGCAAATGGTCGGTTGGAGCTTACACAAAGTGAAGTTGCTGACACACACTCATCTGTACTACATGCACCAGTACTTTGCTCTGCCCGAAACTATCCGTTTATGGTTCTTGAAAGGAGTCGGAGAAAACGCGAAGAGTAGCTCAGTTTACCCCGCCTGTGCAACACCGGCCGCCGCATTTATGAAAAAAAAAACAACCCAAGGCTGATCATATCTAGAGCCGGAGTAAATGAGACAGCATTGTCCTGTGCCTTCGCTTCCTATGCGCTATCTTTCTGCAGCTTCGAACGTGAACTGTGCCCACCGTCACTTCTAACTTCGCACTATAGCCTGTCACTCAAGTCTCCTAACCAAGTTGCTATCGCCGGTGCTTTATTAGAGCCGGCGTTTTGTTCTAGCCGGTGTTATAGCAGGAGAGCGGGAACTCGCCCTAAGCGCTACCTACCACAAACTGCAGGTGGAGGCTACACACATAAACGAAAGTTTTTGCCGTCATGGCGCTTCTAATGCTTTTGCATTAAAAGAACTGACCATCGCGTTTGGCAAATTGAATTGCTTCGGCATGCAACCTTTAATAATCAAATTGGCTTAGACTTCCGCGAGACTTTGAGACCGCCAGTACAGGCCGCGTCACTCTTAAGTAGAATGGCCCAGCAGGGCTAAACAGTTAACAAAATTTTAACTTGTCTTGTAGGTGTACGCTTCCTTGCAAACAAGAACCTAGCACAGCAGCGAGGTGTCATTTGGAGGGTGCCGCGCTGCTCGAGTGCTCGACACAAGCGTGACGTGCACTGTGAAGAGGTTGCCAAGTTGATACTCCGACTAGTGTGGCACCTTTGTCGAGCGTTTCACCGCTATAAAACCAAATCGAAGGCTGAACCCGTCGTAGGGACCGGTCGGTTTACCTTGGCGCGGCGGTTGCAACCTAGCATTGCGCCGCATGGTAGCCATGTGGGCTCCGACTTGCCATCGCAGCAGCAGTGTCATAAGGGCGTATGAGCGCTTGAAAAGAAAAAAAAACTTGAAAAATTAGAAAAAAAACGTTCCCTTTTTTTTATTGCCCCAACAGGAATAAATACCGCTAAATTTCCAAACAGAGATTTCTCACAACATCTCATCACTACGCACTGTAAGCGTTTGTCTAAATGAGCTCTTTTGCGAGTCTTCCAAGCACCTGTAGTGGCCCACAATGTAGCAAGGTCTTTGTAGCAGCCATCCGCTAACGTGAATTGCGTGTCGGCTACTCCGAGTTCCCCCATCGTCTGCGTGATGAGAAAAAAAGAACTGCCCTTACAAAAATGGTCTATAGACAGTCTATACACTTTTTAGCCTCTATTGCCTTCCTATAGATATTTCTTTTTGTCTACTCATAGTCTATAGACAAAAGTCTACCAAAAGTGCATGGCCGTAAGTCTATATAGATTGTCTATAGACTGTCTATAGGATTTTTATTACCAGGGGCGCTGTTGCGGACGGAGAGGTCTAAAGACGATATGAACGCAGCGATACCGCGCACCGCTCCCTAGCGGAGACTCGAAGGACCAGACTCGTGAGCCTGGGTGGGGTGTTTCTCTCTCTAGCAGACTGAAGCACGGAAGCGAAGCGCTCGGTGTGAGGGAACTCAGTCAGTAACTCCTCTGCTGACAGCCGGAAAAACAAAACAACAAGCCGAAAAAGCAGTGCACGCTGAGGTCGCAGCTGCTGTCCTTTTATTGGGACAGCATAATTCCAGACGTATCAATCCCGAGGAATTAGAAGAACTTTTTGTTGGGCTAGATGGTGCATACTGTAACAAAAGAACTGTAGCGCGACCAAGACGAACACAAGACAGAGCTAGTCCTGTGTGCTAGTCCTGTGTGCCTCTGTCTTGTGTTCGTCTTGGTCGCGCTACAGTTCTTTTGTTACAATCCCGAGGAAGAACCTTTTTATCTTTTGTTGTGCTCCGAACTAACCCGAGTAAGCTCGGATAACTTCGGAGGAGCGCCCCGCAAGCTGCAGCCGACGGAAGGCAGGTGGCAGCTAAATTAATGAGTGATCACGAGCAGAAGATGGGCATCCTCACGAAGGCGAGCCCTCACGAGGGCGTCCTCACCCTCACCTCATGAGGATTTCACTCGGTGAGGTGAGGGTGAGAGAGGATGGGCGCGTGAATATTCGTGAGGACGAGGGTGAGGGAGGAAAGACATTGTGAAGTGAGGGCGAGGGAGGGAAGACATGGTGAGGTGAGGGCGAGGGAGGAAAGTTATGATGAGGTGAGGGTGAGGGAGGGCAAGATTCACTGTCCGAGGGACAGAGTGGCGACCCGCAACGTACTCAGGGCTAACTTTTTTTGTCTGTGCAACCCATTATGAGTGCCCGTTTTAAAACGCTGTTTCTTAGGGTGAAGGTTCCCGGGGGAGACGTAGTTTCTGCAGTCTGGAGGTACACGAAGTGAACACTAAACGCAGGGTGCCGCACGCCTTCTTCGTCGTCGCGATGCAATACACCGCTGTCAATGCTATGCTGAAAAAAGCGCTCTTTTAACTCATAAAGGTTTTTTTTTAGAATCTATGTAAAGTCTTAGGTGAAACACCCTTCACAGTGCGCTAACAAGGGGGCACTGGCCGGGCCGTGCGGGTGGCTGCCGGTCCGGCGGGAACCGTAGTACCGCAGTCAACATTTTCATTATCAACCCGGAGTCTGTTAAATGATCAGAGTGTGGAGTAAAACATGTAAAAATTATGCCTAGTAAGGTTGTTGAATTCCCAAGTTATAATCCTTGTTTCCTGAAGCGAAGTCCGATGTTACCTCAGTGAGATTTCAAGGAATTGGATGCAGCGCAAAAGTGCGTCTGCGAAATTCTACTGTCAAATCAAAGCCAGTTGGCGGCGTTGGTGTGGAGGTTTTTCATTCACACTGTGAGTAGTTCATTACAGTCGTAGCCTCTTTCTATTTTTCGCTGGAATCGCGATATAGGAAAGCGGTGCCGCAATGTGGTGGGCGAAGCCAACCAGTATAGTGTTGCAATGGAAATAAAGCAGCAGCTTAACAACCTTGGTCTGAATTATCGCTCGCTCCACCTTGCATTGTGCGCCGTGCCAAAAAAGAAATAAGTTGTACTGCTCTCCAAATAACTGGAGCATCTCGGTTTATTTCCGTCCCTGGTGAGACGTGTGACCACGTAATCGCGCTCCTGATTTTACGAATTATATTTCTTGCATGCATGGTATGGAATTGACACTCAGCGTTTGGGCAATGCGTAGACGTGCAAGCAAAAAAATCACGGACACTTTAGCCAGGGGTTAACCACGAATTATCGTGCGCTAGCACCTTCGGATCTGCTTTTTCATGCTTTTTGTTGACTTTTTATGCTTTTGCTTGACCTGAACTGGCTTACTTTTGTTGATATATCATATTATGTAAGTTTGCGTGATATTGCATTATTTTAGGCATATACTGCGGTAGAACTGGTCATTGTCTACATTCACAGATCTCTGGGAGGCCTGATTTCGCTCCTGAGCAGAGGTGCTACGCGCTACTTCCTTGCGATGGCAGGTGCTGCCATCGGTGGGGCTTGTGAGACCCATGTTGACCCCGAGGAATCTCTCGCAACTAATAATTAATTGAACTGCCACGGTGGGCAGCTTGCTCACAATCCGGTGGACCGCTTGTGATGACGTCACAACGTCACGTAACCAAGGTGGCCCACCTGCTAAGTAGGCTTCGGACAGACAGACAACTTTTTTCGGCGAAGTGGAAGCGCTAAGGCACTATAATGGCAACCACAGGAATCGTTCACTCCAGACTTTGGGAGTTTGTGATTACCATTATTCAGCCCAAATGCTGCATTTCAGAGACCCGTTTGATTTTCAAGAGGCCTGCATAAAGTTTTATTTTAAGCAGCAGCATCAGCGGCTCACTGCAGCGGAAAACCGGTACAACACTGGGGCAAGACACGAAAGAAATAAACTTGGTAGCTGAGGGAGCTCAATCTTAACCCGCGGTGGCGCTAAAAAACCAGTTCCGCTGGCCGCTGCTTGAGACCACCACGCCATCGCCACAGCTTTTTTTAAGCATGGTATTTATTACATTGAAAATATATTCTTTTTACCCTATCTAAATTATTGACAAGCGTTTTAGGAAAGTACAAGGAACACATCGAAAAAAAATGAGCCGATGCTGAGGAAGGGACCGAACCCCGGCCGCCAGCTAAGTCCTAACTTAACTAGTAAATTTATGCTGCACGAAATGCGAAATCGTATGCCACCATCCCAAACACACTGTGTCAAACAGTTGAGCCATAACGTTCATATGAAGATTCGTAAAGGCGGGAAATTTGGGGTATCTAGGCCGCTGGTTGCAAGCCCTGACGCTAGCTAGGCAGAGAGTCTATGTTGTACAAAACGCTGTATCGTATGACAACGCCCGGAACGTTCTGATGCGAACGGTTGGCCCACAAATTTTACACGAATGTCGGGACCAAGTGGCCCGACTTTGACGCCTGCCAAACCGGGATATATATTCATATTGCTCACCTCGCAACAAAGACGGCACGAACGACGAAGGAAAAGAGGAACGGCATGTATAATCTGGATGGAAATAGTTTAGTTCTGAGTTGTACGGGCGTGCGAATGTTCGGAAATTTCGAATACCGAATCGAATGTCCTCGTATTTGATTATTCGAACAAATCAATCAGTGTATGTTCAAAATTATTCGAAACTAATCGAATATGTCCTCAAGTTTTCGAATACTTTTCGAATAATTGGCGCGAAGTTCGAATAAGGCTAGCGGTAGTTTTCTTCCTTGACTTTTCCAAAAACAGGGACCATACACGCCGCATTACCAAGCTGCCGCGATCGGTATGCAT